>NC_137078.1:89398999-89873999 GCF_951640355.1 Cnephaeus nilssonii
TGCCCTTGACTGGAATCAAACCTGGGACCCCCCAGTCTGCAGGCCAATGCTCTATCCACTGAGCCAGACCAGCTAGGGCTTATGAGGTTGTTTGAAGGGGTTACAGATAAAGAACCTAGGATATACCTGGCACATAACATACTTAATAATTTTTTTTTAAAGCCCCTTTTACTAAAAACACAAGTACACCTGCACAGGGATAGTTACAGAGATCAGGAGCCACACAAAGAAAAGGAGGAGATCATTACAACAGGGATGAGGTAAACACGATGCGTGAGTGTTCAAGTTGTCTGTGCAGCCCTGGCACCAGGGCAAAAAGAGAAATCGCGTGTACCTTGAAGTGTCCAGGAATGAGTAGCTGAATCTAGGCAGGCTCTCTGCCCGAGCTCTCTCCCATCCATTCATTTCTTCTTCAGGCACTTGTTGAGAGCCTACCCAGTTCCAGACCTGGCTGGACATTCTAATCCCCTGGGTTGCTTTTAGGTAGATTTTCAAAAGTTGGGAAAAATTCACCATTTCCACTATTTTATTTTTAAAAATATATATATTTTTTATTGATTTCAGAGAGGAAGGGAGAGGGAGAGAGAGATAGAAGCATCAAAGATGAGAGAGAATCATTGATCGGCTGCCTCCTGCACGCCCCCTACTAGAGATCGAGCCTGCAGTGCGGGCGGGGCGTGTGCCCTGACCAGGAATCGAACCGTGACCTCCTGGTTCTTAGGTTGATGCTCAACCACTGAGCTACATTGGCCGGGCAATATGTGGCCTTTTGTATCTGACTTCTTTCAGTTAGCATGATGTTTTCAAGGTTCTTCCATGTCATCTGGGTTGCTTTAAAAGCAATATGAATAGGAATGGCAAACACCAGGCAGTGTTGTAAGCATTTCCCATATATTGATTCATATCATCCTCATCAGGAAACAAAGGCACAGAGAGATAAAATAACTTAGTAAACAGGGTTGCCAGATAACATACAGGATGCCCATGCAATATCTGGGGCATATTTATACTAAAAACTTATTCACTGATTATCTGAAATACAAATCTAACTGTATGCCCTGTGTTTATTTTTGCTAAATCTGACAGCTCTACTTGCAGGATTTGGACTTGGGCCGTCCAAAGCACTTGGGAGTGCTTCGCCTCACCCCTCTGGTGCTGCCTGGCTGCTCCTCCCCCGCCCCAGCGACTTTGATTTGACAGGTCTGAAGTGAGATTCCCGCATCCTTACTTTCTAAGTGCCCCAGGCGATTCCACTGGGCAGCCTGGGGATGTGTGACTCAGGGCCCGGGGAATACAGAGGTATCTGCTGGGCAGGATAGCAGCCATGCAGACCTCCCTGTGTGCCCAGTACTGGGCTAGGTGCTTAAATGCCCGCTCACATTCCTTTAAGATAGGCCTGAATGTTATCATCCCATTTGACAGGTGGGGAAACGGGGGCTCAGATAAACTAAGTCCCTTGTCTCAGGTCACACGGCGAAGAGAACCAGAATTTGGACCTCAGAACAGTATGATGTAAAAGCTGGAGTCCTTCACTCCTGCTGTCTTTTCTGTGTTTCCATGGGCCCTTGCTAATATCCATTCATTCATTTACTCATGCATTCATTCCACAAACACTTATGGCTACTCATGTGCCGGTCCCCATGGATGCTGTGGATGCAAAAGCTAATGAGCCAATCCCTGGCATTTTGGAGCTTTTAGAAGTCAAGTAGGTGGAGTAAATAAGGGCCATGAGTGCCCTGATAAAGGGGCACAGGGTGGCATAAAGGCAGGAAGGTGAGTTCTGGAGGGGTCAGTTCTGTGTGGTAGGGACGGGGGTGACCTGTACTCTGAGTCAGGAAAGATGGGGCGTTTACTGGGCAGAATGGGATAGGGCTCTCCAGGCCACGGGAGCAACATGAGTAAAGGTCTGGCAAACTGAGGAAATTGCAAAAAGTTGGACAGGCCTGGGGTTTAAGGGATTAGTGATGGATATCAAGTCCAAGTGGGGGGCAGGGAGGGACTCATCTAGGCCTACAAGGGGGCCCAGAGGGTGGGAAGTCATAGGATCCTTTGCCACTCTGTCCAGGAGGGCAGGCGGGCTCTCCCCAGGGTTGGGTGGAATTCAGGGCTTGAGGCCAGGCTAGGGTCGCACCAGACTGTTGGGCGGTCTGTCTGCAGAGTTCTTGCTCTCTTAGCTCATCGCTGCTGAGCTGTCTCCTGAGGAAAGCCCCAGCCAGGAAACTTGGGGTTTGCAGAGGCCTCAGCATATGGTGAGGGTGAGGCTCCCTTCCTGCAACCCCTCTCCGTCCCCTCTTCCCACCACCCTGCAAGGGACAACTGGTGGGGCTGAGCTGGCAAGACTGGACAGGTTCCCGGGCTGGGGAGAAGTCTGTGGGGGCCCCACCAAGGGGCACATGGGCGGTCGAGGGCTCCAGCAGTGCAGGAAGGAAAACAGCGAGAGGTGGAGGGATTCTGAAATAATAAATGTGAGAGCTGGCAGGAGCCTTCCACGTTCCCACCCAACCCCTTAGTTCCAGAGGAGGAGTCGAGCCAGGGAGGGAAGGAGACTTAGCGAGGTCAGACCAGAGGCTGGGGCTGGCCTGGGTCCTGGCTTCCAGGCCTTCCAGCTGGGCAGGGCTGGCGGTCCTTCCACACGGGTGATGCTAAGGGCAGCTGGAGAGAGCCCTGCTCTCCTCTGGCTCCTCCTGACTGGCCCAGCCTGGACGCTCAGGTGCTGGGTGTAGGGGCTTGCCCACGTGAAAACCACTTGGAGACTTTTACTCCCGAGGGTGGCTGAGGTTGGAGCAGCCTGGCAGGTATGATTAACCTGGACTCTGAGTCCCAGCGCCTTGACCCCGAAGGGTATTTAGAGTTCATGTTCGTTAGCTCAAAATTGTACAGATGGAGAAACTGAGGCCCGGGAGAAAGGAACTTGCTCAGAGGGGTTAATGGCAGAGACAGGCCTAAAATTTAGCACCCCTCTTCTCTCACAATGTCTCTGCATTGCCTCTCAAGATGCTCAACATCCACCATTAGAAAAAATATGACCTAATTTCACCTTCACAGCTATCCTTACAGAGGTAACTGGGGCTCAGGGAGGTGGGATTGACCTCAGGGTTTGCTCTAGCGTGACAGTGAGGGAGGGCTTTGGAGGCAGAGAGCTCTGTGCTTCCGAGAGCTACCTTCATGACCTTGAGCCAGTTGCCTGAGCTACCCCAGCCTCAGTTTCCTCCTCTGTCAAAGGGGGAGGATAATGACTACCTCGCAGGGTTATTGGGAGGAATAAGCGAGGTGCCTGCCCCAAAGCCAGCACTGGGTAAGTGGGCGGAGATTGGATTCCTGTTTGTAAGTGGACTCACCCTGAGAGCTTGGAATCGAGTCCTTCCTGTTGGGTGATGTGCTTTGGGCTGGGCTGGGCTGGCCTGGGCTGGGCTCAGCTCGGCTCCCATCGCCCTGTCATGCCTGGGAGACAAGGGCACCCCCTTTCTCCCACTTAGACAAGAGTCTGCAGCTGAGCCCCAGAGTTGATCTTTGTACCACAAGAATTTATCAGGTCCCTCCTCTCGTCTAGAACCTCCAGGAGCTCCGGAGGACTGGGGGGGGGGGGGGGGGGGGGGAAGGGGGCGGGGTAGCATGTAGAAGTTTTGGTTAAAACCATGGACTCCAAAGATTAACACCTTGGTTTTGAGTTTAGGTTCCACTGTTTGCTAGTTGTGCGAGCCTGGGCACAGGCCTTAACTTCCCTGGGCCTCAGTTTCCTCCTCCGTAAAGCCTCCTGGGGTGGTTGGCAGGATTACTAGTCCATGCAATACTATAAAGCGTGTCAAGTACTTAGAAAACCTGGCACGCGGTAGTGATGACAGAGAAGCATCTGTGCAGCTCTCTGTGAGCGTGGTCTCCCAGCGGGCAGTCGGGCCCCGCCGAGCCTCACTGCTCACCATTTCCCCACTGGCCCTGGCTGTTCCCCGAATGTGCTGAGCTCCCATCCAGGGACTTGGCAGAGGCACCTCTCCTCTCAGAGTCCTCTTCCCCGTCCTGCTCTGCTTTATCAGTGTCTCCTCATCCTCCCAGGCTCTGGTGCAGCATCACTTCCTCCCAGGGTGGGGTGGGCGCTCCTTGTCTGTGCCCCACACCGGTTCTCTCCTGCCCCAGGTTCTCAAGGCCTCCTCAGCCCTTAGCAAGCGTCTCCTTGCCTCCTTGTGAGCGCCTTCAGGGCAGTGCCCTGACATCCCTCTCTCCCCAACCCCTGCACATGGTGTGTGTGTGTGTGAACGAGCTCCTACTATGTGCCAGTGACTCTGTTAGAGACTTGACTCTCTGCCCCACTAGGTGGAGAGGAGCCGGTTTGCAGAATTGAGATGCTGGACACTATTAAGGGAGTGGAGCTGCGCTAGGATTGCCCGGAGGTGGGATGCTAGCAAATACTTCTCAGCCCCACCCTTTCCCCTCCTTGCTGGCCACCCAGGAAGGGCCCTGTGGGGCTCCCTGCATTTCTCTGGATCTGGTGGTTGGGCCGGTAGGTGAGAAAAAGCAAACTTAGAGCATGACACGAATAGGACACTTCATGTTTGCCTGGGCTACAGACATTCGTTATGTGATTTGATTCTCAGTGGGAGCGGGCGGGAGCTGCAGCCACTGTCATTCCCATTTTGCAGGTGCAAATTTGCCTAGAAAGGCTGGGACTCACTCAGGGTCTCAGAGCTAGTGAGGAACTGGGTCTGGAATAGAACCCTCGTCTCCTCACTCTACAGCCTGTATCCTGTGCTCTTTCTACTAAGTGTCCTCTTTGTATTGAGGCCACAGAGCTTATGGCCACCTGTAGCCAGCAGATCAGTCTTAACCCCTTCCTGTCTCCCCTCCCTGTCCCTTGCCCTCCATTGGTCATGGGCCCCCCGCTCTCAGGATGACTTCTCCAAAACCCGCTCTCTCCCATCCCATTCCTCTGTTGAAAGCCATGCCCAGACAGCTGCCCATTGAAAGGGGCCAGATCACTAAGGTGTCAAGAACTAGATTCAGGTAACTTAGTGCAGTGGTTCCCAACTGAACCTCTTGTCTTCTTTTAGTAAGTTAGTATTGTGGGAAATTTCAAACATACACAAAAGTAGACTCACCCGGGTTCAATGATTAATAATTTGCCAATCTTGTATTTTCATCTGCTATCTCTAACTTTTTTCTGATGATGGAGAATTCAGAATATTCAGAACAGAATGATGAAACCACCCCCACCACTTACCTGTAACCCAATCCTGCCTTCTCCACATCCCCACCTGCTTCCCTCACTCTCATCTTATTTTGAAGCAAATTCCAAACATCATATCATTTCATCCTTAAATATTTCAATGTGAATCTGTAGGCAGTAAGGCCTTCTTTATTTTTTGTTTTGTTTGCATAACTATAATACCATTATTGCACCCCAAAATATTAACTGTAATCCCTAAATCATCAATTACCCAGCTTTCAGATTTCCAGCCATCTCATCATTGTTGTAACTTCAAGTTTATTTTCAAGTCAGACCCATGTGTGTCCACTTGTTGACGTGTGTTTTAAGCCTCTGAAGAGTCTCTCTCCATCATCTGTGCTCTTGTTTTTTGCGGTCCACGTGTTAAGGAAACGCGGGGGCTTGTCTTGTGGTTTCATACAGTCTGTGCTTGCTGTGGCATCCCTGTGTCGTGTAACGTATCTCCATCTCCTGCCCTCCCATAAATTGGTAGTTGGATGTGGAAATGAGAAACCATGGGTTGGTTTTTTTGCATTCAACATATCATTTCATTAAATGTTCTAAGTATTTTAGTTTGCTTATTAAAATATCATTTTAATTTTCACATTGAACATGTCCACATAGTTTAATCTTCTTGTGGACGTCAGAGTCAAAGATCAAAAGAGCCAGTATTCTGCCACCTCATGGGAGGACCCCTCTATTTTAAAGTCGATTTTAGAGAGAAAGGAAGGGAGAGAGAGAAACATTGATTGGATGTCTCCCGAATGCACCCCAACCCCGGAGACTGAACTTGCAACCTGGGCATGTGCCCTGACCGGGAACGGAACCTGCGACTTCTCAGTGCGTGGGAGGATGCTCAACCAACTGAGCCACACTGGCCAGGGCAGGACCCCTTTTTAATGTCAAAGTTTCATTGACTTTCCTTCAACAGTTGTACTTTTATTCCATATATATATTGATTTCAGAGAGGAAGGAAGAGAGAGAAAGAGATAGAAACATCAATGATGAGAGAGAATCATTGATCCACTGCCTCCTGCACGCTCCCTACTGGGGATCGGGTCCACAAACCGGGCATGTGCCCTGACTGGGAATCGAACCATGACCTCTTGGTTCATAGGTTGACACTCAACCACTGAACCATACTGGCCAGGCACAACAGATGTATTTTTAGTGTTGATTAAGAAATGGAAAAGGACAGTTTGGTGGTGTGCTCAGTTGGTTGGAGCATCATCCTATACACCAAAGGGTCACGGGTTTGATTCCCAGTCAAGGCTCATACCCAGGTTATGATTTGAGGAACCAATAGATGTTTTTCTCTCTCTCTCCCTCTCCCTTCCTCTCTCTCTAAAGCCAATAAAAACACATCCCTGGGTGAAGATTTTTTAAAAAACAAACAAACAAAGAAAAGGAGCCCTGGCCATTGGTTGGAGCATCATCCTGTGCACTAAAAGGGGGTGGGCTCAATTCCAGGTAGAGTAGGTGTGGGAGGCAGCCGATAATTGTTTATCTCTCGCTCTCTCCCTTCCTCTCTCTGAGATCAATTCTGTAAGAGCCACTTCTTAGGGCCCTGGTAACTCCATGGATCTCCAGTGCCTAGGGCCCACAGACTGCTAATGAGCCAGGGAGTTATAGTCTAATAGTTTTGGTCCCAGGTCCATCTCCACCACTCTGTCTGTGTGAGCTCAGGCAATTTTCTTTACCTCTCTGGGCCTCATTAACTCATCAGCCAGAGGGGGACAAAAGCAATGACAACCTCCTTGGGATGCTGTGAGTCTTAAAGAGTGGGTGTTAGACTGCTTTACAAACCATAAAGCCCTGTACAAGATTCGGCATGTATTCCTTTTTAGTGTGTTTGCATATCCAATGAGACCTGGGGCAAGAAACTCAACTGAGCCTTCGTTTTGCAGTCTGTAAAATGAGGAAGTAGTGTTAGATTATCTCTAATATTCCGTGACTTCATCTCTCAAGGAACAACATCATGGTCCAGAGCAAAGATAACGGTTTCATCTCCTGTGCCAATTCTAGTGTAACAGGTAGAGCAGTCTTAGCAGAATGAGGAACAAACCCCAGGGTCAGTGGGAAAAAGACTGTGATTGATTAATGATCGCTGTAATGGCCATGGGATGCCACAAACGTGGTGCCTATGTCTTATAACAGTCCAAAGGAGTGAATATCTAATGGTGGAATCTAATCTGCAGCTCCCAAGGCCTTAGCTTTAGCAGCTCTGCCCTCCTTGGCTGGGTCACCATAGTAACTACAGCTGGCTCTGAGGGATCACAGGAATGAAGAATGGGTCCTATTGATGAATCCTGATGGCGGTGGGGGGTGGGGGGGCCATGCATGTGGCCTTTCCTAGCAGGACAGCTGGGCATGGCCATAGTGCTGCCATCTGTGGTCTTTTGCCTGCAGAGAAGACAAACCGGAGAGCCAGAGCAGTGTGTGTGTGTGTGTGTGCGCGCGTGCATGTGTGCATGGTTTGGGTGGAGTGGGGCAATGCCACCAGCTGGAATTCAGGCTTTGTCTAGGACCAGCCAGGCAAGGCTGTCAGAAGGCCTCCAGTTGGTTTTCCAAGTCCAGACATGTCCCTGAGGCTCTGTGTTTTACCTGTCTTTGTCCAATGCCTGCCCAGGCTCTTATGTGGAGTCATGGACTCTTAGCTTTGAGAGAAATCTAAGTGGTAGTCAATACTAATCCCAAATCCAGTGCCTGGATCATTCATTCTCCAGCACCTGAAGTCCTCCAATACTTCAAGTGATGGGAAGCTTGCTCGTTCCCAGGGATCATTTATTTTTTCTTAGGAACTTCTTCCACTGGTTGAGCTGAAATCTGTTTTTATCTCCCCAACTTCCACCTCACAATCCTGGGAATCATCCCCAGGGCCAACCTGAACAAATCTGTTTTCTCTTTGATAGAATAGCCCTTGGAGTATTTGTAGCTGAGGCCCCACCACTGTTATGAACTTCGCTTTCTTTGGATGGGTCTCTCTCTCTCTCTCTCTCTCTCTCTCTCTCTCTCTCTCTCTCTCTCTCTCTCTCTTTCTTTCTCTCTCTCTTTCTCTCTCCCTCTCTCCCCCCGTCTTTCCTCCCCAAAGTTTGAAAGGATGGTGAGAGGATATGGTAGAGGTGGTGGAGTTGGGGTTCTGGTTTAAAGCAGGTCTAGTCTCAGGATCAAAGAAGCCGTGTCCTCTAACCTTTGTGGGGCAACTTGTTGGTATGGAAGGAACATTGGCTGTGGATTGGCCAGACCTCGGTTTAAATTAGGACTCTGCCATTGTTCAGTATTCTGTGACCTGGGCATACCTGGACATGTTCTTTCCCTTGGTCGCTCTGTCTCTAAAATTTGAATGATGATGCCTATCTCAAAGGGTGACTGGGAGAGTGACAAATAACATTCCTGGCACAGCCAGCACTCCGGATGTATAATATCTTGCACTCTGTGGCTGCCCAGTGGCAGAGGTTTCAAGGCTGCTGCCCTGTACCTGTGGTTCACACATCTTGTTGAGCAGGATCATTGGAGGGTGGAGGGGGTGGGGAGAGTTATCTTTAATTAGCTCAAGGAAAGTTAAGAAATTCCTAAACCAAATTGAGTTTAATTTTGAAATAGATAACATTATTGGCTACCAAATTATCCTATGTAATAAAAGGGTAATATACAAATCGACCGAATGACAGAATGACCGGTCGCTATGATGCACACTGACCATCAGGGGGCAGACACTCAATGCAGGAGCTGCCCCCTGGTGGTCAGTGTGCTACCACAGGGGGAGCTCTGCTCAGCCACAAGCCGGGCTGACAGCTGGCAAGTGCAGCAGGGGTGGCAGGAGCCTCTCCTGCCTCCGCTGCAGTGCTAAGGATGTCTGATGCCGTCAGTCGGACATCCCCCAAGGGCTCCCGGACTGCTAAAGGGTGCAGTCCTGGCTGAGGGACCGCCCCCCGCACCAGTGCACGAATGTTGTGCACTGGGCCTCTAGTAGCGTTATAAGCACTTCACCTATGTGAATTCATTGAATCTTCCTATGTAGTAGGAACTATTATTATCCTCATTTTATGAACAGGGAAATTGAGGCACAGAGAGAACACATAGCAAGTACCTAAGGAGCTAATATTAAAAACCAGGCAGTTTGGGGCCAGCCCTATACTCTTAGCAGTGATGATTTACTGCATCTCTGAGGGGTAGAATTAGACCAGTGATTCCCAAACTTTAGTATGCATCAGAATCACCTGGAAGGCTTGTTAAAACACAGTATTTCTGGGCCCACCCCAGATTTTCTGATTCAGCTAGAGAATTTGCATTTGTAACATATTCCCAGGTGATGTTGATGCTGCTGGTTCAGGGACCCCCCACTTTGAGAACAACTGTTGGGGGTTAAATGGACCCACCTAAATCCAGACCTGATTCCCCCTCCTCCCTAACTTATCCAGGCTCAGGCATGGGAAATAACGGCTGATCTCACACAGAGGCAGAAAACAAACCACAGTAAGAATCATACTAATTTTTTCCAAATGCCTCAAGCTTTGGCACATGTCTGCGATCTCATGTGAGTCTCATAGTAACTCTGTGAGTTAAGCGGAAAATGGATTTTTTCCCCCCATGTTATATTATTTTTCTCCCATTTTAAAGAGGAGGAGATTTGGAGAACTGACTGGGCTATTATCTTGCAGGGAGATTATTTTGGGGAGACTGGGGCTAGCACCTCAGCTTGTGACACATCACTGCAAACGTTCTGGACACCTCTGTGCCTTTCCCCAAATACCTTCCCATCCCCAGGCTATGACCAGAAGTTCCTCCTTAAAATATTTTTCTTTATAAATAAACTCTTGTAAAAAGCATTTTTCTTTATCTCAAGTCTTTGCCGATTGTATCAGAGAGGATAAATGATTCATACCCCAGTGTAAATGATTTTCAGGTATTTTCTTGAGAAGAGGGTGATTAGAATTCTCCCCTCTTGAAGGAAGGCCATGCCTGGATGAAAGAGGCACCAATAGATTCCTGTTGGAATGAATGAATACATTTTTTAAAAATATATATTTTATTTATTTTTAACAGTGAGGAAGGGACAGGGAGAGAGCCAGAAACATCGATGAGAGAGAAACATCGATCAGCTGCCTCCTGCACACCTCCCACTGGGGATGTGCCCACAACCAAGGCACATGCCCTTGACCGGAATCGAATCTGGGACCTTTCAGTCCATAGGCCGAGGCTCTATCCACTGAGCCAAACCGGTCAGGCTGAATGAATAAATTAATGAATGAGCGAACTATGTTAATCACCTTGCCCATTGTAAAAAATTTCTTTGTTTTTTCTTTCTTTCTTTTGTGTGTGTGTGTGTGTGTGTGTGTTTCCCAGTTTTGTTTTTTCATTTATTTTTATTTTTATTTTTTTTACTGATTTTTAGAGAGAGAGGAAGGGAGAAACATCGATGTGAGTGCAAAACATTGTTCAGCTGCCTCCTGCACACCTCCTACTGGGGCTCAAGCCCAAAATCTTTCAGCGCACGGGAAGACGCCCAACCAGCCAAACCACATTGGCTAGGGCTTCTTGCCCATTCTTCCCAGAGCAAGCCTCTCTGCTCTAGCAGTCCTACCATTACACCCAGTGCTCCCTATGCTGCCTCCCAGTACAGTCAGTCTCTTCGTTTCTTTTCTTCCTGTCCAGTCCTAGAGTCAAGCATCGTAGCTTAAGGGAAGCCTTCCCTGCTCTTCCTAAGCAGACACGGCTCTGCTTCTCGTGGGCTCCCTGGTACCTAATCACACTGTTTTACCAGTACCTTTTACTTGGCTCTTTCTCACCCCTCAGATAGTGATGTCCCGAGAGCTGAGATTGTGTCTCTTACACAGGGTATGAATGCATAGCAGGCACTCAGTAACTAGCTGAATGAATGAATGAATGGCTGTGTGAACATCAGTAGGGACAGAAATGGTATCTTTCTGGGAAGCCATTTCCTGATTTATGTCTGACAAAGCTATCAAGGGGCAGTTTGTAGGTGATTAAGGTGACACATCCGCCTGTACAGAGATAGAATATTCAATGTAACAGGAGCTGGAGAGTTACCAGAAACCAGGGCAGCTCTTCCCTTCTACCTTTCGGTGGCAGCATGGGTCTCATGCTTCTTCCTACATATCTGCTTTGTTCTTTTCCTTTGCATGGTGGGCAAGGTTTCCCAGCTTAAGCACTTTCAGTCAGTTAGCTAGCTTCCCAGAGCCCAATTCCAAATTCCTTGGAGAGAGAATTGAATTGGCCTACTTTGGTTCAAGTGTCCACCCTGGTCCAGTCAACTCTAGAACAAACAAGGCAGCAAGGGTTCGCCTCTAGAGAAGAGGAAGGCAGTTTTCAGAAAATGGATATCGTGGGATGGAAAGACTCTCCAAAAGGCATCTAGAGCATGGACTTAGACCTCTCAGGTCCGTGCCCAGGCCTTTGCAAACTGTCATTCATTTAGGTAAACAATTTTGAACATCTTCTGTGTGCTAGGCACACAGATCTACCTTCTAGAGCAAGCATGTCAAACTCGCAGCCCGCAGGCTGCATGCCTCATTTATTTGGCCTGTTTTAGCCTTTGAGTTTGACATGCTTGTCCTAGAGGGTTTTCTAAATCTCTTTGGAATTTGTTCACATCTTTACCTTGTACTGTCTTTTGGAGTGAAGTCATAGCTCCTTAAGTTGATCACCTCTGAGCTTTCCCTTTTCAAGTTTCAAGGTGGGGATCAAGGGCTTTGGTGGACATGTGTCTCCCCATCCGGGTCTTTGGGAGCTATAGAGATGTCATGTCCTCTCCCCTTGGTCTCCCAGTAAAAAGAGTCTTAGTTCTTTAGCTGATTAAACAATGACCCAATCTCCCTAAGTCCTTGACTCTCTTTCTTGTCTTGTGATGGGCTTCCACTGGCCCCGAACATGAAAGTATCTCAAGTTCATACTCGGGGAGGAGAATATTAGGTTTCTAATCCATATAGGAAAAATACCCAGGATTTGATGGACCTTTTTATCACCAGCAGCAGCTGCTGATAATGATCATAGGTTCTATTCACTGAGGACACACTTTGCTTAACACCATGTAAACCCTTTATGTGCATCATCTCCTACAAAATAATCCTCGTACCAACCCTGAGAGGTAGGCACTGTTTCCTCTCTTTTGCAGATAGCTGATCAGGAGCTCAGAGACAATAGGCAACTTGCCCAAGGTCACACAGCATCTGGGCAGTGGAGCTGGGCTTCAAAATCAGACCCCCTCCCTCCAGAGGCTTCCCACGTGCCAGAAGCTCCCGAGCACACGTCACAGGGCCTCTAAGCTCTGCCCTGTGCATGCCCTCTGTGAGCATTGTTTACAGTCCTTGCAGACACCATTCCAACGTGTTTGCTAACTCTTGTCACGTTGCAGTAACTCTTTGGCGATGAAACTCTGATCCCATTTAGTCGCTGGACAAAACAGGTGGGGCTGGGGTCAGGGCGGGGCCGTGGAGGGAGCACTGTCATGGGGCACCCCTGGATGCCCAGCCTTGCTGCCTGCCCACTATTGGACTCCGGGCATGGCCCTCCCGTCTCTTGGCCTCAGATTCCTAATCTGTGGCTCTGTGGGCCCTTTGCAACCCTAACATTCCAACTTAACTATATATTTCATGAGGGTTTCATGAGGTTGGCAGCTTCCACACCCCACTGAAAGAGGGGTGGTTTCCATATGGGGTGAGCTCACCTAGAGCATGGGAGGCTGGCTTCTTACCATATCTTCCGGCCTTCCCCAGTCTGCTGTTTGTCCTACAGCCCCTGGACTTAGAGGTGGCCCTGATGTCGTCCCACCAGTTCTCTCCAGTGGGGTGTTGAGTGTGTCCCCTCTGATCTCACTGCCCACCCATGGTGTCCCGCCCTTGCCTCCTCATCCTCACATGGCTGCTTATTGAGCCAGGGATTTTGGGAACAAGCATTCCCCCATCATGTCTTTTTTATTAAAAATATATTTTTATTGATTTCAGAGAGGAAGGGAGAGGGAAGAGAGATAGAAACATCAATGATGAGAGAGGATCATTGATTGGCTGCCTCCTGCATGCCCCCTACTGGGGATCCAGCCCAAAACCCGGGCATGTGCCCTTGACCGGAATCGAACACGGGACCCTTCAGTCCACAGGCCAATGCTCTATCCACTGACCGAAACATGCCAGGGCCCCCATCATGTCTTTCAAGAATGTAGAGATGTCCACGTTCTCTCTCTGGTCCTTTGCTAAACATTTTGTACAAATCCATAAAATCATTCATTCCCTCAGCAACTCCTCGAGTCCACAGTATCATCCCTACTTTGCAGACCAGGCAGCCAAGGCTCAGAGAAGATAACAGATTTGTCTAGGTGGGCACACTGGTTAGTGCCAGAGTTGAGAGTCAAGCCAGGCCTGGCATGTCCCACTACACTACACGTCTCGGGACCGCGACGTTCACTCAGCCTGCGTTGGAATCGGGGAGAATCTGCGGGCCTCCTGGAGTGGGGGACTGGTCCATGGTTTTCTGGGTAGAAGAGGGTGATCTGTTTATGTTGGGGGAGGTTGTAGCGGAGAAAACTATTTTTTTCCTTTTAATATATTTTTATTGATTTCAGAGAGGAAGGGAGAGAGAGAAATATCAATGATGAGGGAGGATCATTGATCGGCTGCCTCCTGCATGTCCCCTACTGGGGATGGAGCCCATAATCCAGGCATGTGCTCTGACCGGAAATCTAACCGTGATCTCTTGGTTCATAGGTCAAACCACTTAGCCACACCGGCCGGGCTGGAAACTCTATATGTGTGTTTGGAGGGTGGGATCATGGAGTCAGGCCCCTCCCCCCCACCCCATCTGGGCATGCCTGAACCTCTGTCCACATTTGCTTCCAGATGCTGGAGGGAGATCAGGCCATCCTGCAGAGAATAAAGAAGGCCGTGCGAGCCATCCACAGCTCTGGCCTTGGTGAGTGAGCCCGCGCGATGCCTAGCCTGGCCAGGCAGCCCCTTCCCCAGCCCCAGCCTGGAGCTAACTCTGAGCTCCCTTCCCTGTCTCCACAGGCCATGTGGAGAACGAGGAGCATTACCGAGAGGCCGTGGAATCCTTAGGCAATAGCCACCTGTCCCAAAACAGTCATGAGTTGTCCACCGGCTTCCTGAACTTGGCCGTGTTCACCCGCGAGGTGGCCGCACTCTTCAAGAACCTGGTGAGGCCCCTAATCCCTCCTCAGGCAGCCCCCAGCCCAGGCTCAGGGTAAACCTCGTGGAACCCTTCTCCCAGGTTATCATTGACCTCTAGTCTCCCTTACCTCTGACCCATGACCTGAGATCCCTTTCTAGTTCTGACCTGCCTTTGCATTCTTCTTCCGCTCTGACGTCTCACCCACATCTTCTCTCTTTGTCTCTCTCCCTTCCTTTCTCTCTGCCCTCCTCTATGTCTTCTGTGGTGACTGCCCCGGAGCAGAGGGGGTCTCACAGTGGGGAAGAGACCCACCGAGGGAGGGCTCCCTGGAGGAGGCTGGGGAGAAGGGGGGGGCACACTTCGGGGTTCCTGTTTATGCCCCCACCAATCCTCAACCCTCTTTGTCCTCCGCTTTCCCAACCTCAAAGCCTGGACCCTGCCTTGTCTCCACAAGCCTCTCAGCCCTGCACGGGGCCCAGGGGCCTCAGGTTCCTTCCTGAGGCTGCCTCCTCCCCTGTCCTTGAGTCCCTGCCTCGAGGCCACCGAGGTACAAGCTCTTCCCTGTGGAGGCCTGATTCTCGGTAACTTGCGTGTTAACTTATTAATCCTGGAGCACAGCTCCGTGGGGTTGGTTGTTCTCTTGTCCCCAATTCACAGGCCAGGAAACCAAGACATGAGTTAAGCAATTGCCTGAGGTCAGACAGCTGGATTTGACCCTAGGTTGTCTGGCTCCAGCGTCTGACCACAGGCCTGGCTCTGCCCCTTCCCAGGAAAGCCCCTCGCCCTCCAGGCTTCCGTGGACCGGCTCTCGTGGCTGGAGTCCCACCAGTGCCCTCCAGGGCTTGCAGGGCCACATCTCCAAGAAGCACTTAGTGGTTAAGTTCCTGGATCTCGGGCTTAGACTGGGCCTCGAATCCCTGCTCTGCTGCTCACGAGGCGTGTGTGACCCTGGGTGAGTCACTCAATCGGCCTGAGCCCCAGGTGTCTCCTCTGTAAAACCGGGATAGTGATGGCACCCCCCCCCCCCCACACACACACACAGAGCTGTAATGGGGATCACATGAGTAAGGGCTCCGTAAGTGTTAGCTACTATTGCCATCTGTCAGTATAGCTCTTTGTGTAGCATTGCCTCGCACGCTGGCCTACACACAGAGGCCTTTCACGGTGTTTGAGTTGAGCCGAATTAGTGACCTCCTTTGTCGCTACCTCTCTTTCCCTTCTGCCACTCACGCGGATGTGTGCTGAGGGTCTGCCCTGTGGTAGGCATTGTACCAGGAGTTGGTAACAAAGGAGAGAGTCAGGCTCTGCCTCAGAGAGCCACAGTCTAGTGGGGGAGACAGGAACTGACACGTGGGCTGATACCAAGTAATGCCAGCGTGGCACAAACTCAAGGATCCAGCAGGTTGGTCTGAGTAGTGCTGCCATGGTTCAGAAAAGGGGAGGCCAGCGTAGGCCACAGGCAGGAGTGGTCAGGAAGGCTTCCTGGAGGAGGGGGGCCTGGGCTGTACCTTGAAAGGTGGGCTGAAATATTAGACAGGCCGTTGAGGTTGCCAAATAACAGAAACTCCACCCAAACTGGGTTAATTTTTAAAAGGGGAATTCATTGGCCCCTGTAATGGAAAGTCCGGGAGTGCTACTGGCGTGAGGCTCCTCCTTTCTCTTTGATGGTTTCTCCTGTCTCTGTTCAGTGTCAGATCTTATTGGGAGAAAGATTGCATCTTTCTCTAGCCTTTCTCCCATGGCAGTAAAGTCCCAGAAAGGATCTGATTGGCTGGCTTGAGTCACATGTCTGTTCCTGATCCAACTCCTGTGGCCCAAAGATGGGGTACTCTCTGGTCAGCTCTGACTCCTCTGTTCTCCCCCATGTGATCACAGGGGAGACTGGGGCTTAGACTGGGGCCTCCAATCCCTGCTCTGCTGCTCACTAGGTGTGTGACCCTGGGTGAGTCACTCAATCCGCCTGAGCCCCTGGGCACGACAGGAGGACTTCAGAGAGTCAGAGAGGGGAGGGACGGTGCTCCTGGCAAAAGGACGCAGATGGGACTGATCGTGGACCTCCCTGGGGCAGTGAGGTGCTGAGGCCGACTGCACCACCCCCTTCTACCTTCCCATCTTTGCATCTTTCTCTCCCCTGCTTCTTTGACCCCCAGCGATGTCCTTTGCCTCAGGATGCTTCCCTGTACTCAAGCCCGTTGGGGCTGGACAGATAGTCACCCAAGGTCTCTGCTTTTTCCAGGTTCAGAACCTGAACAACATTGTCTCTTTCCCGCTGGACAGTCTGTTGAAGGGGCAACTAAGGGATGGGCGACAGGTGAGTTTCCATGTGGAGGGGAGGAAGGGTACCCAGAGGTGGTGAGATACAGCAAGACCGGGGTGGGCAGGGGACCACAGGGGAGGCCAAGCAAGGCGGTCACAGTAGAAGTACTGACCCCATATTGCTGATCCTTGGGGGACAGGAGGACCTGGCTCTGGGGTTAGCCCCGGGTGGCTGGCCTACTGTCTGCCAGGGCCCTATGTGGAATAGCTCATGGAATTCTTACAGCCTGAGGAGGTGGGTTCTGGAGGTACCATCACCCCCCTTTTGCAGTTGAGGAAACCCAGGCCCAGGCAACCTGCTTACAGTGTACACAGTGGTCAGTGGGGGAACCAGTGTGGGATCCCGACTCCCGACTCCCATGCTCGGCTGCTCTCTGCACCTGGCGGCTCCTGGCTTGAGGCAGAGTGGATGGAGCTCAAGGCGGACAGTGATCTCCCCGGAGAGGCTGCCCTGGAAGGTCCAGGCAGGAGCTGTCCTCCCCCCAGAGGCTTCCCTCCTTGCCCCAGGCTAGACTCCAGACTGGGAACCACCCAAACCAGACGGGCAGCTTTTCACCTGGCTGACTGGGGCGCCGGAAGTCAGGGCTGTGCTGAGGGTGTGAGCCGCTGGGCCCAGGCAAACTAGGCCAGGGATCAGCCAGGCCTCACCGGCTTGCTGTGTGACCTTGGGTAGGAGACCAGAGGGGACACTTTTTAGCTTCTCCGTGTTTCTGTTCCTCCACCGAATACCAGGATGATCTAGTACCAGGAAGGAGAGAATGGTGGGGTAAAGTTGGGGGCGGTGGGGGGGTGTCTGACCTCCATCCTCCCCATCCTTATCCTCATGGTGATCTCTATCATTTGGGGGCAGACCCCCAAAATCTCCCCACAGCCCGGGCCTGGGCCCACCAAACCCAGCTGATTCTTGGCAACTGTGGGAAGAGGTCAGGTGGGAGAAGGGGCTCAGCCCTGAGAAATAGGGTCAGTTTCTATTGGGGGGTGGGGGGACAGGTTTACAGTCAGGGCTATGGGGGCAGGGGCTGGTTGGAGTATGTCTTGAACAGCATAGGGGAGCACAAAAGTGCAGGGTTCCCCTAAAGGAAGCAAAGTGTGCTGTTGATTCCACACCCCAGGTTCCCTTTGGGCAAATTGTTCTTTTTAAACCACAGGATTCCAAAAAACATCTGGAGAAGGCGTGGAAGGACTATGAAGCCAAAATGTAAGTGGCTGCGGCCAGGTGGTTTGTCCAGGAGAGTGACCCTTACGTTGCAACAGGAGGCTGGACCGGGGAGGAACCTAACCACTGCCGGGACATGTCACCCAAAAGCACACGGCATCTTGCTCTCTAGCGGTGTTTACGGGAAGTGGGGGTGGTGGTGGTGGGGGTGGTTTATGAGCAGGCCTAACTGTAGTCTGGGGGTTGAACCACAGACCGCCAAAGGGGAGCTATTGTGAAGGGACCTCAGAACACTGCTCTTAGAGACCCAGCTGCTCGGTGGTGCCAAGTGTGCAGAGACAGAGAGGATCTACCATTTCCTGAACGCCTCCATATGCTGGTCATTTAACCCTCACAACCACCCAGCCCCGGGAGGGAGATGTTAGCATCCCAACGAACAGAAAAGGAATTGGAGACTCAGAGAGGTTAAGTCGCTTTCCCAAGGCCACACAGCTAGGCCGAGCTTGGGTTCATGTTCCCTGATCCTTTTTCTGCAATACCACGTGGTATCTATAACCATTTAATTGGAAGAGAGGAGGAAAGGAAGTTGATGTCATACCCTGGCCTCTTGTGCACACCACCAATGACATCATGGGGGCAAAAGGAGCCTCGAGGCAGAGTGGAGCTCCAAGGTGACAGAAGGTCATGGTTCGATTCCAGGTCAGGGCACATGCCGGCAGCACAGTAATTTTATCGTCTGGTTTCTGCATGGTTGAGCATCTACCTAGGAACCAGAAGGTCATGATTCGATTCCCGGTCAGAGCACATGACTGGGTTGCAGACTAGATCCCCAGTAGGAGGCATGCAGGAGGCAGCCGATCAATGATTCTCTCTC
This sequence comes from Cnephaeus nilssonii, assembly GCF_951640355.1. Taxonomy (NCBI): domain Eukaryota; kingdom Metazoa; phylum Chordata; class Mammalia; order Chiroptera; family Vespertilionidae; genus Cnephaeus; species Cnephaeus nilssonii. The sequence continues at coordinate 89,417,684 of NC_137078.1, forward strand.
ATCATTGATGTTTCTATCTCTCTGTCCCTCTCCCTTCCTCTCTGAAATCAATATATATATATATATATATATATATATATATATATATATATATATATATATATTTAAAAAGAGTGGGGGAAGGAGGAACTACCAAAAACTAGGAGGAAAATCTTTAATTTCCAAGGCTAAAGTATTAACATCTTTCTGTTTTTCTATATATAAAGAAATAGTTTTATAAAACTGAGATCATAGTCATAGTGCTTTGTGATCTTTTTCGTGCTTAAAAGTGCATCTCTCTACATCGTTACATATTCTTATACAATGTCACTTAAATGGTGCAAGGTGTGCCACCATCTGCATAACCCACAAGGTATTTCATCCCCCCCTGTCATTGGGGAAACATCCTTGGAACTAAATCTTTGTTCCCACCCCTAATTATTTCTGTAGGTTCAATTCCAAGAAGTAGATTCTGGAGCTTTATTGTTCCAGCTCCCAGAGCCATGGAGAGGGACCGCCCCAAGTCTGAATGAAGGTCATGACTGCTCCCTCCACCAGCATCTCCATTTACACTCCAGCTGTGGGTGTAGATTCTGTGGCCACAGGTGTGGGAGCTATGGTGGGCGTGGCCATCTGCTCTCATCAGAGGTGTGGATACAGATTATGTTTTTATTTATAGTTTGGTGTGGGTCACATGGCCTTCCTGAGTGGCCTTGACTAAGCCTTAGCCTTTCAGGGCGTTGTCTACCGAATGGGAAGAATGAACCCTACCCTGTTGACTTTCCCCAAGAAGCTCTGCTTTTACCAGGTTTATATACGGAGCTTGCCTATAAGGTTACATTTAAAGAAAAGATTCTGTGTAATTGATGGCGGAAAGGGCTTGGCTGAGATTATTTAGTGAGTTGTCAATAGGGCCTGGTCTAGAACCCAGAGCTTCTTAGTCCAGTGTTCTTCCTGCCATGCTATGTGGTCTCCTGGCTTTTGACATGCATGTTACATAGGTTGAGCTACATGTCCTGGCACAGGTATCTATATCTATATATCTATCTGTGTGTTTATTGATTTTTAGAGAGAGAGAAAGGGACAGGGATAGAGAGATAGAAACATTGATGACAGAGAAACATCAGCGATTAGCTGCCTCCTGCACACCCCCCACTGGAGATCAAGCCTGCAATCTGGGTATGTGCCCTGAACAGGAATCAAACCGGTGATCTCTAGGTTTCTGGGTTGACATTCAACCACTGAGCCCCCCTGGTATATTTCTTTTTATGAGTGTTCCAGGTACAGCTAGCTATTGATGAGTAATTACACCTCTCTCTCTCTCTCTCTCTCTCTCTCTCTCTCTCTCTCTCTCTATATATATATATATATATATATATATATATATATATATATATATATATAATATATATATATATATATAGTATATTTTTATCGATTTCAGAGAGGAAGGGAGAGGGAAGAGAGAGGATCATTGATTGGCTGCCTCCTGCACGCCCCCTACTGGGGATCGAGCCCGCAATCCGGGCTTGCGCCCTTGACCAGAATCAAACCTGGGACCCTTCAGTCCTCAGGCTGACACTCTATCCACTGAGCCAAAATAGCTAGGGCCACCTCATTCCTACAAACCAGTCTTGGCAGCAGCTGGAAGGGCCCGGGGTCCTGATAGCACCTGTGTGATACCACCAGCCGTCTCATCCCTGGGCTGCTCATGTAGGAGGAGGGATCCCCTCTCCAGCTGGGGCCGCTGAGAAAGGCACCCCAGGTCCTGTGCAGGGGCCACGTTTGTCTAGGCTGTTCCATGGGCAGGACTGTTTCCTCATCGGCAAATGGGGCTAGTGATACTTTACAGGGTTGACAGGGGATGAAATGAGTGCAGTGCCCATGAAGCACCTGGCCCTGCAGTTCAACAAGTATTTCTTGGCCATCTTTCTGAGCCAGAACCAGGACCAGAAGAACACAGCAAGGCGCCGAGAGGCAGGAGCCCAGGCCTCTGCTCCCAGCATCTCCCCTGGCCAGCTTGGGATCGTGGGCAATCACTTCCCTTGTCCGGGTCTCAGCTTCATCATCTGACCACGATCTATCAAAAAGGACACTGTGACTGTCACCCGCTGGGGGAAGGCAGGAAGGAGGGATGGAACGAATCTGAGCAGAGTGTTGGGTACCAGCGCCATCCCCAGGGCTCTAGCACCAGATAGACCTGGGTTCAAATCCTGCTCTACCACTTAGCTGTGACTTAGCATCTCGGGCCTCTCATCTGTAAAATGGGGGATTGCTTTAGTGCTTAAAAATAATAATTAGTGATGATAGCAGCTAGTACTTATACTAAAGAGCTGCCTGTGCACCAGACACGTGATGAACCCTTTACATCTGTTATCAGATGTATTGCCCTTGGCAGGGAGAGGTGCTGTTCTTATCCCCAATCTATAGGTAAGTCGTGAGGGAGAAAACCACCACAGTCCCCGCCTTGGTGGATCCCCCACGTTTTATAAGCAAGAAGAGAGGTGGCTCAGTAAACAGTGAAGCACAGAGTGACAGTACCATAATCGGCACAGCGGAGGCAGAAAAGGCAGGTGGTTTTGTTCGGGCGGAGGGAAGGGTGGTTGGAACAGGCATCACAGGAGAGGTGGTTCAAGGTCAGGCTGGTGGGTGCATGATCCGTTTTGATCCCCATCTTCCTCCTCCATGACCTCCTTCCCCCCTCCCCTATCTGTTCCCCATTTCCTGAATGGTATTGCTGTCATCCCCTTCTCCAGTTACCTCGGTCTTCCCAGTAACTAGCAATTAAGCACTTTTCTTTTTTTTTTAGAGAGAGAGTGGAAGGGAGGGGGAGAGACAGAGAGAGAGAAACATCGATGTGAGAGAGCCCCAACCAGGGCCGGGGATCGAGCCTGCAACCATGGTACTTGCCCTTGACCGGAGTCTAGCCCAGGACCCTCCAGTCCGCAGGACCGATGCTCTGGTCACAGCCAAACCGGCGAGGGCACAATTCAGCACTTTTTCGCTCACTAGTTCTTTTTACTCCTCTGCTGCCACTCCATTCAAGGGAAAGAAGAACCATCCTAACATTTGAAATGTTTACAAACATTGGTGACCCTTTGAGGACAGGGAAGGACTGGGAGCTGTTATTTTATGGATGGGTTGGGTGGTGGAATAAAAATCACTCCCCAGCTATTAGTATGAGGTGTCTCAGGTCATACTGGGTGACTATGTCAGACTTGTAGGGTAAACCTCTGTAAATTACCAGAGCTGATGCTGAGGGACAGAGCTGGTAATTCACAAAGTTGTGTATAATACTTTACAGCTTATCTTCATCCTAAACTCACTAACTCTGTCCTTTAATCTCCACTAGACCCTGTATTTAGAATATCGAATAAATAACTAAAGAAGTACCCTATACTAAAAAGATTATCACCAATAGTTCTTATTTAATCATTAGTATCATTATTATCATCATAATCCTGCCATTTATTGAAGGTTTACCATATGCCAGGGACTATACTAAATGTTTCTCATGTAATCATATCATCTGAGCACTAGGCAGTATTAGTCGCATTAAAAAAAAATACATTTTTATTGATTTTAGAGAGAGAGGAAGGGAGAGGGATAGAGAGATGGAAACATCGATGAGAGAGAGAGAGACATCGATCCTGCATGCCCCCCACTGGGAATCAAGCCCGAAACCTGGGCATGTGCCCTGACCAGGAATCGAACTAGGAACCTCTTGGTTCATGGGTCAATGCCCAACCACTGAACCACATCGGCCAGGCTAGTCTCATTTTTGAGATGGAGAAACTGAAGCTTAGAAAGATTTGTGAAGGTTAAGGAAGGGAGGGAGCTGCCATTCAGATCCAGAGTCCACATTTCTAGCCACTGAACTATATGGTGACTTCCTTTCTGTCCATTTACTCTGCAGCAGGCATCTTTCCAGGCCACCCTAATAGAGCCTCCGCATCCTTTGTAAGAGCTGCAGAGTATTCCTATATAGGGACAGAGCATAACTGATTTAACCACTCCCTCTTGATAGACCTTCAGCTTATTTTTCATTTTTCACTGTTGAGAAGTGTAAGAAGAGTGTACACTTGAGAGAGTCCCCTGCCTCTCCCAGCTGCTCTGCCCACTTAGCCTCCCGCCCTGCTTAGCAAGACCCAGGCTCATCATTGCTAACACACTGCAGGCCCAGCCATTGCCTCTCTCTCTACTGCTCATCCTCAGATCCAAAAAGAAGCATCTGCCCTGATCCAGCTCTTACCCCCAACGCCACCACCCTGCCACAAACTCCCACTTGGAATGAAAAATAACCACTTGTGAGGAAATTTAAATAAAAATTCAAAAGCCTGCATAACCCCACTCTAGAGCAGTGGTTCTCGCCCAGGGATGTTTTTGCACCCCCACCTCACCCCGAGGAGACATTTCTGGTTGTTACAACTGGGTAGATTGGCATCTAGTGGGGAGAGGTCATGGATGCTGCTAAGCATCCTACATCCACAGGACACGCCCCACCCTCCCCACAACAAATAATTATATGGTCAAAATGTCTTTAGTTCCGAGGTTGAGAAACGGCTCCACGTACAGATTCTGCATATAAACACTGTCCCAGAGGTCTCACCTCAGTAAGGCTGAAGCTTCAGTGCCAGAAGGGACCAGTCCAGGCCATCGCTCCCTCAGTTTACAGATGGGAAACAGGCCTAGAGGGGCCTATAGTCTTCCCTGTACTAAGTCTTTTGCATACTTGATCTCATCTGGGTACAGATAAGGGTCCCCATTTTCCAGGTGAGAAGACTGAGTCTCGAAGGAAATAATGCAGCTCATAATGCAGCCCATGGCTGACTTCTCTGCTCAGGGCTGGCACCCATTTGAGATGTCTCCTTTATACAGGTTTCGTGATCACATGTGCCCAGCCTCCGATATGGAAATACTCTCCTGGCTGGGGCGGGTGGTCTGATGGGTGTGGCATTTACAATATCCCCAAAGCGGGGGGCGGACAGACAACCCTTAAGATCCGCAGGGAGAAGCCCAGTTACTATCAGTTACAGGGATGGGAAGCGCTTCCTGTCTTCGCTTACAAAGAAAAGAACAAAGGTTTTCTAAGCTTTAGATGGGAAGCTCAGAAGCTCCAACCCACTGGGTACTACATTCCTCCCAGCAAAGTCAGCAGTGGTCACCCCATTTCCCACCTGGCCCTCATCTGAGCTCATCACCTCCCTGCATAAAAACCCTTCAGTCCTTCCCATTGCTCTTGGGATAAAGACCAAGAACCTCGACAGGGTCTGAATCAGGCTCTGCATGGTCTGGCCCCTCTCTAGCTCACCTGGAACCACCTCCCTCTCCATCTGGGCTCCTGATCCCTCCTGCCTCCGGCCGTCACATGCTCTGGTCCTCCTACCCAGCCCTAGATCTCTCCAAAGCAACTTCTCAGACTTCAGATCCCAGCTCAAACATCAATTCCTGAGCAGCCGGAAAAGGTCGAGTCCCCCATTTTACTCTCCCACCGCTCTCCCGGCTGTGATCTGATTCATGTCTTTCTCCCCCACGAACCAGTGGGTTCCCCGAATCTGCCTTGTTCACCGCGTACCCCAGCCCTCCCACACAGCTGGTACGCAGGAGGGCCCCCTCACTCTCCTGAGCCCGTGGCAGAGAGGAGGGTGTAGGGATGGCGGAGCGTGAAAGGGGCCGAGAGATGTTCAGGCCTCTCTTTCCTTGGGGCCCAGGGCCAGGCTGGAGAAGGAGAGGGACCGGGCCAGAGCGACGGGGGGAAGCCACGGGGAGGTGGCCCAGGACACACAGAGGGAGCGGCGCCTCTTCCAGCTGCACATGTGCGAGGTAAGGGCTGCTCCGGAGGAGGGAGGGTGGGACGTGTCCTCCCGTCGGCCTCTCCTGCACCTGCCAGGGCCCGGGCGCAGGCTCAGCTCGGGCCCTGGTCAGATGGCCCTTGGGATGCCGCCAAGCTTCAGTCATGGGAGGGGGACTGCAGGCCCTTGTCCCAAGGATTCAGCTTCTGCTCACGTGGCACATCTTGCCCTGCCCTCCCCCCAGTATCTGCTGAAAGCCGGGGAGAGCCAGATGAAGCAAGGCCCTGACTTCCTGCAGAGCCTCATCAAGTTCTTCCATGCCCAGCACAAGTAGGTGTCTCCCCGTGGCCCCAACCCTAGCCCCATGTTCCTCGCCCCTTAACCCGTCAGGCAACAGAGAACAAGGCCCAGGCCCAGGGTCTAACAGACCCCCAAGGACTCTGTATGTCTGCACCTTCTTGGTAATGTTTTTCACAGCTCTTCTTTATTGAGTACTCTCCATGTGTCAGGCCCTAAGTACTTGGCTCACTTGATCTCACTCAATCCCCTAACGCCCCTGTGAGCAGGTATTGTTAGTATCCCCATTTTACAGATGTGAAAACGGAGTCTCAGACTTACTAAGCTCACACGGCTAGTAAACTGGGATCTGGACCCAGACATTCTAACTCCAGAGTGCCTGTTCTTTTTTTCTTTTTTTTCTTTTTTCTTTTTTATATTTTATTGATTTTTCACAGAGAGGAAGGGAGAGGGATAGAGAGCTAGAAACATCGATGAAAGAGAGACATCGACCAGCTGCCTCCTGCACACCCCCCACCGGGGGATGTGCCCACAACCAATGTACATGCCCTTGACCGGAATCGAACCTGGGACCTTCCAGTCCGCAGACCGATGCTGTATCCACTGAGCCAAACCGGTTTGGGCAAGAGTGCCTGTTCTTGACCATCAGACTACTAGTATACAGCCCGGTGATCCTTGGGGCACCTTCTCCCATACTTCGTGTTTCATCTCTCATTTTCATTTCTCTCTGGCCCCTTGTTTGGCCTCGCACCTCTTAGCTTTTTCCAAGACGGCTGGAAGGCTGCTCAGAGCCTGTCCCCCTTCATCGAGAAGCTGGCAGCCTCGGTACATGCAGTAAGTCGGGCCTTACCCTTTGGCCTGTGGTCAAGCCCCCTGTCCTTCTGGGAGAACCTGGGTGTGGAAGAGCTGCCCCTGCCCAGAGAGCGAGGCTCCTGCCCTGCTGCGCTGGTCTGGACTCTGCACCTGGCACATCTGCTGGCTGATGACGGGGTCCTGCCCTCTCCCATAGCTGCGCCAAGCCCAGGAGGAGGAGCTACAGAAGCTGACCCAGCTCCGGGACTCCCTCCGAGGGACGCTGCAGCTTGAGAACAGGGAGGTCAGCCCCTGATTCATCCCAGAAGGAGTGCTTTCCCCCAAGGCACACCATGTGGGAGGTGGGGGGAGAAGGAAGACTTCTCAGAGTCCCCTGAGGTCTCCTTTCATGTCTGGGGAGCAGGACAACATGAGCCGGAAGAACTCAGGAGGTGGCTACAGCATCCACCAGCACCAAGGCAACAAGCAGTTTGGGACGGAGAAGGTGGGCTTTCTGTACAAGAAGAGTGATGGGTAAGTGACTTGGAGAACTTTAAGTAGCTTGACCAAAGCCACACAGTCAGGGTTAGAGTTACTGACCAAAGGGACTCTTCTTATCATTTGAGGGTTCTTGGACCCTCCACTGTGGCAATGCAAAATCATCACAGTCCTGGGCACGTGAGCTTCTAAAAGCCACTGGTTGTTCTTAACTTGAAGAAGCATAGCTGCAGCGGACGCTGTTTGAGCACTTAGGCCCTAGAGAGCCTCCATGCCCTCACTCTTAGCCTCTGCAATAGACGATGTACGCCTGGAAGTCAATGTTGCCTGTGCCTTCCTCCCAGGGGTCAAAAATCAGCCTGGGAAATGCCAAGGTCCTTATGGGAAGTGTTCGTGTTACTACTTTCTTTTTAACATTTAATCACCTTTATTTATTTATTGTTTGTTTGTTTGTTTTTGTTAATCCTCACCCGAGGATATTTTACCATTGATTTTTAGAGAGAATGGAAGAGAGAGGGAAAGACAGAGAGAAACATTGATGTGAGAGAAACACATCGATGGGTTGCCTCCTGCACGAGCCCTGAACAGGGCCCCGGCCAGGGAGGAGCCTGCAACCAAGGTACATGCCCTTGACCGGAATCGAATCCGGGACCCTTTGGTCCGCAGGCTGATGCTCTATCCACTGAGCCAAACCGGCCAGGGCCGTGTTACTACTTTCGAATCAGTTTTTATCAGAGAAGAATAACTCTGTTACGCCAATTAATATTTACAGAAGTCTTAAGTAGCTTTGGAGCATGGATTTGCTAATTGTATTTTTAGCGTCTCACTATTTGTGTCTCTTTGTGTTTAACCATAATTGAGCCGTTAGGGTCAAGAGCCTGTCCCTCCTCTCAGATAAGGTTGGGAGCTGTGTCTTCTCCATCGGAGTAGAAGCTCTCAGAGAGTCAAGGTCACGTGCCCCCTTTAGAATAAGGATTCCCAGAGAGTGAGGCTGTTTCCCCCATCAGACCGGGAGCTTCTCACGGGCAGAACTGTGTCTCCTCCTTCAGGAGACCTGGGCCAGGACTCTGTTTTTCTGCTACAGGGGACTTAGGTGTAAGCCTTGGGTCACGGTCTCTCTATCCCTCTGGGTCCTAGAATTCGAAGAGTCTGGCAGAAAAGGAAGTGTGGAGTCAAGTATGGCTGCCTGACCATCTCACACAGCATGGTGAGGCCGGGAGGGGTGGGGTCTCCGAACACCACGGGTCCTTTCTCCGCTCGGTGTTCTGAGCAGACAAGTGTCAAACCCTCCCCTCTGAGACCTGGACCCAGGTTCCGGGAGATCCCCTGTGTGTGGAGGGAAGGATGGGACCCACAGCTCCCAGCCTGGTGTTGGCCCACACATTCCACAACCTTGAGGAGCTGGGAGAGGGGACACATAAACAGGAACAGGATTATGCCCATTTAACAGATTGAGAAACAGGGGCTAAGAGTCTGGGAGACCCAGAGGGTAAGATGTACATCCTCCGTTCCCCAATTTCCCGCAGATAAACCGGCCCCCAGTGAAGCTGACCCTGCTGACGTGCCAAGTGAGGCCAAACCCCGAGGAGAAAAAGTGCTTTGACCTGGTGACTCGTGAGTAGTCCCGGCCCCTTCCCCACAACTGCCCAAGGCTTCTCTAAGAGACCTGTCAGCCACCAGGAGGCTGAGCCAGGGGCCGGTGTCCAGTTCCACATGTTTGCCAGACAGCCACTACTGCAGGCTGAAGACTCCTTAGGTCCTGGACACTCTGTAAAGCAGATTCGAATGGGTTTGGAGGGGTAGATTTTGGCATTATTATTCCTTTGGAGCCTTTGGTGCCAGGCTTTCTCGGGGCAGGCGTAGGCTGAGCAAAGCCCAGTCTCATCCTTAGGGAGCCCGCTCTGGCAGGGGTGTGATTGGGGACCCAGGACTGTAAGAAGCGGGGGAGTGTCCAGAAGAGAGGAGCAGATAGAGCACTGTCCAAGATGAAAGAGAGGAAGGCCTGCCCTGCTCTGGGGAATCAGGAAGGCTGCTTGGAGGAGGCAGCCCTTGACATTAGCCTTGAAGGACTCAGGAGGTAGAGTTTGGGGAGGGCATTTCAGGGGACAGGATTGGCATGAGGAAAAACATAAAAACAGGAGCGTGGGTCTGGCCAGTTTGCCCAGAGTGTGGGGTTCACATAGGAGTCGTAGGAGATGAGGCCTAGGAATGCCTCTTAAAGGTTTGGATCTTGTTTGCTGGCAGTAGGGAGCCAAGGGGGGTCTTGGATCAGGGGAGTGGTGTGGTTAGAGCAGAACCTTAGGCAGCAATAATCTGGCAGTTGGTACCGGCAGGGGGGGCAAGAGATGGAGAGCAGGGAGAGCAGACAGGGGGCTGTGGGGACAGATGGGGTGGTGGCAGTGGGTTCAGAGGAGACTGCCTCTGAGCTGCGTGAGGTCCTGTGCCCTCCAATACCTCCCATGACCTGGAACCCCAGCTGCACACAGAGAGCCTTGTTGGGATGCTCCTTTGCAGGTGACTTCTGAGAAACTGCCCCCTCTGCTGGCCACTGCCATTCCCCGCCCACCCCTAGCTTGGCAGAGCCTGGCCGCATAGGGACAACAGCTCTGTCTGGATCCAGTGGTTTGGGTGGGGGCTCCCTGGGCCCAGGGAAGGCCAGACATCTCCTCCCCTCCCCTCCCAACAGACAACAGGACGTACCATTTCCAGGCGGAGGACGAACATGAGTGTGAGGCGTGAGTGCTTCCCCATGACCCCGGGGGTTGTGGGGGGGAGAGGGGGCAGGACCCCAGGCCAGGGGTGTCATCCCCACGCCCCCCATGCACTCTCCACAGGTGGGTGTCAGTGCTGCAGAACAGCAAGGACGAAGCTTTGAGCAGTGCCTTCCACGGGGAGCCCAGTGGCATCCTGGGGCCCTGGGGGGGCGCCGGGCTGGACGGGGAGCTCCAGGACCTCACCAAGCTCCTCATCGCGGAGGTGAAGAGCAGGCCCGGCAACGGCCAGTGCTGCGACTGCGGGGCTGCAGGTCCGTGGTGGGGCCACCCACCCCCAGGAGGGAGGTGGGAGTGGAGGGGAGGGGCCGCATCTCCAGAAATGAGCTGCCCTCTTTGCAGACCCCACGTGGCTCAGCACCAACCTGGGCGTGCTCACCTGCATCCAGTGTTCGGGCGTCCACCGCGAGCTGGGTGTGCGCTTCTCGCGTATCCAGTCCCTCACCTTGGACCTGCTGTGCCCCTCGGAGTTGTTGGTGAGAGTGGATTCCCGGCGTCGTTTGATCAAGAGGCGGGCTTGGGCACAATGGCTCAGCCAGAGCTTGGGGGGTGGGTGACTGGGGTGGAGGAGGAGGGGGGGAGGGGAAGGTGACAGTCAGGGCTGGGCTCAGTCCTCCAGGGGGCGCCATCCTAACCACCCCCGTCTTACTTTGCTGTGACTCCAGCTGGCCTTGAACATCGGAAACACGCGCTTCAATGAAGTCATGGAGGCCCAGCTGCCCTCACATGGCGGCCCTAAACCCTCAGCTGACAGTGACATGTAAGGGGACTCTCCGATGGAGGACGTCCTGGCTGGGGATTCTGCTCCCCCAGCTCCCAAGGTCTCAGAAAGATCTTGGACTGGAAGTCTGGGGAGAGGGGAGCCTCAGGTCTGGGAGAGTCCAGGGCAGGTTCTCGGAGATCTGTGTCTCCTGTGGGAGGGCTCCAGGGGTCAACTGGGTGGAAGGGGATAACTGAGATCCCGCCTGTGGTTGTCTTTGGCAGGAGTGCCCGCAGGGACTATATCGTGGCCAAGTACGTGGAGCACAGGTTTGCCCGGCGGTCCACACCCGAGCCTCAGAGGCTCTGGATGGCCATTTGCAACCAGGACCTCCTGTCTGTGCTCGAGGCCTTCGCTAATGGGCAGGACTTCGGGCAGCTGCTGCCAGGGCCTGAGGGGCAGGTGAGAACCCCCTCCAAGGACCACTTACCACCCACCCACACTTACATATGCCCCAGGCCTCCAGGACCAGCTAGCACGCCCCTCTGCCCACCTCTGACATCTGCTCAAACCTCACCCATCAGAGGGGTGAAAAGGAAAGAGCACGCGTTCAGTCAAGCAGACCCGAGCCAGAATCCTGGCTCTGTCTTTCCCTAGCTGTGTGGTCCAGAGGGGTTGCTTAACTTCTCTGAGACAAAGATGAGAAAATGATAGCACCCACGTTGAAATGAGAATTGTCGTGTGAGTAAAGGGCCTATTGCATAATATGTGTGCAATAACTTGTTAGTATCTTTTTTTTTCTTGAATACCTTTAGAAATGGATAAAGGTGGGTCATATTAGAGCAGGGAAGGCCACTGGCATTTCCAATAACAAACATCACATGAACTGGGGAGTCGGGGGAGAATATCAGAGACATTGGAAAGATTAAATCAACAGGAGTGCTGAACATCAAAAATTGGGTGGCATATCTTTGAGCGGTCTGATACCTCTGTAGGCTGTCCAGCAGGCAGGAAAGTGCCATATTTGGTGAGGTAAGCCTGGAACAGCCTCCCTGAGTGATAGCTGGCAACACGAGGTTCACTGAGGTTCATTGGTGGCAGTGAGAGGAGCAAAGAGAGGAGCCCAGGGCCAAGAACCAAGTTAGGGAAACATTTTCTACTAGTGGCCCAGTGCACGAATTCGTGCACCAGTGGGGTCCATCAGCCTGGCCTGCGGTATCAGGCCAAAATTGGCTCTCCGACATCCCTCGAGGAGTCCTGAATTGCAAGAAGGCGCAGGTCAGGCCGAGGGACTCCACTGGTGCACGATTGGGGCCGGGGAGGGACACGGGAAGTGTCAGCCAGGGAGGGACCATAGGAGGGCTCCAGGTTGTACCCGGCCCAACTTGCTCAGTCCCGATTGGCTGGACCCCAGCAGCAAGCTAACCTACTGGTCAGAGCATTTGCCTCTGGTGGTCAGTGCACGTCATAGTGACTGGTCAACTGGTCAACTGTCTGCCCCCTGGTGGTCAGTGCACGTCATAGCAAGCTGTTGAGCAGCCTTAGCATATCATTAGCATATTATGCTTTGATTGGTTGAACAGCCAACCAAACTACCAGACACATAGCATATTAGGCTTTTATTATATAGGATTGGTGGCAAGAGGAGCCAGAGCCACTGAAGGAAGAGATGTCACCCTCCTCTCAAACATGTCCATTCAGTCTCATCTCTCAGGGGTTCTGGCAGCCTCATATCTGGAGGTGTCGGGGGACAGCAGGAATTCAAGAGGGTAATATTGGGGTGGGGGCAGGTGAACCGGGGAAACTCAGAGGGGTGGATGTGTATTCAGGCACCTGGAGAGCTCGCCCTGCACTTGGCTGTCAGAGTCGCCAACCAGGCCTCCCTGCCCCTGGTGGATTTCATCATTCAAAATGGGTGAGAACCTCCCTGCCTGTCTGTGCATGTCCTCACACTGCCCCCTGGCCTTGTTCTCCTCCCTCTGCTCCCTCCTCTCCTCTTCCTCTTTTTCCCCCTGATATTGACCCCTCATCTGTCTATCCCCCTTCCTTCCTCCCTGACCATACCTCCCCAGCGGTCACCTGGATGCCAAGGCTGCTGATGGGAACAGTGCCCTGCACTACGCTGCTCTCTACAACCAACCTGACTGCCTCAAGCTGCTGCTGAAAGGGAGAGCTTCGGTTGGCCCAGGTGGGGCTCAGACACCTCCTCCCTCAGACTCCCACCTCTGTTCCCCCTCGTGTGGGACCCCCTGCCTTTTTCCCAGACAGAGAGCACTGGCTATGAGCATGGACTTCACAGTCCAACTTGGGTCCTAATCCTGGCTTGCCTCTGACCATCTGTGTGACTGTGGGGTTTGTCCATTCAGTTCTTGAGCCTCAGTTTCCTCATCTGTAAAATGGGAATAATACCACTGACCTAGTAGGCCTGCTAAGAAAGTAAAATAAAGTATTGTTTCTGAAAGTACCTAACCTAATTGAGCTGCACCTGAATTATAGTGATGATAATGGCCACCATTTACTGCTTAACATGTGCCTGACAATGTGCCAAATGCTCTACACATATTAACTCATCTAATTTTCACAACACCTGGTCAGGTAGTTGCAAGTATCACACTCATTTTATAGATGAGAAAATTAAGGCCCAAGGTCACTCAGCCAGGAGGTAGCAGAGCCAGGATTCAAACCCATACAATTTGATTCCAGTGGCCCATCTTCACCTCTAAGCTATCAGGCGGCTTTGACCCTGACTAAGACTCCTGACTTGACCCCTCACAGTGAACGAGGAAGGAGAAACAGCTCTGGACATAGCCAGGAAGAAGCAGCACAAGGAGTGTGAGGAGCTGGTAAGGTCTAGGGAAGGAGGGGTACCCTGACCCTTTCTCGCTCTCCTCTGAGCCCGGACCCTCGAACTGCCGAGGCTTTGTTTTGGCAGCTGGAACAGGCCAAGGCTGGGACCCTGGCCTTCCCTCTGCACGTGCACTACTCCTGGGGACTCTCCACAGAGCCCGGCTCTGACAGCGAGGAGGATGAGGAAGAGAAGGTGGGTCCCAGCCCTGCCTCTCGGACCTTTAGAACCAGATTGGACCTCGTGTGGGGAGGGGCGGGGTGAACTGGAGAAACCAGGCTGTCCTCCCTCCAACACTTCTGTCCCAGCAGCACTGTCCTCCGAAGCCCCCGGCCCAGGTCCACTGGGCCAGTGGGAGGATGGACATCAGCAACAAGACCTATGAGACCATCACCAACCTGGGATCAGCTGCCCCTCCGAGCCAGAGTGAGGATTGCCCCCCACCCTTACCGGTCAAAAACCCTTCTCGGACCATGGTCCAAGGCCGTGCAGGACATACCAGTGGAGGTATGGTTGGCTGCCCAGAAAAATGCTCATTGTGCCATTCATTGAGGGCCTACTGTGTGCATATGTTAGTTCATATCATTCTCACTATCTGATAGTTTGGGGTTATCATCTCCCCCTTATAAGTACAGGAACAGAGATGTTCAATAACCTACCCAAGATCAGCTAAGTCCCTTAAGTGGTATTCAAACCCAGGTCTGTTTTATTCCAAATATGTCAATGTTTCACTTAAATAAAAACAGAGACGCATTTATTGAGCATCCACTATGTCTTGAGGCCTTTGGGGGCTACTGAGACACAGTCCAGTGGGGGAGAGAAAAACGAATGCAGTCCCTTATAACATAAGGCACAATGTGATATGGAATGTAAATCCCGAGAGGACGGGACTTTGAGTGTTTTGCTGACTACTATTTCTCCAGCACCTGGCCCGGTGCCTGGCTGTTCTCAAGAACTATTTGTTGAATGAATGGACAGGCTTGTTCTGGGAGTTCAGGGAGGGAGAGAGCATGTCGTGTTGGGACTAGAGGGTGGCTTAGGAAGGCTTCCTGGTGGGGATGGCCTCTGAGCTGAGCCTGAGGGATGAGCAGGAGAGCCCAGACCGAGGAGAAGGTGTAAGCGGAAGCAAAACCGTGTATCATTGTATCATTGTGGCCCTGGCTGTTGTGAATGGATGCCGTGGCTGAAGAAGACTGCAGCATGATGGGGAAGAGTTGAAGGACAGTGCTAGAGAGAGAGATGGGGAGTGGGGAATGGGGAGATTCTAGAGGCCAAAGGCTACTTTGAAATTGAGCAGAATAAGAGATAAATACAGGCTTTATCCCTTCTGATTCCAGATCATTCCGAAGTCCCCAGCCTCAGCTCAGAGGCTCCTGGGGCCCCCGAGAGCCAGAACAGTCCAACGTCCTCTTCCTCTAGCCTTACAAGTCCTGTGGAACTTGGGGGTACTAACCAAACCCCACCCAGCTCTGAAGAGGGTCTCTGGGAGTCCTCAGGCACCTCCCGACCCAGCCTGACATCTGGAACCACACCCCCCGTCCGATTCAGGTTGGTGAGAGCCCAGCTGTGCAACCCAGGCAAGTGTCCTGACCTCTCTGAGCACCCATTTATTTCCCCACCTCTAAACTGTGTCTGCCTGAAGACTGGGATACCTTCCAGCTCTGAGGCCCATGGCTAACACAGAAAGGCTAGAGCTTAAATGGAGGGTGATTGGACCGCTTTCCCCTTTACTCACCTGCTCCTGGGATGTTGATTAAGAATCTGGGACGTAGACTGCTGAAGCTGGAGTGGAGGAGGTGGGAACCTGTGAGCCTTGTTCTAGAGGCTGTCAGTGGGGCATTCGCTCTGTCCCTACCTTCAACCCAGGATCCAGTCCTCTCTTCCTTACAAACTCTTCCAGTTTGGAGTATGGGGAGTAGACAGGGAAATCGCCAGCGCTCTCTGGAGGCCAGGGGCCTCATGGACTCTAAGCCCCAGCCTTGCTCTACACCTGAGCCCTTTCTCTCTACTCTGGGGGGCTCCCTGGGCATGGGGGTCATGTTGGCCTCTCCCTGCTTTCCAGCTCCGAGAGCACTCGTTCCTATCGGCGGGGGGCACCAGAACATGGAAGACTGTCCCTCAGCCAGGCAGCCTCCACCCAGAAGGAACATGCTGGTAGGTAGGAGCTCAGGACTGGTTTGAGGGGAGATGGCAGAGTACCTCGGAGGCAGAATGGGTCAGGAGTAGGTGTATTGGGGTGGGACACCTCTCCCCAGGATCGGGGTACACAGTTTGGCCTTTCCCTGTCCTGGTGCTCCGCCTTCCCCACTCCAGCCCAGGATGGGTGAAGCTGGGGAGCACCCAGGCCTTGAGGGATGGCCGAGGTGATGAGGCCCAGCTCCGGCTGCTCCCAGGAGAGGATGAGCAAAGCTGTGTCAGCCAGGCTGGTTGCTTCCCTGCAGTTGCAAGATTAGGGTGTCTGTGCACCAGGCCTCGGATTCCCTGACTCTCCCCTTGTACGGGAGTCTCCTGGAATCTCCCGAGACTGGTGGCTCCCCGGCATAGGGGATGTGCATATATTTAGTTGCGGAACGTGGGAGTGGCATAGGACGAAGCCAGTAGTTTGAGAAGGACGCCTCCTCTCTTCCTTGCTCCCCTGGGAAGTTCTCAGGGATGGTGTTGGTTTCTGTGTTGGGAGTGGAGGAAGGCAGGGGCAGGGGCTGAGTGTCTCTGGGGAATTGTCATCCTCAGTCCATCCAAGTCAGGCACCAGATACCAATCGGTGTCCACAGCCAGGTATCCATCACTCAGCCTGGTGCTGATGCCTGTTGTTGAAGCATGTATGATCATAAGAGCCCCAGCTTTAGAGTGAGGAGACTTGGGCAAATGGCCTCACTTATTCAAGCCTCAGTTTCATCATCTGTAAAATGGGGATACTTTCATCTACCCCCATACTATGACATAATTTCATCACCATAAGACGTTTGTGAAAATGAGTGAGATAAACAGCTGGCATATAATAAGTGCTTAAAAAATGTCAATTTTCATCCTCTCCCCAGGTTGGCTTCACTGAAGGAGAAGGCTCAAGAACTGGGGTTCTCCCAGCAAGTTCTGTGCTGCTTTTGCAAGACTAGCTCCTTGCTGGTCCTTTCATGCCTGAACCACCCTCATGCTGGACCCCAACGTTCAGAGCTAGGACTTGAGGGCACAAGACTAAGGAGCTGAGGTGTTCACTTCCTTGGGTCATGCTGTCTCTGTCCCTGTGGCCCTGTGGCTGGCCTTCATCCCTGCCATGGGCCCATGCCCCTGCCAAGGATGCTGGGCCCTTCCATGTTAGGGCTGGTGGTGGTTCTTTCCCCTCTATCTCATTGCTCCCCAGGTTGAGGGAGCCCTTTGGCTGGATCTGAGTGCTCCCAGCTACTTCAGCTGCAGAACCCTCAGTCCCTCATCAGACCAGGACTGTTTCTTCCATCAGTCTGAGGCTCCACAAGAGTAGGACCAGGCTGCCTTCATCATTCTCCAGACCAGGGATTCTGCCAGACTAGGGGCCATCTCCTCATCCATTCATCAGTATTTCTTCACTGAGTTCTGGCTCTTGTCTAGACCTGTACTAGGTACTACAGATGCCACGTGACTAAGACAGGGGTCCTGCAGATGTGGTCCCTTGCTGGGAAGCTGGTCCCAAGGGTTGAGCTTGGGAATGGGCCAGGGCAGATGGTTCTGGCATGAGGGGCAGACTGACAATCAGCTGTATGACTTTGCATTTGCCTAGAGCCCATCCATTCTGGTTGGTCAATGTTCATGCCGTACTTTCAATTACGTAGCCTGAGGGATAGCACAGCCTTCTGGGGGACCTCTACTACATCCCCAGTCAAGAAGCAGACTGCCCACTCTCCTTGACTTAGCAGGAAAGAAAGGGATGGTCCCAGATGATGGGTCCTCACTTCTCTCCTCTTTCTCTTGGTCAACTCAGGAGCCTTCCAGTGTCAGGGAAGGAAAGGGTCACAAAAGGAGAAAGATAGAAATGGGAGGGCAGAGACTTGACGGTTCTTCTTCCCACCCAGAAATTCCACCCTGACCTTCAGCCCCATATTAGCAAACACCTAAGCCATCACCAGTCTCTAACACCTCAGCTTTACAGTCGCCGATGAGCCAGGCCAACCAGGGGAGGCCAGAGGGTGCCAGTGGCCAACACAGCAGCCTGGCCTGGAGGCTGGGCTGTGTACCCTGGCGACCTGGCTGCTCTGTGACCCACAGGAACAAAGTCATCTGCTGAGCCCCCAGTGTCTGGTTTTGTTCATCTCTGACTTCATCTCTGAATTGTTCTTTCACTTACCTGTAATAAAAGATTTTTTTTTTTTAGTAACCCCCTGGTGGTTTTATTTATGTGATCTGAAGATCTATAGGGAAGGAGAGGGAATCTTAGGACTTGAAATTCTTTCTCTGGGCCCCGTAAGAGAGACAGCCTGGCGTAGAGCAGTGGTTTGCAACCAGGGGCAGTTTTGCCCCAAGAGACATTTGGGGATGCAGAGATTTTTGTATTGCTCCCAATGGGATGGTGCTACTGGCATCTAGTGACTAGGGGTCAGGGATGCTGCTAAACATGCGACAATACACAGGCCATCCCCTCACAGCAATGACTTACCCAGTCCAAAGTGTTAACAGTGCCATGGTTGAGAAACCCTGGTGTGGAGGAAAGAGCACTGGACTAGGAGTGAGGAGACCTGCAGTTTAGCTCTGTTGAGACCTCCAGTTCTTGTCTCAATTAGATTTCCCCTGACACAGGTATTTGGGGGCAAGTAGTTTACTTGTGCGGTGATTCCAGGAAGCATAACGAGGGAGTAGGGAAATGAAACAGAAAGAAGGTCAAGAAACAAAAGGGTGTGTCAATGAAGGGCTATCAAGACTGCTCTTCGCCCCAACCGGTTTGGCTCAGTGGATAGAGTGTCGGCCTGCAGACTGAAAGGTCCCAGGTTCGATTCCGGTCAAGGGCATGTACCTTGGTTGCGGGCACATCCCCAGTGGGAGGTGTGCAGGAGGCAGCTGATCGATGTTTCTCTCTCATTGATGTTTCTGACTCTATCCCTCTCCCTTCCTCTCTGTAAAAAATCAATAAAATATATTTTTTAAAAAAGACTGCTCTTGGAGATTCTCCTTTTTTGGAGACAGACCCCGGAGGCCAATCCTGGGGGCCAGGGAAGACGTGGCATCACTTCCCTACCCGTGTGTGGTGGGAGGCAACTGGTGTCAGATGAACTCATTAGGGAAAGTTTCACCTAAGTCTTCTCCAAGCTGAGGCCTGAAAGCAAATTTGTTTTTTTCACTTTTTAAAGGCAATCCTAAGGAACTGCAGACAGCTGTCCCTTCAACCTAGAGGGGCTTGCTTGGGGGTTGGCCAAGAGACCTCCCCAAATCCCAAACCATTGATCTAACCTAGAATCCCAAATCATTGGTCTAACCTGACAATGCTTTGCATGGTCAGGCCTCAGCCATCTCTGATTTTCTGTCTCATTTCTCTCTACACTCCTCTCACCTCCGTGTTGTAGCCACGCCAATTTTTCAGTTCCTGCAACCCTGACACGCCAAGTACCCTCCCATCCCTAAGCTTTGCGCATTTGAAACTCCAGGAGGACCGCTTCGTTCCTCTCTGAATGCCCAGGGCTAGAATTGCCTGGCACATAGTAGGTGCCTGATGAATGAAGGAATGTTTCTTCTCTTATGTGAACACTCTCTTCCTCCTGCCTCCAACTGCCTCCCACTCTGCACTTCTGCCCAAAAATTAAATGTTGTTTCTTCAGAGGAGATGACACCCTCCCTCCAATGTGTCCTTAAGGTATCCTCCCCTTCTTGCCGCCCCTCACCCCAGTTGTGGTAACACAGAATTGGCTCTGTCCTTATTGATTGAAGGGGTCTCTTGCCCACAGACCCACTCTCAAGCCTGCTGGGACTGGGCCTGTCTTGGTCATTGCCTGAATGCTCAGTACATTTGTTGAGTGAATGAAAAACCTCACCCCTTCCTACCTCTATCCCAGGACACACAGCAGCAGTTAGAAGCCACAGGAGTCCACACCACACTGTCTCTGTGCTGGGGCTGGGGTGGGGTTCTCTAAGGTTCTATCAGGAGAGTCTGGAGATTTCACCGAACATCCCAAACCACAGCTCCCCACCCTGTACACACTGTGGGCCACTTTTCATGCCTCCCCTCCAGGTCCCTAAGCACCGCCCGCTCCCCCCAAGATAATTTTCTGTCAATTAAACTCACTTGTTTAGGAGGAGACATGGGTCTGCCAGGGACTCTGGAAGGCCCTTCCTCAGAAACACACGGGTGTGCCCACTGTGGCGGCACAATTCTGTTTGTCTCCTTCTCTGCACCGAGATGACCCTTCCAGACTCCATCCCTTTGGGGAGGCAGTGCCCTGACCCGGAATGGAGGGCGCCATGCACCTGGGTCAGTATGTCTCAGTTTTGTGCACTTCAGAATCTCCCAGGCCCTCCCTCCTCCGCGCAGTCCTGGGACCCGCAGCGCGGGCACAGTTCTCCAGGACCTTGTTAGAAATGCAAGCTCTCCCCCTTACAAACAGTCGGGAACAGGGGGCCCGGGTTCGCGTGCGCTCAGGATGTGAGCGAGCACAGCAGGGTGGGCAGAGCTGGCTTCCACGGCCATGCCCTAAAATGTGATCGGGGTGCACCAAGTCGCCTCCACTTGGGCACAGGCGCGGAGCTGGGTCCGCGCGCTCTGAACAGTAACGGGGCAGACACGCGGGGCCCTGAACTCCGGCCGCAGCTCCCGGGCACCCTGGCGCCCTTCTCCCCGCGACAGCCCTTGGCGTCCCCGGACGACGGCCTCCTCCCCAAACCTCCCTTCAGCACCCCCGCCCCAGGCCGGGAAGGGCCGGAGGGAGAGCCCGCTCTCGCAGCCTCGTCCCGCTCGGGAGGCCCGACTGGCCGCGCGGGCAATCTTTGCCCTGACGAGTCCTTGAAATCTATATTTAGTGCACGCCACCCCTCCCCCGCCTCGGAGGCCGGCGGGCGGGCGGGGAGGGGGACCCCGCCCCGCCCCCGCCAGACGTGTGTGCCGCGTGTGTTTGCGTCCCGCGCGGGCTGCACGCCCTCCTCCCCCGCGCCGCCCGCCCCCGAGGCCCGGCTGCTGCCCCTGCGCCCCTCGCCCGCCGGGCGTCGTGGGCCAACATGGGCCGGGAAGAGGAGCTGCTGCGAATGGCCAGGAAGCTGGAGAAGATGGTAGCCAGGAAGCACACGGTGAGGCTGCAGAGTTTGGGCCACGGCGTCCCACCCCGGGAGGCGCGGCCCGGAGAGCCCGGGAGTCCGGGGGACGCGAGCTGGCGGGGCGCCGGGAGGCGCGCGCGGGACTCGGGGCCCGAGGGAGACGCAGCGGGGCCGGGCTCAGCGCCCCGTGGGGACCGCTGGGCACCTCCGAGTGGGCGTGTGCATGGCTCGGGGTGCCCGGGGTGGGCATAGTTCGGCCCCGAAGACCAGGCTTGTGCGTGTACCTCTGGGCACTTAGGGTCCAGGGGCCCCGGGGTCGCTTGTGCAGGTCCGGGAACGCGAGGGGAGAGATTAGGACGTGGAAAGGGACCTTCCGAGGCCCGGGACGGACGACGTGTGCGAGGCCAGGGCCGTGGAGGCGACGGCGGGGCGGGTGGAACACAATCCTGGTGGCCCCCAGAAGTGTCAGGGAAACTTGAGCTCGTGAGGGTGCTGAGCCGCGTCTGCCCCGCACCCCGCACCCCGCACCCCGAGTGGTTCTGGCGGGGAGGAGTGAAGGGCCACGGGTCCCGCGACCTCACAGTTTCGGGCGCCAGGAGCGGTTCTGTTTGCAATTTTCCTTCCCTTGGCCGCGGGATGGGGCCTGCGCCGGAGGGGGCCGAACAGGTGCGGGGCAGCCGCAGCCTCGGCCCGCGGGTGGGGGAGGGGGCGGGCTGGAGGCTGGGCTGTGCGCGCACGCCCGGAGGTGGAGGGAGTCCGGCGCGGCTGGCGGTCCTACCTGCGGACCCGGGGCGCACGGAGCGCTAGCCCGCCGACGTGGGGTTAATGTTTGATCCTCCCCGTGATCTTTGCCTCAGGCTGGCGCCGCGGGACTGTCCGGCCAGGGCAAACTTGGCCTTCGTTCGGGAGGATCTGGGCACACCCAGGGAAGGAAAGGAGGGGAGGCTGGCCTGCGGGCACGCTCCCCGCCCCTCGCCCTGCCCCAGGGCCTTCCTCTTCCCACCATCCGCAGCCTTGTGCTGGAGCAGGACTTGCGTTTCCCAGGCCTCTGTGACCCTTAGGAACTTGGGGAAAGGGGTGGACCGTCATAGAGGGTTTGAAGCGGAGCAAAGAGAGGCGTCGCTGGAACTGGAGTGCCAGGAAGCCCTAGAGTAGACATGCGTGGTACTGAGTTGATGTTAGTATAAAGGCCAGAGCCTCCCTGTCTTCCTCTGTGAGAGGAGCTGAGATTACCTCCCTCCTGAGGAGGTCACCAGGTTTTGTCTTTGCTGGCTGTGGACAGGGGAAAGAGGTCTGCAACCCTGACTAGGACTCAGGACGGTGCCAGCTAGGAGTTAGAAAACGAGACCGGCTTCTGCACAGCCCCATGAAACAGAAACCTGCCGAGTGCGGGCAGCTCTCACCCTTACATCCCAGCCTCCACCACCCCCATTGCAGATCTTCCAAAGGCAGAGACACAAACTGAGCCACTAGTGGGGGAGGGGGGGCACTTTTCCAACTGGGGCAGCAGAGTCCAAACCCGTCTTCTGAGCTAAACTCCACAGAAAGTAGACAGGTTACCCCAGCCCCGCTCCTTGTTGACCCTGGCTTGGGCCAGGAGGGGTGGAGGGTGGTGGGTGGGGTGGGGAAGGTAGGAGACCGGAGAAAAGCCGCTTGGTTGTGAGGAGAGCTCTGGCTGAGAAGGAAGGCACTGGCCCTGGCTTCCTCTTGCTCTTCTGTGGCCATGGGCCCACCACTTCCCCTCTCGGGCCTGGCTTTCCTCTTCTGTGCAGCGGGAAGAGGAATGGTGCTCCTTGGAATGTGTTCCTGTGGAAGTATTCAGAGCTCTGCCCAGGAAAGATGCAAGCCTGGCCACAGGTTCCCCGTAGCTCTGCAGCCACGTCTGTGCCTGGGCTTCTCCCAGCGTCTGAGCGGGCACAGAGCTCTGGGCATGTGATCAAGAAAGGTGGGGCTGCTCTAGGAGTGAAAATGGGCCACCAGGGGTGGTTAGGGAGAGGAGGACACACTTCCTGAAATAAGACGGATCCTCCACGTTGCAGCTCAGGCCCAGGTTGCACTGCCAATGACTGAAGTCCCAGCAATTTAGGGCTTTTGTCAGACGGTGTCAGCGTGCACCCATTAAAACAGCTTTAACATACAAGCACCAAGTCACAGCTACACAATTACACACAACAATATAGCTACAGCCACACAACAGTAACTAAACAAGCTAATATGAACATAACTGCATATGAGACATGGTTACTGACCCTGGCATGATAGGTACACTGACCATTATATTTACAAAAAGATACACAAAGACAGTTACATGGGTACACGTGTGCATGCAGACAATAAGCAATACTCAGACATGCAAAACTACAAACTTAACAGCTACGCTTACACATTCAGACATTACAACCCAGGCATCATTTCACAAATACAAACAAACACGTTGCACTTCAAGCTGCATACCCACAGCTCCACACCTGGACCAGAGCAGACCTAGCAATGCAATGTGACATACAAAGACAAATGTCCAGTAGTAAGATGGAACTGGCTTAACATTGGTGGTTGAGGTTTCAGGAATTTTACAAGCCTATTGTTAAATAGAGCCATCATATAAAAAATTAAATTGTAAAGTTACAAATAAATAAATATATTTTTAAAAATATATATTTTATTGAATTTTTACAGAGAGAAAGGGAAAGGGAGAGCCAGAAACATCTACCAGCTGCCTCCTGCACACCCCCTACTGGGGATGTGCCCGTAACCAGGGTACATGCCCTTGACTGGAATCGAACCTGGGACCCTTCAGTCCGCAGGCCGACGCTCTGTCCACTGAGCCAAATCGGTTAGGGCAAATAAATATTTTTTAATAAATTATATTTAAAACAAAGGTAATAAATACTCCAAAATCATCATTTCCTAATTATTTTACCATCATCTATGGTCTAGAGGTTATTAACTTCTATTACATCACTATGGTGGAAATCTACACTAATAAAAGAGAAAGATGCAAATTGACTATACCTCCACGATGCCCACCAGCCAGTCAGGAGTGAGTATGCAAATTAACCCAGCAAAGGTGGTGGGTTAATTTGCATATGCAGACACAGAGTGAAGACTGAAGGCTCTGGCCTGAGCGAAGACTGAAGACTGAAGAGGCTTGGCTTCTCTGCTGTGGCCAGAACGAAGGCCTGGGTCCCAGGTGCCGGAGGAAAACCGGTGCTGGCAGCCAGGGGAAGGAAGGCCTGTTGCACGAAGATTCGTGCAACAGGCCTCTAGTACTATCTAATGGTGTTACTCACCAATAGCTCCTTCAGTTCAGTGACAGCATGTTGGTAAATTGAGATTGGCCATGGGAGGAGTGTTTACACAGAAACAGGCAAACAATACAAATCAGGTTTTTTTCTTCCCCTTAAGACCTGGTTGTTAAATATTGACCAACATACCACTGCAATTACCCATGTTGATATTCGATGATTGTACAAGTCTGGACAGATCTATGTCCATACCTACACTGATGTATAGTGGTTCGAGCCTCAAATGCCTGAGTTTGAATCCCAGCTCTGTTCCTTGTAACTTTGGGCAAATTATTTAACCTCTCTGTTTCTTGGATTCCTCTTCTATGAAAGTGGGATCATCTATACCAATGAAGATAGTACCTACCTCATAGGGTCATTGAAAGTTAAACAAGATAATTCACATAAAACACATCGAACAGTGTCCACACACAGTAAGCCTTTAATTAATGTTACACACAGAGTTACATGCCCACGAGTTTAGATGCGCACACAAACCCACAGGCCACACCTCTGAACACAGACTGTGAACCCGAGCTCTAAGGGAGGCTGAGGACTGGCCACCCTTGGGACGTGGTCCAGGAAGCCTGGCAGCTGGTGCTCCCCAGGGAACCAAACTCAGGCCAGGAGGCCAGGGCTTGGCTTCTAGGAAGTGGCTGGGAGGAAGGAGAAAGCTGAAGTGGGTCAGGGGTGGGTCGGGGCCTGGCCGCCAACAGATTTTCAAATCTGAGTCTCCTTTCTTCTCCTCCCAGTCTCCCCTCCCACCTTCTGCTTTCTGCTTGATTCATTCACACAGGGCGTCATGGCTGTGTGCTGAACCTTGAGGTCTAAAACGTCCTCTTTACCCAAGAGGAATGACAGTGTATGTCCATACAAAGGCTTGTACATGGATGTTCCTAGCAGACTTGTTTGTAGTAGGCCCAAACTGGACACTACCAAAAGTCATCAACAGGCGAATGCATAAGCAAATTGTGGTGTGTGCATGCAATGGAAACAGCCCAGCAGTGAAAAGCAGTGGTTGATAAGCACAGCAACATGGATACATCTCAAAATAATTACGCTGAGTGAAAGAAGCCAGACGAAAAGGAGTTGTGATCTACAGTACTTAAAAGTGCAAGCCCATGCCCTGACCAGTTTGGCTCAGTGGATAGAGTGTTGGCCTGTGGACTCAGGGGTCCCAGGTTCGATTCTGGTCAAGGGCATGTGCCTTGGTTGCGGGCACATACCCAGTGGGGAGTGTGCAGGAGGCAGCTGATCAATGTTTCTCTCTCATCGATGTTTCTAACTCTCTATCCTTCTCTTTTCCTCTCTGTAAAAAATTAATAAAATATATATTTTTAAAAAGTGCAAGCCCAGCCCTTCCCAGTGTGGCGGTTTCTTGGATGTCATCTGGTGCACCAGGAAGTTGCTGGTTGGATTCCTGGTCAAGGGCTCATGCCCTGGTTGTGGCCTCCATTCCCAGTAGGGGGTGTGTGGGAGGCAGCCAATCAATATTTTGCTCTCCCTTTCCCTTCCTCTCTCTCTAAAAATCAATAAACTATCCCTTTTTAAAAAAATTGATTTCAGTGAGGAAGGGAGAGGAAGAGAGAGAGAAACACCAATGATGAGAGAGAATCATTGATTGGCTGCCTTCTGCATGACCCACACTGGGGGATCAAGCACACAACCCAGGCAGGTGCCCTGACCAGGAATCAAACTGTGACCTCCAGGTTCATAGGTCAATGCTCAACCACTGAGCCAGGCCAGCTGAGCTAAACCATTCCTTTTAAAAAAAAATACAAGCCCATCTATCATGAGAGAAAGCAGAATAGTGGTGGCCTGGGTATGGGGTTGGGGGTGCAAGGAGGGATGGATTACAAAGGGGAACTAGGAAACTTTGGGGAATGGTGGCTATGTTCTTATCTTGATTGTGGTGATTGTTTCATGGGTCCAAACTCATCAAGTTGTAGCCTGCAATATGTCCAGTTTATTGTACATCCATTATACCCTGATAAAGCTGTAAACACACACAACCACCTGCAGAAGCTCATAGTAGGAAAGTGAGGAAAGGAGGATACTAAAGCAATAATAATAAGCTGCAAAGTAATTAAGGAAGAGATGGGGAAGGGGAGAGCATACCCAGTAGAAAGAACAGGAGAACCAATGGCTTAGGGTCAGGGAAAGTGGTTAGGGCTGAAGCCTGGCTCAGAGGGGCTTGAACCCAGCCTGGGTGGTAAGGATGACGTAGAGAGCTGAACCGGGGCAGAATCTTTTCCTTCTCTCTCCTTCTTTCTGTCCCCTGCCTGTCCTCCGACTGCCTGTCTACCTGTGTCCTATACCGGAACAGTCTCCTCCCCACCACCTCCCCTCCTCTTTCCTACCAAGACCAGATGGTCAGAGAGGGGCCTGGGGCAGAACCCACAGCCTCAGCCCTCACCTTGTGGCCTCCCACAGGAAGGGGCCCTCGACCTTCTGAAGAAGCTGAACAGCTGTCAGATGTCCATCCAGCTACTCCAGGTGGGGTGGGGGTGGAAAGCTCTGGGGACAGTGCTGCGGGGGGGATATCCATCTGGGGGGAAGACCTCTAAGGGTGGGGTCTGGGGACAATTTCTGAGTAGAGGGCTGGGGGATCTTGAGGTGCTCTGAGGGGGGGGACTGGGGCATTTAGATGGGCACCGGAGACCTTCCAAGCACAGGGCGGCCCTCTGGGTCTGGGAGAAAGGCTGATGTATTTTCCTTGAATACCCCAATTCCCAAGGCCCTGGGCTTGTGGCATACAAGAGGCCAATGATCCAGTGAAGAGACCCCCGTTTTTTTATCCTCCCTGTGGCCCATATAGTCCCCAAACATTACCCGATGCTCTTGGCCCTGAAAAAAAATCGGCACACACCCAAGCTTTAGTAGCCAGGGCTACATCTTAAGGTGAAACTTGAGCTCAAAGATATGCCTCCACCACACCTGGTGACTTGGAATGGGGAGGGGTCCTCATCAGCCAGACCCACCACCACCACCACCACCACCACCTCAGCTTTTCACCAAAGTTATCCATCAGTGCAGGGGGCTGAGCCTGGGGCACTGGCCCTCACTAAGGATGGCAGGTCAGGGCCTCAGTTATAGGATCAGGGTTCTCAGGCACAGGTCAGCTGAGGGAAGGGGGTGGTTGAACTGGGGTAGGTCTTTTCAGTTAGGGCAGCCAATCCGGCATGTCCATTCCCAGACCAGTCCCTAACTCTGTCGCTTTTCAGACAACCAGGATTGGTGTCGCCGTTAATGGGGTCCGGAAGTACTGCTCAGACAAAGAGGTGGTGTCCTTGGCCAAAGTCCTCATCAAAAAATGGAAGCGGCTGCTGGGTGAGAGGGGACTGTTTTCTCCCAGCCCCTGTGACAGGACTGTGCTTGGCCCATAGCAGGCACTCAGTGTATGTTTGTTGAATGACTTCATAAATGACAGATGGTCTCTCGTGGGGAGTGCCAGTGTTTGTCTACTCAAGTGCGAGATGTATAGATATGTACGTTTTCATGTACATGTGTGTATTTCATTTGTCTGTGTGTTTGTACATGTCTATAGAGAGATATTTGTATAAACATGTGCATAGGTGTGTGTGTGCAGATGTCTTTCTGTCCCCAGGGTGTGAGCGTGGATTTGCACACATATGTGCATGTGGTAGGTGCGTCTGTGTATAAATGTGTGTGTGTGTTGGGGGAGTGTGCAGTTGACCTTGTCCCTGCCTTTTGCTCCTTCCTCCCCAAAGCTATGCTTTTTTTTTTTTTTTTTTCAGACTCCCCTAGTTCCCCCAAAGGGGGAAAAGGAGAGGAAAGAGAAAAAGCCAAGAAGAAAGAAAAAGAACTTGACTGTTCCCGTTGGAAGTCAGAGGCAGGCCTTTCCCCACCAAGGACAAAACAAGAAGAGCCCAAAGTCAGGTATTTTTTCCGGGACAGAGAGAAGGGGGCTGACACTTGTCGCGTCCTCTGCCAGCAGTGCTGTTTATATATAACTTCACTTAATCCTCACCACCCGAGAGATGGCTGTTATTATTATCTCCTGCAGGCCCCCCTCACAAGACCCAGATAGGCTGTCCCTGGCACTGGCTTCATCTAGAAGGATGCAGGGACAGGGAACGCAGTGTTGTTGACACACTCAGGCCTTTTCTCATCAGCAAGAGTTCTCATAGGGGACAGCACCGCATCCACAGCTCTCTACCCAGGTAACGCCCAGGTGCAAGGAAATGAGACCACAGTGGGTGGGAACTCCTGACCTCGATGTCCTATGCCCCAAATAGGTATCAGTCCTATAGACCAAACATAGAATTCCAGCAAGGGCACTGACCAGTTACAAAATCCACTCACTTGGGACTGCCAAAAAACTGTGGTTTTCCACTAATTATTTATAGTTCATCCATCGCCCTTCCTGTGTAGACATCATTTACCAATCAGGGCTCATTGCTACTGGAAGCGATGTTGCCTAGTAATGCAACTGATGACCCACCTTTGTCAGGGTTGCAGGTCAATGGACTAGGAACTGACTTGCTCCTAGAAAAGAAACATTTTGTTGGTTCTTTATTCAAATTTCCCATTTAGTGATGAGGAGGCTGAAGGCTGGGAAGCAGGACTTTCCGAGGATCGCACAGCCATTATGTGACAAAGTGGGATTCCAATCTTTGTCTGTCAGAACCCCACAAGAATAGAACAGTCCGCAAAATTGCATGATTTCCAGATAGGGCCCAAAAGCCTTATCCAACACAATAGATAAAAGCCTTCGTTAATGTATAAATAAGACCTACCTTTTTCATATGTGACAACACAGATGACTTAATTCCTTTGGGGGGTGGTCCTCTGTTGTTCATAATAGATAAGGGGTGGTACTAGCTAATACTGAGTAGTATCTGATGGCACTAGATAATACTACACAATCCGGACAAAACTATCCATGATTTCTCAACATCTTTAATGTACATACCTTTTCTCCCAATATATCCACTGTAAGGGAATCATATTAAGAAATTAATCAGATTAAACATAAAAATGATGTATTCTGTGCATAACATTTAAAAAATATTTTTAAATATATTTTTATTGATTTCAGAGAGGAAGAGGGAGGAAGAGAGACATAGAAACATCAATGATGAGAATCATTGATTGGCTGCCTCCTGCACGTCCCACACTGGGGATTGAGCCCACAATCTGGGCATGTACCCTGACCAGGAATTGATTTGTGACCTCCAGGTTCATAGGTCGACACTCAACCACTAAGCCACGCCATTCAGTCTGTGTATAACATTTTTTAGCTGGCATTTCTGAAACATCTTTCTTCTGAACCCTTGTGAAAATTCATTTATTTATTTATTTATTTATTTATTGAATGAAGGCAAAGACTTTTCAGACATTTAATATTTTTAATCCTCACCTGAGGACATGCTCTTATAATTTTAAAGAGAGAGAGAAATTGGTTGCTTCCTGCACATGTCCCAACCGGGGATCAAACCCACAACCTAGGTATGTGCCCTGGGACACATGCTCTCACCAACTGAGCCACACTAGCCAGGGCCCTCTGAACCCTTTTTAAAGGAATGTTTATTATAATCCTCTACTACAAGCCTTCCATGCAAAACACTTTAGGAAATGATGCTGTAAGAGGAATGCTTCGTGACCAGGAAGGAGCTAGCCTCCGCCACATTACTCCCATTTTTGGTTGTAAAAATAACTGAGGCTGAGGGGATGCTATATGCTACTATTCCTGCAATGCACAAGGTCGTCCCATACACTGAAGAACCCTTTATCGTGTTCAGCGTGCCCGTAGGGCTCCCATGGCAAAGCACTGCAGGGTAGAATATTGACTGACGTGGGGAAATGTCCACGGAGTACTAAGAGGAGCTGTGCACTGTATAGTATATAGAGCATGATCCCATTTTTATAAAAATTAAGAAAGTGAATTTTATGTACATGCACAGGAGAAAAGATGAGAAGGATATGTGCCAGGGTGGTAATGGTGATTATTTCTAATAGATAAAGATTGAGAAGGTTTTGTTTTCTTATTTTGGCAAATTTCGGTCTAATTTTTCCCAATAAATAATGTATTAATTTTAAAATAAGAAAAAAATAATGAAACTATTTTAAATATATATATGTGATTATAATTAAGAGCTACATATTCTATATTATACAATAAAAATTGTAAGTTTATATTGTTGGCTTTTTTTCCACAATGACCCTGTATGTATGTAAAATAAAATATATATATTTTAATCCTCACCCTAGGATAGATATTTTTTCCACTGCTTTTCAGACTGAGTGGAAGGGAAGGAGAAGGGGAGGAGAGAGAGAGAGAAAGAGAGAGAGAGGAACATTGATGTGAGAGCAAAACATCAATTGGCTGCCTCTTGCACACCCCTCACTGGGGGTCAAGTCTGCAAACCAAGCATGTGCCCTGACTAGGAATCAACTGGCAACCTTTTGGTGCACAGGATGACATTTAATCAACTGAGCCACATGGGCCAGCCAGGGCTGCATTTATTGTATACAGGTAGTCACTTGCTCATTGTAGAAAGTTTAAAATATATAAATAGGAAAATTAAAAACCATTCATTTTTTAGAGACAAGTACACATATCTATATAATAAAAGCCTAAGCAACTGTTATGGCAGAACGGCCGGTCACTATTATGCACACTGACCACCAGGGGGCAGACACTCAACGCAGGAGCTGTCCCCTGGTGATCAGTTTGCTCCCACAGGGGGAGCACTGCTCAGCCAGAAGCTGGGCTCACAGCACTAAGGAGCAGCGAGCAGGTGGGCAGTAAGGAGCAAGGGGTCCCGGACTGCAAGAGAGCACAGGCTGGACTGAGGGACAACCACCCCCCAGAGCACGAATTTTGTGCACCGGACCTCTAGTATGTACATACACTGAGTGACCAGATTATTATGATCTCTGAACGCATAATAATCTGGCCACTCAGTGTATATCCTATATAATAAAAGGCTAATATGCAAATTGTCTTCTCGACC
Source organism: Cnephaeus nilssonii (assembly GCF_951640355.1). Classification (NCBI taxonomy): domain Eukaryota; kingdom Metazoa; phylum Chordata; class Mammalia; order Chiroptera; family Vespertilionidae; genus Cnephaeus; species Cnephaeus nilssonii. Next base: position 89,448,825 of record NC_137078.1, read on the forward strand.
AGGAGTTTGACCAGCAGTCAGGCCAGCCAACTGCCCATGTCCCCTCCCCCTGGCCAGGCTGGCTGGACCCCACCCATGCACAAATTCATGCACCGGGCCTCTAATATACACACACACACACACACACACACACACACACACACACACACACTGAATGGACAGATTATTATGCGTTCAGAGATCATCATAATCTGGCCACTCAGTGTATAATCATGTGCATAAACACATATATATCCTTCTAGACTTTTACCTATGAATCATCACCATCCTTAAATTAATAAAATGGAATTATACTCTATATTCTATTTTGTAACCTTTCCACGTTTATTTAAATAGTAAATCATGTTTAGTGTAAAAACTTTAGAAAAGCAAACACAAGAACAGAATAATAGAAATAACCACTGTGTATCTCATCTTTTAAGAACATATGCATGTACATTTATATTTTCTTTTTTTAAAATATATTTTATTGATTTTTCACAGAGAGGAAGGGAGAGGGATAGAGAGGTAGAAACATCGATGAGAGAGAAACATCGACCAGCTGCCTCCTGCACGCCCCCTACCGGGGATGTGCCCGCAACCAATGTACATGCCCTCGACCGGAATCGAACCTGGGACCTTCCAGTCCGCAGACCGACGCTCTATCCACTGAGCCAAACCGGTTTCGGCACATTTATATTTTCTTAATAAAATTGGAAGCACACTCTACATACTGTTTTGTAATGAGCATCGTACATTTAACGTCTTGCACATTCGTGGGCGGTGGGATTGTTAACGCTCGCTTTTCACCGGCGTGGCGCTGTCATAGGAAGTATCACTGTGGCTGAGCAGGGATTGGGGTGGTTGTCTCCCGCCTTGCTGGGTGAATCAAGCTTCCTTTCTTTTTAGTCTCCGTAATGATAACTCGTTATTTATTATTTAAACACTATAACCACATCAGTGAAATTTAAAATAAGAATTAAAAATATTTGTCCACAGCGTGCCACCTCTGACAAATAAAACCGTTTTTATTTTTTTCTCTTTTCTCCCAATCCTGAACTACTCACATATGCCATTTTTCCATTCCTGTAGGTGGAGTGTACAAACTACTATGTCCTTGTTAATTTATCTTCCTATTGTATTCTAGGCATTTTCTTCACATTCCCGAATAGTTTTCATAATGATCACTTACAGCAGCAGTGGCGGGAGCCTCTCCTGCCTCCAAGGCAGCGCTAAGGATGTCCGACTACAGCTTAGGCCAACTCCCCATCAGTCGGACATCCCCCGAGGGCTCCCGGGCTGCCAAAGAAATGTCTGACTGCCAGCTTAGGCCTTATCTCCCAGGGAGCGGGCCTAAGCTGGCAGGTGGACATCCCCCAAGGGGTCCCGGACTGCGAGAGAGAGCAGGCCGGGCTGAGGGACCCCCCTGAGTGCACAAATTTTCATGCACCCAGCCTCTAGTATTGTATAATTTGGAAAATGAGAAATCAGATGTCTGCAGTTATGGAGCATAAGGACTTATTTGTGCTGGGAACTGCATGATCTAATGTCTTCCTCCCAGACAGCCCCAAGACATAGGTTCTTTTCTTCTCATTTGACAGGTGAGGGAACATGATGCTTGGAGAAAACGACCTGCCCTGAGGGTTAGAGCTGGGAATGCAACTCATGTCATCAACTCCCTTTTTATTTTTTTATTTAAATACATTTTTATTGATTTCAGAGAGGAAGGGAGAGGGAGAGAGAGATAAGAAACATCTATATATATAAAAACCTAAGCAACTGAACGACCAGTCGACCGGTGGCTATGATGCACACTGACCACCAGGGGACAGATGCTCAATGCACAGGATCGGGTTCCCTCCTGTCTGGATCGGGCCTGTGGGCATCAGGCCAAAACCTGCTATTGGACATCCCCCGAGGGGTCCTGGATTGCGAGAGGGCGCAGGCCAGGCTGAGGGACCCCACTGGTGCACGAATCCATGCACAGGGCCTCTAGTCAATGATAAGAATCATTGACCAGCTGCCTCCTGCATGCCCCCTACTGGGGATCAAACTCGCAACCCGGGTATGTTCCCTGACGGGAATTGAACCGTGACCTCCTGGTTCATAGGTTGACTCTCAACCCCTGAGCCACACAGGCCAGGCTCGACTCCCTTTTAGAATGACACATATTATGTATGTTTGTATGCATGTAGAAAAAGACCTGGAAGGAAAGACATTAAAATTAATAGTTGTTACCTCTGGGGAGGTTTGTTTTTCCACTTTTTTAGTTTTTATATTTATTTCTATACTGTTTAACTTCACAACTTTCAGCCACAAATATTTGTAGAGCGCCTACTCTTAGCCAGGCACTAGTCAGCAGGGGTCCTCAAACTTTTTAAACAGGGGGCCAGTTCACTGTCCCTCAGACCGTTGGAGGGCCGGACTATAGTTTAAAAAAAAACTATGAACAAATTCCTATGCACACTGCCCATATCTTATTTTGAAGTAAAAAAACAAAACGGCAAAAACACCCGCATGTGGCCCGCGGGCCGTAGTTTGAGGACGCCTGCACTAGTGTATGTGCTTGGGTAAGTCAGTGAACACATTAGACTGCGTTCCCCAGAAGCAGACCCTAAGACTTGGATTCCGGTGCAGCGGGTTTACTTGGGAAATTATTTCAGGAAATGCAGATGGAGTGAGGAAGTGAGACAGGGAATGGGAGGAAGCCAGCAAGGAATGTGTTAGTAAGCCGGTTACTGCCTCGGGTGACCAGGACTTAAATCCTGTTTGGCCGCTCTGTGTGACAGTGGACAACACACCTCGGGTTGACCCACTTGAGGGCCGAGGCAGGTGGGGTGTATATCCACCCAGCACTCGCAGCCTACTGGCCTGCTGGTTCTAACTGGAGCAGAGAACGCCCGCGGGCAGACTGAACACAGGGGAGCTTGCAGGGGAAAGTCCTTGTGTCCCCGGACACTGGGAGGATGAGTGCCCGAGGGGATATGGGCTCAGCAAGGACAGTGTCCACCACAGTGAACAAAAGCCACCAAACTCTGCTCTTGTGGAAGTTAGATGTGTGTGTGTGGGGGGGGGGGGCGGGGGGGGGGGTGGACACTCCATACAATAAGTAAGAAAATTAGAGTCTGTTAGGAGGTGACACCTTTGCTGGAATTAAAAGGAGAGCGAAGTAAGTGAGATAGGGAGTGGGTGTTGCAATTTGCAAACAGATTAATTTTACAAAACCAATACAAGGGGAAAATGCATTCTATATCAAAACGAATGTAGCTACATGCATTTTTGGAAAGTTGGGGGAAATTTCACCTCTAATCCCATCGTCCTAATATGGTTATAGTTAGCATTTGGATGTATTGTCTTTCAGTCTTTTTTCCCCGTAGGCATTTTCTGGCAAGACTTTAGGCACAGCATACATTTGATTCTGTGTCCTGCTCTCTCACTTGTCATTTTAACGCAGCTCTTCAATCTCCAAGGCCCTTGTGCTTCCTCTCCTCCCCTCCCTCTAAGGTGCCTGCAGGGGAGGCTGGAGATGCTCTCTCCCTCCTCCTGAGAATAAGCAATCCCAGGAATTCCAATCTCCATGGATTCCAGCTGGCCAAGGCCTGCCTGACAGCAAGGAAGAGAGGGGCCTGATGAGAATTAGTCATTCATAATTAGTAACAGATGACAGAACACATGTAACATGTCTGGCCTCATTGATGGAGGGGAGGGGAGGGTGAGCAGCCCCATCACCTGGAGCTTCCTCTCCCTGGTAGCGGTGGTCCAACTCGGCTCTACCATCCTCAGCCCAGCAGGCATGGCTCCGGGATGCTTTCTCCCCAGCTCTGATCTCTCTAGATCAGTACTGATGCTGGCCTGGCAGAGAGTCTCATCTCTGATGTCTCTTCTTTCAGGAGAGACTCTGTGGATTCCAAGTCTTCTTCGGCCACCTCCTCTCCAAAAAGACCATCGATGGAAAGGTAAGGGAAGCCATGGACTTCTCCACCCCAGAGATCCCATTCAGCTTCTGTCCCTCTCTCTGCTTTAATGTAGGAAGCCTGAGGCTGGGGAAGGAGAAAACCTTAGCTGTAATGTTGCCTCTGAAATCTAGGATCCACACAGTAAGACTAAGGGGGAGGGGAGGGAGGTTGGGGAACTGGATGAAAAAGATGAAGGGATTGCGAAGTACCGATTGGTAGTCACTAAATAGTCATGGGACTATAAAGCACAGCATAGGAAATATAGTCAGTAATATTGTAATAACGGTGTATGGTGCCAGTAGAGCTACTGGAAATATCAGGGGGAACACTTTGTCAAGTATATGATTGTCTAATCATGTGCTGTTCACCTGAAACTAATACAAAATAGCATTGAAGGTAAGCTATAATTGGCCCTAGCTGGTGAATAGAGCTAGGTGAATAGATGCTCAGTGGATAGAGCATCGGCCTGCAGACCAAAGGGTCCCAGATTTGATTCCTGTCAAGGGCACGTACCTTGGTTGCAGGCTCCTCCCTGGCCCGGGCCCTGTTGAGGGCGTGCAGGAGGCAACCAATCGATGTGTTTCTCTCACATCAATGTTGCTCTCTGTCTTTCCCTCTCTCTTCCACTCTCCCTAAAAATCAATGGAAAAATATCCTCGGGTGAGGATTAAAAAAACAAAAAAGCATGTACTAACTAATGATGATTATAAGACTGCTTGCAATAAAGAGAACAGTGGGTTTTTTTAAAATGTAAGCTATAATTGAACATTTTTAAATAAATAAAATTTTTTTAAAGACTAAGGGGCCCCTGAATGAGAGGTGTGGCTCTTCATGGTGGCTGACCACTCACTGTTGCCCCATCCCTGGGGAGCGTTCTCAAGGTGACACTGAACCCAGTGAGGACACAGGCCTTGAGAGCCTATACCTGGGGCGGGAACTCTGGTTTGAGGCTGAACTGGATAGGATATCTCCCCCAGAGTAGCATATATCATCAAGTCATTCATTCATCAAATATTTGTTGAGGGCCTACTATGTGCCAGGAACTGTTCCAGGTGCCAAGGATAAAGCACTGAACAAAAGAAACAAAAATTACTGCAGCCTCAAGGCCTGTATTCTAAGAGGGGAGACAGAGATACATATAACAAGTAAGTTATACAACAGTTTAGAAGATGGCATGTGCTATGGAAAACAGAGCAGGGTGAGGGGGGTTGGGGAAAAACGGTCGTGGGTGGTCAGAAGAGCCCTCAATGAGGACATGACCTTTGAGCACAACCTTAACCAGATGAGGGAATTAGCCACACAGATGTTGGGGTCATTCCAAACCTAAGGAGCTGTGTGGTGGCCAGTGGGGCTGAAGCCAGTAAATGAGAGGAGAGTTGGAGGAGGAGTGAAACAGGAGCCACTGGAGGGTATTAAGCTTGTAAATTATATGATCAAACGTATCAGGATCCCTCCGGCTGCTGTGCCGAGAATGGATTGTCAAGGCAGAAGTAGAGAGACCAGGAAATTATTTTGATTATTCAGGCACGATATGACATGACGGTGGCTGAGGGTGGCAGCAGGTGGGGAGAAGGGGTGGACTCCACTCCAGATACATTTTGAAGGCAGAGCTGGTTGGGTTCCTGACAGATTGGATGTGGGCACAAGAGAAAAAAGTCAGGATGACTCCAAGACTTTTCACCTGAGCATCTATCTGCAAGGATGGAGTTGTCACTAGTTGCTAGGGGAGGACTGAGTAAACCAGGCTGTGGCGGGAGATCCAGAGTTCAGGTTTGGGTATGCTGGGTTTGAGGGGTATACCAGTCATCCGGATGGAGAAGGTGCATGAGCGGTTAGGGTATACCAGGCTGGAATTCGGGAAGAAAGTCTGGGCCGGAAATGTAAATTTCAGAGTGAGTGTGTGGCTAGCATTTGGAGCTGGATGAGATCACTACTGAGAGACTGTGGGTAAAGGAGTGACTTGTAGTCCAGGAGGAGGTCACAGGTCAGAGCAGGAGAAGCAGGGCCAAGGGAAGTGACTTGGAGGTGGATTTAAGCAAACGATGAGGGGCCAGGGGCCAGATTGGATGCTGGGACAACCAGGTGGGACAGTGAGGTTGGCTTCTAGGTGATTATGAGTGGGAGACACACAGCTGTTTCAGGCCTAATGTACAGTAAGACTGCCACTGTACATTAGGAGAGAAAAGAAGCACCACCACAAGGGGCTGTTGAAGGCTTTATGAGGATGAAACAGGCCTGAGAGGTAGACGGGCTGCTGTCTTGCCCGATTCCAACTGCCAGCTCCAGCTGGTGAGTGAAGGCTCTCAGTGCTGCTGGGAGAGGGAGTCTGAGGCTGCATCCTGCCTCAGAGAAGAGAGTTCTGTGGCCCATTAGCAATTCCTGCCATGAGGGAGGCCCAGGAGGCCCCAGTGCCTTCCTGACCTTAAACCAGTGGTCCTCCACGGAGGTTCGTTTAGAAATTCATGGCAGCATTTTCGGTGGTCACTATGACTTGGGAGGGATCTTAGTCAGCTCGGGCTGCTATCAAAAATACCATGGACTGCATGGCTTACACAAAAGACATTTATTTCTCACAGTGCTGGAGGCAGGGAAGTCCAAGGTCAAGGTGGCGGCTGATTCAGTCCCTGGTGCAGGCCTTCTTCCTGGCTTGCAGATAGCCACCTTCTTGCTTCTTGCTCTGTCTGCACGTGATTGGGGGAGAGGGGTGCACTCTTGTCTCTCTCCCTCTTCTTAGAAGGACTATAATCCCATCATGGGGCCCCACCCTCATCTAAACCTGCTTATCTCTCAAAGGTCTCGCCTCCAAATACAACCACATTGGTGGTTAGGACTTCAATATATGGACTGAGGGGGACACGCATATTCTGTCCATAATGGGAATGGGGAAGGAACACCCCAGCATTTAGTAGGCAGGGGTCAGTGATGCTAAACATCCTGGAACGTGAAGGGCATCCTGCATAGTGAAGGGTTGTCCTGTCCCAGAAGGAAACACTGACCACTCATCCAGTTCTGGGTGTGAGGCTATAATATAACAGTCAACATTTGTGGAGGGACTTATACCTCAGACTCCTCTCCTGACCTTGCCTGTGGCCCTGAAGTCTCCTGGCTCCCTCCCATCATGAACGCTTTTCCTGAAGGTCAGTCAAACAGAAGGTGTTTGTCCTTCCAGCCATGGTGTCATTTCCTGCTGGTTCAGTATTGGGGGCAGGCAACCCAAAGGGCCAGGAGCAAGTCTTGTAAATTCGCTTTATCCTCTACCCAGACTGTTTCCTGCGCTCTCTGCCTCTCTCTCTTTGTCCTCCACGCATGCATACATACAAGCATCCATCCGGTGTACACATTTGCTGAGCACCTCCTCTACAAGCAACATCCTTCAGGGGTCAAGGGCATGTACACACCCTGGGGACTCCTGGGGACTATGGCAAAATGGAGAGGGCCTGCCCATCTGTAGGGGGCACCCACTACTCCAGCTGGTTGTTGCTCTGTGGACATGCAGACCCACTGTGCCATGTCCTGCAGCCTTTTTAAGGGAAACTGGACATCTAGATTGTCATATGAGGCTCCCCGTTTTAAACATTGGCAGCATGTTCACCTTTTTCTAAGACACAATAGGGAAAACACAATGTATTTGTAGCCTTCCAGTTTGTAACCTCTAAGGCCAGACAAAAATTTAAACTCATGATCTCTACTAGTGTAGAGGCAGACGCCAAAATTCTTGTTTTTTGAAGATGTAACACACAATGGGAACATGGGAAGAGTGTTCCGTTATGATTTGAGAAGTCAAAGGAGCCCTGGCTGGTGTGGCTCAGTTGGTTGAGAGTCAGCCTGTGCACCGAAGGGTCACTGGTTCAATTCCTAGTCAGGGCACATGCCCAGGTTTCAGGTTTAGTTTCTCTCTCCCCTCTCTCTCTCCCTCTCCCTCTCATTTCCTCTCTCTCTAAAATTAATTTTTAAACACATATTAAAATAGGAGATGTTTTTTAAAAGAAGTCCAAGAAGACTTCATGGAAGAGAGAGTATTTGGGCTGAAAATGGATAGATGAATGAGTAGGAGTTTGCCTGGTAGACAAGCTAAGAGAGGGCATCCCAGAGGGAGGGAATGGCACATGCAAAGGTGTGGCAGTATGAGTGAGCATGATGCTCTGGGAGCGGCAGCTGGAGTACCAGGGAGCAGACCACCAAGGGCACCCCTGTGTCAGGGAAGAAGGCTGCAAGGGCCGGGCCCAGCTGGTTTTCACCTAAGCAGTTCCAGGTGCTTGGCGGTGCAGTACCTGAAACACCCTCGAGGTGGCATGCAAGAGCAGCGACACAGGTCTGGTGCCTCTGCTCTGACCTGGGGTGGGTGGATGTTTTAGCACTTAATGGTTGGTATCAGACCACAGGCTGGTGCCGACACTGACACACCCGGGAAGCAGAAGGATGCTCTGATTAATCCAACCCCCTACCTCCACCCTCTCTGCAATTGGACTCAGTTCCCAGTTCTGTGCATTGAAAGCAAAATGAGCATGGCTGCCTGAAATGCCACCTAGCAACAAATTCCAGCCAACCAGTCAGCGCCTTGCCAAGAGGAGGCACGGGGACTGGGAGTCCCCTGCCAGGAAGGTGAGGAAAAATGTCAACAAGCAGCCTGGCCTTGCCCAGGTAAAGGGATTCTGGAAAACTCTGCCTTTTATTGACACGGTGAGATGTATTGAAAAGCATTTGGAAGGCAGGCAGACCTAGATTTGCAGTGTGACTCTGCCATTTGCTAGTTGGATGACCTTGGACAAGTCAGTTCATCTCTGAGCCTCAGTCTATTCACCTGTCAAATGGGGATAACTATGACCCCCTTTTAAGGTTATGTGAAAATCAAATGAGGTAATGAAATGCTCAGCACTGTTCCTAATCCATGTTAAGTGCTCAATAACTACATAATGTTTAGTACTAACACTCACACTTAATGTGGTTACCTATGTAAACTGCCTAATACTTTGTTACTAGAATTCTCATAGGTGCTTTAATCCTCTTAACCACTCTATACGATGGGTACTATTGTTATCCCCATTTTACATGTGAGAAAACTGAGGCGCCTAGAGGAGAAGGTACTCACCCAATGTCACATAGCTACAAAGTGGTGTTGTCAGGCCTTGAACCTGGGAGTTTGGCTTTGGAGCCTGGGTCCTTAATAAATACACCATCTCGGTGTAGGCATTCCCTAAATGGCAATGTTATTGTTGTTGCTTGCCGTCATGCCTTCTTCTGAGCAGCGTCCCCACGCTCCCCCTGGTGGTTCCCCATTGCTGAGTCCTAGACATTGAGGATGTAATGATCCGGCACACGGGTCAATGAGGGGCAACACCAGGAAGAATCTGGAACACCATCACAGTTGTAGGAGATGGGTTACACGTGGGTCATAGTTGTTAACAGGCACTGGCTCAGAGAGAGGGCCTTCTCTTAAGTCACTGGCCTTCCAAAGAGGACCTGTCCCCCACTCAGCTCATCTCTGTGTAAACCTGTGGAATGCACCTTTCACCTCTCTGTGGCCAGCTCCCTCGACTCATTCTGTATTCATTCATCCACAAAGTTCACCAAGTACCTCCCTGGACCACTGTTAAAGGTGCTGGAAGACTGGTGAACCAGCCAATGGGGTTCCTATACGATGGAACCTGTACTCTGAAGATGAAAGCAGGCAATGTTTATAAACACATAAACAAGCTAATTATAGACTTGGATACGTGCCATGAATGCAGAAATTGGGTCATGTGCTAGAGCGTTATAGGGCAGAGACAGTCTGCTTGGCTGGGGTGGTCAGGGAAGGAAGGCCTCCCTGAGAATGTGATATTTGAGCAGAGGCCTGACTGGTGGGGAAGAACCAATCATAGGAAAAGCTGGAGGAGGGGCCTCCTGGGAGGAGGGGCCATCTGTGCAAAGGCACTGTGGTGAGAGGACAGGTGTGTTTAGGGAACAGAAAGCTGGAGGGCAGTAGAGGGTACAGTGAACGGTGAGGGGAGCTCAGCATGAGATCATGTTAGAGGGCAGGCAGGGGCCAGATGTGGGGGCACTGGGAAGCCACGATGAGGAGTGTGACTTTATGCTGAAAATAATTGGAAGCCATTAGCCCGGCAGGTGCAGCTCCGTCGGTCGAGCATTGTCCCATGAACCAGGAGGTCGCCAGTTCGATTCCCAGTCAGGGCTCATGCCTGGGTTGTGGGCTCAATCCCCAATAGGGGGCATGTGGGAGGCAGCTGATCGATGTTTCTCTCTCATCGATGTTTCTATCTCTCTATCGCTCTATATTTCTCCCTTCCTCTCTTTCTAAAAAAATCAATAAACACCTATAAAATATTTTTTAAATATTGTGGTAAAATATATGTAACAAAATTAGACAATTTAATATTTTTTTAGCATGAGAAAGAAGAGATTTTCATAATTTCAAATGGGTTAAGGTTTACCAAATATATAAAACAGGTTGTCATTGTGTATTTCAGGTTTTCTGGTTACTCTTATTCATTGAGGTTACTATATATATTTTTTAATACATTTTTATTGATTTCAGAGAGGAAGAGAGATAGAAACATCAATGATGAGAGAGAATCATTGATTGGCTGCCTCCTGCATGGCCCCAACTGGGGATGGAGCCCACAACCCAGGCATGTGCCCTTGACTGGAATCGAACCTGGGACCCTTCAGTTCACAGGCAGATGCTCTATCTGCTGAGCCAAACCGACTTGGGCTGCTGGCAGCTCCTTAATGACAGGAAGACAGGAAGCCTGTCTGAGCCATCAGCACAGTTACCACTCATAATTGTCAAATGTTTTTTAAAAAAGTGTTTCTCATTACAAAATTAGATATATTTTTCATAGATTTAGAAAACATGTATAAGCAAAAGAAGAAAATTAAAATCTCCTATAATCCCATCTCAGAGAGATAACTGTTACTAATATGGTGTTCTGGTCTGAATGTTATCTACCCTTCCCTCCTGAAATTCATATGTTGAAGCTCAATGTGACTGAATTTGGAAGTAGGGCCTTTATGGAGGTGATTAAGGTTAAAAGAGGTCATATGGGTGGAGCAGATCCAATAGGAGTGTCCTTATAAGAGGAGATCTGAGAGCTTACTCGCTCTCTCTCCCTGCCATGTAAGGATACAACAAGAAGGTGGCCATCTGCAAGCCAGGAAGGAGAGCCCTCACATGAAACCAAACTGACCAGCACCTTGATCTTGGACTTCCCAGTCCCTGGAACTGTGAGAAATAAATTTTTGTTGTTTAAGCCACCCAGTTCAGTATTTTATTTATTTATTTATTTATTTATTTATTTATTTATTTATTTATGTGGGGTTTTTTTAAGCCAAAACCAAAATGGGATCATTCTTAGGCAGTGTATCATAGGAGTTAAGCCAAAACCGGTTTGGCTCAGTGGATAGAGCGTCTGCCTTCGGACTGAGGGGTCCCAGGTTCGATTCCGGTCAAGGGCATGTACCTTGGTTGCGGGCACATCCCCAGTGGGGTGTGTGCAGGAGGCAGCTGATTGATGTTTCTCTCTCATTGATGTTTCTAACTCTCTATCCCTCTCCCTTCCTCTCTGTAAAAAATCAATAAAATGTATTTTTTTTAAAAAAAGAAAAGGAGTTAAGAGTGTTGGAGTTGGGCCCTGGCCGGTGTGGCTTCGTTGGTTGGGCATTGACCCATGCACCCAGAGGTCGGCTGTGCAGTTCTCAACCAGGGCACATTCAGGCTTGATCCCCAGTAGGGGGCATGCAGGAGGCATCCGATTGGTGTTTCTCTCTCTCTCCCTCACCCTTCCTCTTTTTCTCTCCAAAAGCAATAAAAACATGCTTTTAAAAAAAAGAGTGTTAGGGTTGGAATCAGACAGGCCTGAGTTCAAATCTCAAGTGATATACCTCTAAGTTTGTTTCCTCGGCTGCAAATAGGGATGGTAACAGTATTTACCTCCTAGGACTGCTGTGAGGATTAAATTAGAAAGTGCTGCCCTGACTGGTTTGGCTCAGTGGATAGAGCGTCGGCCTGTGGACTGAAAGGTCCCAGGTTCGATTCCGGTCAAGGGCATATATACCTTGGTTGTGGGGCACATCCCCAATAGGGGGTGTGTAGGAGGCAGCTGATCGATGTTTCTCTCTCATTGATGTTTCTAACTCTCTATCTGTCTCCCTTCCTCTCTGTAAAAAATCAATAAAATATATTTTTTTAAAAAGAAAAAGAAGAAAGTGCTCCTACAGTGCCTGGCACGGTTCCTGGTACATGGTAAGAGCCAGCACTCTTATGGTAGACTATAAGCTCCTTGAGGGAGGGGGCTTTTCTGCCTTGTCTGCTTTATCCCTTCTTCTCAGCACATTACCTAAGAATAGGTGCCTAATTAATATTTATTGAAATGTTTATTGAATGAGTGAATAAATGGTTCAATGAGGAGAGAGAGAGAGAAAGAGAGGCTCTTGCAGTTCCTAATGGATATAGTTTTTGGCATTGTTACACCGTTCTGTAACCAGTAGAGCACAGTGGTAGGTTAAGAGCCTGGGTACCAGAGTTCAACTACCTGGGTTTTCATTCTGGTTCTACTGGTTTCCAGATGTGTGACCTGAGTATCATTATTTAAAATGCATCTTTAGCCAGCCAGTGTGGCTCAGTGGTTGAACGTTGACCCATGAACCAAGAGGTCACTGGTTTGATCCCAGGTTTCAAGCTTGATCCCCAGGTGGGGGCTTACAGGAGGCAGCCGATCAATAATTCTCTCTCATTGATGTTTTATCTCTCTCCCTCTCCCTTCCTCTCTCTGAAATCAATAAAAACATATTTTAAAAAACCCCACAGAAAACAGTTTGCATGTTAACTTTGTATTAGTACTGTAGCTAGTCATGGTTTGTTTGAGGTCAGTTGAGTATTAAAAAAAAAAGAATAGTATCAACCCCGTGGGGTTATGAGAATTAAATGAAATGATCTATATCAAGTACCTAAAATAGTATCTACCTCATAGGCTTGTTATGATATTAAAGGGATCATTGCTCAATAAATGCTTTATTTGCTTAGTATCAGAATGTCGATTACTGATTGTCATCCTCAGATCAAACAGCAGCAAATCGAAAGCGGAGACCTCCCCCAAAACACCCAGCAGCCCCTCGAGCCCCACCTTTGCCCCCTCCATCTGCCTCCTGGCACCCTGCTATCTCACAGGGGACTCTGTCCGGGACAAGTGTGTGGAGATGCTCTCAGCGGCCTTGAAGGCGGATGGTGAGAGGGCCTGGGCCAGGGATGGGGAGGGAAGGGCTTCCCGAGGGCCGATGAGATGTGGCCTTTCTCGGTGCCATGGGAGTGGTTCAGGATGCTGTAGTCCACGGTCCAAGCAGGCCTCACTGCCAAGGTCATGTCTGGCTGATGCCTGTGTTCTCCAATCTCTTTTAGATGATTACAAGGACTATGGAGTCAACTGTGACAAGATGGCATCAGAAATTGAAGATCATATCCTTGAGCTTTGCCAAGGCTGTGGGTGCCTGGACTGCCCAGCAGCAAGTAGAGGGGACCCAGGACAGTGAGCAGGGAGGGAAAGGGCTCTCCGACAGCCCGCTGCTCTGCCCCTGACCTGGACGTCTAGATCCTAGCTAACATTTAGTAAGTCTTGCACCTGCCGGCCTCCTGCTAAGCTGTGTATGAGCAGTACTTCATTCCGTGTTGAGAACAATCTACGAGGTAGGTTCCCTCATTAATCGTTTCACAGGTGAGGAAACTGAGGCTCAGAGAGATTAAGTCACTTGCCAAAGCTCACACAGCAAATAGTAGTGACATAGTTGAGATTGGAACCCAGAAAGTGTGATTCCAGAACCTGAAGGCTCAGTGTCTGTGCCAGACAGACTGTGTCATAACATGCCTAGTTTGTGATGTCAAGTAGGTGAGTAGACAGAGAAGGACCGCATTTCTCATACTCAGCCTTCCCCCCCCCCCCTTCCAACTGCTGAAGATAACAGCTCCCGTTTTTTACTCCCCAATACGTTCCAAGCACTGTGATGGGCAACTGACACTTCCTCCCTCTATTAATTTTCACAACAATCTCTGTGAAGCAGGGGCTGTTGTTCCCATTTCTCAGATGAGGAAACTGAGGCTCAGGAACTATTGATGTCAGAGCTGGACTGAGAACCTTGGTCTTTGGATTCCTGAGGTCTTTCCATAAGGAGGTGACCACCTGCCTGTGTGATATGGGCCCATGGCACCAAAAGATTTCTCTCTTGGAGGGAAAAAATCCCTCAGCGCTGTGCCCCACTGAGTGAATGCTGGGATTTCTTTTACTGGAGACAAAGCTCTGCATGTCAAAGAGGTGTGGGGGAAGCGGACAGAACCCCCAGGAGAGAGGGCCTCTGAGTGTGTCACGCTGTGTATGAGTGACCCTTTTGAGGCCTCCTGGGCTTTACCTGGGGAGCCAGGTGGGGTTAGGGAGGGGTGGGGGCCAATCTGCAGACAACACACTTGCCTGCTTCCACCTCCTTCCTGCCTGAGGCCCACACTAATATCCTCCCATACCTCTTCTGGGAGTTTCTCTCCACCATCATTTGGTCATTAGCCACCCTTGAGCTACCCAGCATCTCCCCAAGTACATGCTCATAATTTCTGACTCACTCAGAACACGGAGCATGGGCTTCCTCTTTGTTTTCTCTGGAACAGTCGTCCCTCCATGCAGATCCCTTCCCAGTTTGAAACAAAGGTGGGTGATCTAGTACCTCGTTCCGCTGGCCTTTCCTCTGTGTTTTCTTCCTCTTGAATGTCGGTCACTAAAGGAGAGGAAATCAGAGCTACATCGACCCTGTGTCCTCTTCAGAGTGACCCTGGACGAAATAGCAGCTCTGGGGCTCACGTGTGCTCCTTTGAGGGGTCGGTGACACCCAGGTCCTCGCTCTGCTCTCCCTTGTCCTCCCCTGTGACCTCGGAGACAGTCGGGAAGACGCTGGTGGAAGCACTGCCAGCCCTCCTGGCCCCACAGGAGCAGATCCACGCCTCCAGGAATCCCAAACACAGATTTTTAAACGTATGTTTTGGCTTTCCGAAGCATTGTGGCACATTCTTTCTTTTTTACATTTTTATTGTACAAACAACATTAAAACAAAAACGGAAATAATACCACCTTCCTTCCCAAGCAAGTCAGCGGTTTCCATTTCTCTCCATTCCCCGCAGTCTCTTTCTCGTCTCTGGCTTTCCCCAGCAGAGGCCTCATCTCCCTGAGCCTCCTTGGCTTAGGAGACCAAGCAAACTCGGCTGTGTTCCCTGCGCTCCTCCAGGGGAGGGAGTGGGAGGCCTGTGTGGGACGCAGCATCTGGACAGAGCAGTCACTGTGGTCGGTGGCCAGGGGCGGCTTCCTGCTGGCTGAGCAGAGAGCGTTGCCATGAGGAGGGGCTCTGGCATCCAGCCCTGTCTCTGCCGGGAATGTGCCCTGTGACCTTGAGCAAGGGCCTGCGTTCTTCCTAAGCCTCAGCTTCCTCGTCTGTTAATGACCAGCAGTTCCCAAAGTAGGTTCCAGGGGATAACTGAGAATCGGGAGCCCTGGATTACACAAGGCTCAGCAATTTATTTATTCATTGCAGTATTCTTAGAGCCTGAAACACGTGGCTCCTATCTTGTTTTTCTCCGCCAGCGGGACTCACAACCCCCAGGTCACTAGAGGTGACCTTCATCATTATCATCTTAACAGCCCCTAAATGTTGAGCTCTTGCTATGTTCCAGATACCACGCTAGTGCATCATGCAGCTTTGATGGCTGAATCCTCATAACAGCCCCGTATTTCATAAATGAGGAAACTGAGGCACAAAGAGGTCACGTGAATCACCTGAGGTCATACAAGAGGCTCAGGCCAACCTGGGGTGCCCATTTCTGGAGTCTCAGACTCCACAGTGCTTGCCATAACCTTAGAGGCTGTTTCCTGTCCCCGACACATGGTGGTGACCCCAAATGCCTACGGAAATTCCCTCATGCCACAGAAGTGCCCAACCCCTGCACAAGTCCAAGGAGAGGAAGAGATGGCCCTGGCTCTCCTCAGGCTTCCAGGAGAGGTTCCCCATCCTCCCCTCTGTGAGTCGCTGGCTGGCCCTTGACCATGTCACATATCTACCAGGAGCTCAAGAGCACAGATATGAAGTACCGGAACCGCGTGCGCAGCCGCATCAGCAACCTCAAGGACCCCAGGAACCCCGGCCTGCGGCGGAACGTGCTCAGTGGGGCCATCTCCACCGGCCTCATTGCCAAGATGACAGCAGAGGTGAGGGCCAGGCTGGGACCTCTGCACAGTGGGGTGGGAGGCCAGGCCCCTCCCGCTTTGTCCAAGTTTGAGAGGCAGTGGCTTGTGACTCCATGAAGCTGAGCCAGGGAGCTCCTACAGTCAGACCATCTCGGACTCCCAGCCTCTCAAGGCTTCTGGACCATCCAGATGGTGGACACGGCTAATACGTATTAGGCACTGTGCTGAGCACTTTAGATAGACACACTGGCCAATTCTATCTTCACACCGACTAAGGTGGGAATGTTTATTGTCCCCCTTTTACAGATGAGGAGGCTGAGGCTCAGAGGAGTTAACGGATTTGCCTATACACACATCTAGAAAATATTCAAGCCAGGAGGCGAGCTGTTGGGTCTCAGAGTACCCACTCTTCACTGCTTGGTTATCTGCCTCCCTCCTCTGCCTGTAGCCCATTACCCAGCTCTGGGCCCAAGCCAGAACAGGAGTCTCTGTCTACATGGAGCACAGTCCAAGGTGGGGAGACTGATATACTTACAAGTATGTGTAAAACAGGCGGTGAGTGCCATGACAGAGGCATCATGGGGACTTAGAGGAAGGAAGGAAGGATTGCTCCAGCTTAAAAGCATCAGTAAGGGAAGGAAAAGGGAAGAAGCCTGTTTGAGTTTGAATTCTGCCTCTGCCACTTAGCTGTGTAATCTTAGGCAAGCCACTTAACCTCTCTGTGCCTCAGTTTTCTCATCTGTAAAATGGGAATAACAATAATAGCTATCTCATAAGCATTAAATGAATTTAGGAGATTAATATATGACAAGCCCTCCTCAGAATTAGAATACGACAGGCCCATTCACCAACCATTTCATGTCACCCTCAGCACAATGCTATGAAAGAGGAAATAGTATCCTGGTTTTTAAAAAAAAAATAGATATTTGTATTGATTTCAGAGAGTAAGGGAGAGGAAGAGAGAGAGAAACATCAATGATGAGAGACAATCATTGATCGGCTGCCTCCTGCAAGCTCCCTACTGGGGATCGAGCCCCCAGTCTGTGCATGTGCCCTGACCGGGAATCGAACCTGTGACCTCTTGGTTCGTAGTTCAATGCTCAACCACTGAGCCACGCCGGCCGGGCTAGTCTCCTCATTTTATGGATGAGAAAACTGAGGTCACAAACAACTTCTAAGTGACAGAGGAGGGTGTAAACCCAGAGCCGTTTCTTTCAGAGTCCACCTTGGAGAGATCTTGTACACATCCTCAGGTCCAAGCGGCTTTCCTGCCACAGCTCACAGAGGGATTCCCCACGGCACCCGGAGATGGCACACTGAGCACTAGGAAAGGGAAGTGGCCCCCAAGAAGGGGAGGGGACATGCATGACATCTGAAGTCTGGGTGTGCCTCGGGGTATCTGGGAATCCTCTGAAACTGTGGGCAAGAGTGGGCCTTCGTGTGTGTGTGTGTGTGTGTGTGTGTGTGTATGATGTGTGATGTGTGTATTTAGTCTACTAGTATGTGTGTGGTATATGTAAGTGGTGTGTGTTTGTTATATAGTGTGCATGTATGTTTTTCTGAGAAGCTAATAGAGGGAAGCTAGGTGACTTCCTCAAATACCCAAAATAAGAAAGATAATACCATTGGGCTTTCAGATACAATGGGGAACTAGGCCAGGTGGACCAGGATTGTCTTTCTGCTTAATTTAAAATATCTGATCTTGCCCTGGCTCGTTTGGCTCAGTGGATAGAGCGTCAGCCTGAGGACTGAAAAGTCCCGGGTTCGATTCCGGTCAAGGGCACATGCCTGGGTTGCAGGCTCAATCCCCAATAGGGGGCATGCAGGAGGCAGCCAATCAATGATTCTCTCTCATCATTAATGTTTCTATCTTTCTCTCCCTCTCCATTCCTCTCTGAAATCAATTAAAAAATGTATTAAAATAAATAAATAAATAAAATAAAATATCTGATCTTTTTAGGCAACTAGCAATCTATGCCCAGACTTACAATTGCAACTTGGCTTTAGGCATATGATCCTTTCCTGCAAGGTAAAGCTGAGACCTTTCTGGAAACCCAGCCTTGCGTTTATGCCTCTGTCTCGCATCCGTGGCCCTGGGGTCGCGCTGCTTCTCTTTGTGTGTGCTGCGGGAATGCTGTCGAGAGTCTGTCTTACAGGCCATTCCAGAGCATGTTGGGAAACCAAGCCCAGGGGAACCAGGAGCAAGGTTTGGCACGAGTTTGAGCCAAACCCAGCAAGTTCCCAGAAGCTGGAGGTCAGGACAGAACTGAGTGTCCGGATTAGGCCAGAGACAAGCCCCAGAAGTCCCAGCAAAGCAACTGGCCAAGCCAGACACGTGGATGAAATCGGGCCCAACCCAAGGCCTGTTCACCAGAACAGGGCAAGAGAATCGGGTGATCAACCCAGGCCCAGAAAGAGGCTGACCAGACCAAGGGGACTGCCAGGGCCCGCCGCCAAGGAACCCCTGCCAGAACCCCAGCCAACATGATGCCAAGGAGATCTTCCTCAGGTCACCTTTTGCTCCAGCAGGAGGTTTCTCTAAGAAATATAGGACCATTTTTGCTCCAATAAGAAAAGTGACAGCTTGGTGTGGGCTGCTTGCAGTGCTGGGCTCAGAGGACAGGGAGGTGCTGTCAGGGAAGGCCTGGGACAGGGGAGGCCCGTGTGGATCCATGTCCCTCTCCACGTCCCTCTCCACGTCCCTGTCTCCCTAACTCCCTTTTTGTGTTTCTTTCCTTGTCCACCTGATACCCTCATTCTTCCTCTCTGTTCCTCTCTACCCAGACATGTCAAAGAATGGAGTAGAGCAGGCGTCCTCAAACTACAGCCCGCGGGCCATATGCGGGTATTTTTGCCGTTTTGTTTTTTTACTTCAAAATAAGATATGTGCAGTGTGCATAGGAATTTGTTCATAGTTTTTTTTTTTTAAACTATAGTCCGGCCCTCCAACGGTCTGAGGGACAGTGAACTGGCCCCCTGTTTAAAAAGTTTGAGGACCCCTGGAGTAGAGTCTGAGATACCTATTAGAACTGTTGAGGGGACATACTGTCAGTCCCACCAGGAGAGGGATTTTGTCTGCTTACTGAGTCAGGGCAGAGCTAGGTAAATGGATTAGTGGGTGAGTGGATAGAATATTTTTCTGTTTTTATTCCTTAGGTGGCACACAAGACTGTCGTTCTACAATCTGACCCCCAGCCATGTCTCCCACACTCCTCTCTCTGAGCCCCACTCCGTATACCCTTCCCCAAACATGCTATCGATCTTTTTTTTTATGTTTCATTTCTTTTAAAAAAATATTTTTTTATTGATTTAAGAGAGGAAGGGAGGAGAGAGAGAGAGAGAGAGAGAGAGAGAGAGAGAGAGAGAGAGAGAGAGAGAGAGAGGAGAGAAACATCAATGATGAGAGAGCATCATTGGCTGCCTCCTGCACACCACACACTGGGGACCGAACCCACAACCCAGGCATGTGTCCCAACCAGGCATCAAACCTGGACCTCCTGGTTCATAGGTCTAATGCTCAACCACTGAGCAACACTGGCCAGGCTGTCCTCTGAACTTTTGCATGGACTATTCGCTATGTCTAGAATGTGCCCTGGGAGTCTGTTTATCTTTCAAGATTGGTTAAGGCAGTGGTTGGCAAACTCATTAGTCAACAGAGTGGCAAACCTCGGCTGGAGAGCCGCAGTTTGCCAGACCACTGGGTTAAGGTGTCAGTTTCTTTAATGAGTCTTTCCTGCCCCCAAGCAGTTAACCCCACACTGGGGGGTGGGGGGCTTTCCCTGTATTATGTATGCCTTTGTTTTAATGCTTCATAGGCTATCTTGCTATCTTGTGTAAATGCTAGGCTACTGTACCAGATTAGCATTACCTGGGGATAGGAACCAAATTTTATCTGAGTCCTGAGGGCTTAGAGGCAGTGGTGTTCTGAAACCAGCTCCAACCAGCTCAAGAGACATGATTATGTGTAGCTACTCCCAGCTCTGCATTCAGTGGCATCCACATTAGTTGCTTGAAATTGGCCCTGATGGAAATATTTACACTATGGAAACTGATAAATACTACAAATCAGCCACCCCTATGGTCTAAACCGGTTTACCAGCACACCAGTGCAGTTAAAGACATTCAATAAATTAGCGTCCCATAGATTTTGAATGGACGAATGCATTATGCTCTGAGAAATTGCCCCCAAATTAAAATCAGCTGCTTTTTGCTTATATGGCCTTGGCCGTGCTTTACCCCTTTGTTGGTTAGAACCTATTCCTTGAATTTAACGCAATAGAATTTATTTATTTATTTTTAATTTAATAAATCTTTATTGTTCAGATTATTACAGTTGTTTCTCCTTTTTCGCCCCCATAGCTCCCCTCCACCCGGTTCCCACCGCACCCTCTGCCCTTACCCCCCCCCCCACTGTTCTCATCCATAGGTGTACAATTTTTGTCCAGTCTCTTCCTGCACCCCCCATACCCCTTTCCCCCTGAGAATTATCAGTCCACTCCCTTTCTATGCCCCTGATTCTATTATATTCACCAGTTTATTCTGTTCCTCAGATTTTTAATTCACTTGATTTATGGGTTCACTTGTTGATAGATATGTATTTGTTGTTCATAATTTTCATCTTCACTTTTTTCTTCTTCCTCTTCTTAAAGAATACCTTTCAGCATTTCACATAATACTGGTTTGGCGGTGATGAACTCCTTTAGCTTTTCTTATCTGTGAAGCTCTTTATCTGACCTTTCATTCGGAATGATAATTTTGCTGGGTAATCTTGGTTGTAGGTTCTTGCTATTCATCACTTTGAATATTTCTTGCCACTCCCATCTGGCCTGCATAGTTTCTGTTGAGAAATCAACTGATAATCATATGGGTGCTCCCTTGTAGGTAATTAACTGTTTTTCTCTTGCTGCTTTTAATATTCTCTCTTTGTCTTTTGCTCTTGGCATTTTAATTATGATGTGTCTTGGTGTGGTCCTCTTTGGATTCCTTTTTTTGGGGTTCTCTGTGCTTCTTGGACTTGTAAGTCTATTTCTTTCAACTGGGGGAAGTTTTCGGTCATTATTTTTTCAAATAGGTTTTCAGTATCTTGCTCTCTCTCTTCTTCTGGCACCCCCATAATTCTGATGTTGGTACACTTGAAGTTGTCCCAGAGGCTTCTTACAGTATCTTCAACTTTTTGGATTCTTTTTTCTTTTTTGCTTCTTTGTATTTCAAATCTTTGACTTGATTCTTGCGTTCCTCTAGTCTGCTGTTGGGTCTCTGTATAATATTTTTTATTTCAGTTAGTGTATGTTTAATTTCTAGTTGGTCCTTTTTCATATCCTCGAGGGTCTGGCTAAATTTATCAGCCTTTTCTAGGAAATTCTTGAAAAACCTTATAACCGTGGTTTTTGAATTCTATATTCAGTTGTTTATTTTCCTCCATTTCTTTCGTTTGTGATCTGTTACTTTGTCTCCACATTTTCGCTGCTTCCCTGAGTTGGTAGGGTGGCTTTGTGTGCTAGGTGTCCTATATGGCCCAGTGGGTCAGCCTCCCCAGTCATCTGAGGTGGACACTCTTGGTGCACCCCTTTGTGGTCTGTGTGTACAGCCTTGTTGTAGTTAAGTCTTGATTGTTGTTGGTATCACTGGGAGGAGTTGACCTCAAGGTCAATTGGCTATATGCATCAGCTGTGTCTACTCTGGGAGACCTGTGCTGGAGACAGTCTTATAGGACCAGACTTGCAAAATTGCAAAAGCCTCTGTGCTCAGCTTGGATGGGGCGGAGTCTCAGGGCTGAGCCGACAGTCTTGGCTTCCCGTCAGCCCTGCCCTTGTGCGCGTACCTCCAGACCTCTGCCTTCTGCGGCTCCCCTGAGTTTCCACCTGACAGTCCAGATTCCCCCAGGCTCGCCCGGAACTGGGGTTCAGTGCAGTCAGAAGCTTCTGACTCCCTTCCGCTAGGGAGAGCTAGCGGTGACCTCAACAGTCAGTCTTCTCTGTGCACACTTGCGCGCATGCGCCTCCAGACCCCTGCCCGCGGCTTCCCTGAGCCTCCGAGTCTCCGTGTGCCTTTCTCTCTACCTGACAGTCCAGACTCCCCCTGTATGAGCCTGGGTCCATGGCATTTCGCCCGGAACTGGGATTCAGTGCAGTCGGGAGCTTCCTTCCCTCTCCTGCCAGAGAACGCCAGCCAGGCACTCAACTGCCCTTCCTCTCTGCATGCGTGTCTCTGTACCTCAGTCCTTTCAGCTCCTCTGATTCTCGTGTGCTTTCCTCTTTCCTTCTAGTTGTAGAATTTCCACACAGCCAGCTTTCCTGTGGTTCTGGATGATGTCCGTTCTGTCTTTTAGTTGTAGTTTTGAAATTGTTGTGCGAGGCAGCAGTTTAGGTGTTTACCTATGCCGCCATCTTGGTTTTCTCTCCCTAATGTAGTAGAATTTAAACATTTGTGTGCACCAGAGTAACTTGGGGACACTAGTAGAAATGCATATTCCTGGGCCTGCCCTTTGAGTTTTGGGTTCCTAGGAATCTGCATTTTTAAATTTTTTTTTTGAATCTGCATTTTGACAAGAAGCCCAAGTGGTTGTAGCACAGTGGTCAGCATTAGATTTAGTGGTCACTAAAACAATAGGACCTGTGTGCCCGCTCTGCTCTCCATGGTGTAAGGAGTCCGGTTAGAAAGCAACAGTGGAAATGTTGAGCCACTCCCGAATCCTCACTCATTTTAGCATCAGCCTCTGCCATCCTCCTTCCCCCACTCCAACCTTCACTAGAACTCTCTCTGGTTTGAGTGACCCCCTCTCTGTTCTCATCTGGCAGAGGTTTAAGGGCAGTCAACTGGCCAGGGAGAAGGATAAAGAAAGGAAGGACCTAGACAATGCGGACACTGAGTGTCTGCAGTGAGTTGACACAAGACAGGAGAGTCTGGTCTGTAGGAACGTAGCGATGTTCTGATGCACTCACAGGTGAGAAGTTAGTGGTGTGAGCCCAGGTGCTTCAGGTCCTGCATGGGTGGGGACAGCAACAGCAAGTCATGGTGAGACCAGGTTCCCACAAGGCAGAATGGGCTGGGCAGTGATCACAGCTCAGGCAGGCCTGGGTCACGTCCAGACTGGAAGGATAAGGAGAACATCATAGATCAGGTGGTCACTGGTCAAGTCAGCTCAAGCAGGAAGGTTCAGGCAGGTGCCCAAGGTCCGGGCAGGCAGGGTAAGCACGAGATCTGAGGAAATGTACCCGCGAGTGTTGATCCGGGGCAGAAGCTGTTTGCCTTCTGCTCTCCTGCACATGCCCTTCTGCACTTGGCCCACCAGAGCCCCCCAGGTTTGCCCTTCCACCCAATGGGGATGGCCTTTTCCCTGCTGAGGCAGGGCCAGGAGTCCAGGCCTCCCTCCAGCTCCTTGCACTCAATCCAGCATGTTCCCCCTCCTCTGTCCAGGCTCTCTAGACACCAGGTATGGGGCAGGGCCCCTGGGACTCCCAGTCCTGAAGGACAAACTTGTTTCTCTCTAGGAAATGGCCAGTGACGAGCTGCGGGAATTGAGGAATGCCATGACCCAGGAGGCTATTCGTGAGCACCAGATGGCCAAAACGGGCGGCACCACCACTGGCCTCTTCCAGTGCAAGAAATGCAAGAAGAAGAATTGTACCTATAACCAGGTAAGGTGAGGAGCGGGGAGGAAGCTACAGGGGCACAGAGATGGAGAACCAGACAGAGCTCAGGGAAGAGCCAGAGGGGGAAGAGTTAAAACTCCAGGTTGCAGAGAAAAGGACACCAATATGTACCCATGGTACACCAATATGTACCCATGGCTTCTGTTTTGTTTTTGTTAATCCTCACCCAAGGGTATCTTTTCCATTGCTTTTTCAGAGATAGTGGAAAGGAGGGAGGGAGAGAGACAGAAGAGAGAGAGAGAGAGAGAGAGAGAGAGAGAGAGAGAGAGAGAGAGAAACATTGATGTGAGAGAGACACACTGAATGGTTGCCTCCCACATGAGGGATTGAGCCTGCAACCCAGGTACATGCCCTTGTCCAGGAATCAAACCCACGACCCTTCCGTGCGCAGGTCGACACTCTAACCACTGAGCAACATCGGCTAGGGTCCTGTGGCTTCTAGAAAATGACATTCTGCATATACAATCACCCAGATTTGTGTCTGTGAGGCTCGGCCAGCATGTTCTGGCTGTACCTGCAGCAAGACTAAGAGGAACCAGACTCACAAGGCACAGAACTGTAGCGTCACAGATGGTTGGAAGGGAACGTGGCAATATAAAACTCAGCTCTCTCGCTTTGCACACAGGAAGACTGAGGCCCAGACAGGGGACAAGGTTTGCAGCTTAGTCCAAGATGACAAACATGGTCAGTGACAGAGATAGTAATAAGTCTAGATCTAGACCTTTCTGCCTGCTCATAGCCAACTTTGTGTGCGAAGCCTAAGGGTTTTAGCCCCGAGTCCTGAGGATGAAGACCATTGCCCCTGTATGGGGAGCCACGTAAGGCTATGGAGGCCCCTTCCCTGGGAGACTTTAAACCAGAGAACCACCTGCTGTTTCTGGGTAGCACATATTATGCCCTTAGGGCACCAATGTTCTTGCATTCTAACTGATACCCAGTCATTCTGGAACTCTATTCACTCCTCCATCTGCTCAGCAAGCAAGTGTATCAGGAGCACCTTGCCTGTGGAGATCTGTAGCTACAGCAGAAATACAGTCAGCCTTGCCATTCAGGAATCCCACTCCATGGACTCCCAGCTGACATCATTCATAGCTGAGTGTCAGCAAAGTAACAACGTGCTATATGCCTTGGCCATTTATGGAAAAATCAGAACAGCAATCTTTAAATGTGGAAATGCCAGGGATTTGCTGTGGGAAACCCAGTTCCTGCACCTGACTGGTTTGGGTAAGGGAATAAGAAACTAAAAAAAAATAAAAATTACATTAAATAGTCCTCATGATCTTCAAATGTCTTTTCCTCTCTGGCCTCAGTTCTACCACCTATAAAATAAGTGATCTCTAGGGGTGCTTCCAGCTCACCTAAGAGGGCGTGTTCAGAGGTGAGTCAGGGAACACTTCCTATAGGAGATGAGTCTTGAGGCAAGAGAAGAGAGATCAGTTCAGAAGGATCAACAAGAGTGAAAGTGCAAAGGTCAGGTTGAGCCAGTCAGATACAAAAAGTGAGCTGATGGACCTGTAAGAGAAGAAAATATACATTATAGAGTTCCAGTGATAAGGAATTGCCAACGTGGGGCGGGAACAACAGTGCTAAGCTCTGGGACTTGGACCTACTTCTGCAGACGGTGGGAGCTCAGGCAGGTCCTAGAGCAGGGAGTGACTTCATGAGTGGGCCTCTCTCTGTCTCAGGTGCAGACACGCAGTGCGGATGAGCCCATGACCACCTTTGTCTTATGCAATGAGTGCGGCAATCGCTGGAAGGTCTGTATCTTTCTCCCTCCCCCTTCTACCCCAGCATCCACAGATGCTGCCCCCCATAAGGAGTAGTATACCCACAGCCAAGAAGGGGCCCTGTGCACAGGGGCTTACCAGCCTGCGCAGAGTGGATCTGCAGCGCTGGAGATCGTGGTGGGTTGTTATTGGTGAGGCAGGAAGAGAGTGCACAGGCATGTGTTCGTGTTGGAAGGTACCTGGCTGGGATGGGGGCAGCAGCCACGTTTCATCAGAGGATGGGTAAGTCCCTCGTCTGAGCACAGAGGGAGTCAGTTGCTCCACCCCCCACCCCCCGGATGCACAGAGGAAAAACAACAGCACTCTGCACTTGGACCACGCTTCTTTACAGAGTGCTTTATCAGATGTTATTTCCTTTGAACCTGGCCATGGCCAGGAATGAGGAAGGCTGAGCTCTGCCAGAGGGGCCTCTCCCCCAGGGCTCCCAGGTCATCCTCCCTTCCCAAGGCAGCTCTGGAAAAGCTGACGTGACCCAAGGCTGTAGCCTGGGCTGCCCCAGCTCCCACGAAGGCAGAGGTTTGGTTTTCAGACATGAGAGCCAAGCAAAGACTCCTCCAGAGTGCTCCTCTCTGCCACATCTTCTTCCGAAAGAACTCAGTGTGGTCTTGTGATTCGTGTCGGTCTCCAGTACCACCTGACTCGCACGTGCACTGAGTGAGGTCTGGGCCACCAGGCAGGCTGTGGGTACTCCATACGTTCTAAGGTCTCTAGCAAGGAGCCCCAGACTGAGGATGGGACTGGGAGTCGGGAGCCCTGATTTCAGGTCTCCACTCTGCCCTACGTACGCGCTGTGTGACCCTGAGCGTCTTACTCTCTCCCGGAGCAAAAGGATAGTCGTGCCTTTCTCCAGTGACTGATGCGAAGGTGATTACATGCGCATGCACACTTAGCAAACAGCTAGGAGAAATGTTCCTTTCTAATACTACTTTCACTTTGAGGAAACTGAGCTACCGAAATGTTTCACAAGCTTAAGGTCACACCGTTTGGAGCAAATTCCTGATCGATTGTGTTTCTACAACTTTACTGAAGGCCTCCATAGCCCTGGGGACTTGGTGGATCTGCCATATTTTTTAATGCGAAAGTCAGACCATTGTGAATGTTTCCTTCGTTCATCTATCAAGCACTTAGGGATAGGGCCAGTACAGCGGCCTAGTGGTTTAGAGTATGGGCCGTGGCATTGGGTTCAAATCCCCGTTTTATCACTTTTTTACAAAGTGACTGAGCTAAGTGACCTGAACTCTCTAGGCCTGGATTTCCTGCTCTATAAAATGGGGATGTTAATACCCAGCCCACAGAGCTGCTGTGGGGATTAGGGAAGGTAAGACACGTGAGGCATTACCAGGGCCTCTGGTGGCTCAACTTGCCCCTTTTGCCACGCTCTCCTGTGCAGTGAACAACCGGTACAACCACACAAAAAAGCCCTGGGCACGCATGTTCCCGGTACATAGCAACCGCCATCCTTGTTATCCCGAGTCTGGCACTCACTAGTATTATGGGAGCTTAGGCAAATGACTTAACCTCTCTGAGCTGCTTCTGTACCTGTGAAAATGGGAGTGACGTAGTGCCTACCTCCTAGGGTGATTGTGAGGATGAAATGAGTTAATAACTGTGAACTCTGCCTATCCCCGAATCAGTGAGTGCCCAATACATGGTAGCTCTTGTCATTGTTACTGCTGAGGAGCAGACATTCTGCCTGCTGCAACCCCAGCTCCTCCTCCCTCCCCCATTAGTCAGAGAGGCTGGGCCCACTAGAGGTGGCAGCGACCTGGCCACCTGACCCCGTTTTCAGGTGGTGTCCACTGCCACGTGGAAGGCCTAAAGTCTAATCAAGTGATTCGTGACCATCACAGGGATATTTTGATGATGAATTGAGAGCACACCACATGTCTGGCATCACATTTCCATTCATTTATTACCCAGTATCCTTCTTACATTGGCCAGCATTATGATCCCATTTTACAGATGAGCGATTTGTTCAGAGTCACACAGCTAACGATGACAGAGCTGAGCTGGGATTTGGCCTCTGGTCTGTGTGGCTCCAGACCCTACCTTCTTTTTCATGTCCCCTCCCCCTCCCCCAGCCTCCTTGGGTGGCGCAGGGAAAGCTCTAAAATTCTGTTGCCTTTTTGGTTTTGTAGTTCTGCTGATAGAACTGCCAGCCAGGATTTCAGTGAACAAGTTGAGGAAGAACAAAGAGAAAGCACTAAGCCATCGTAACTGGAGAAAAAAAATAAATAAAATTTAAAATGGAGAAAAACGCTGAACTCTGAATGTGGTACTAGGGATCAGAGGGAGAATCCTTTCACAGATAAATCCCTAGCTATGAATAATGATTGGCGAATAGAGGGAGCCTAATTGGATACCACGCAAAGAGTCTGTGTTGGCAAACCGCTTGTAGAAATCAGAGACTCAGGTGTCACATCTTTGACGGGCTGGCAGGCCTTTGCTCTGCGTCCCTTCCCTCACATCCAAGCCTCCCAGCCTTTTCTGAGTTGAAAAATAACAGACTGATGCAAGTCTTACCCCACCCCACCCCAGAGTCACACACGAGGACACTTGGCACACCCTTTGGCTCAGGCAGATAGGACTTCCACGCCATGTGGAAGATTTCTTCCCTACTCTGCGTCTTTCCCCAAATTCTGCTAGTCCCTGTTCATAGCTGGCTTTGGGGGCCTTTGAACCAGGGAACAGATCGTCTTGAACTGAGTCTTTCTGCCTGAAGAGTACAGCGCGCCCCCCTGCCCCCGCCCCCCGCCAGTTCCATGGCCCCTGGAAGGTGCCGAGCCTAGGCCCTGGCAATGCGTTCTTCACAGCTCCCTCTGTGGCCCCCGCTTCAGAGGAAGTCTGCAGGGAGGGTCCTGATCATGCTTCTCCCACGATGACATCGGCTTGCTTTTTACGCTGATAGGAACCTTAGGCAAAGCTGGAATCTTCTGGAAAAGCCTTGGGAGCAGGTCAGGTAGGCCTGTCCTGAGTCTAAGTCTCTGTCCCTGGCCTTCCAGCAGCCCCAGCCTGAGCCCCCGGGCTCTGTTTCCTAAAATGACTGACACGCAGGAGCCTGGGAACTCTTGGGAGCCTAGGCAAGTCACTTACCCTCTCTGGGCTGTTTCCTTGCCTGTAAAGACAGGAGTGGTACTAGTGCCTACCTCACAGGGTGACTGGGCAGAGGCCGCTGGGTCTCCATCTGCCTTGGTACACCCTTAGGGCAGCTGTTCTGAGTAACTTCAGCCCAAGTTCTTTTTTTCTTCTTCTTTTTTTAAAATATATTTTATTGATTTTTTTACAGAGAGGAAGGGAGAGAGATAGTCAGAAACATCGATGAGAGAGAAACATCAATCAGCCGCCTCCTGCACACCTCCCACTGGGGATGTGCCCGCAACCAAGGTCCATGCCCCCGACCGGAATCGAACCTGGGACCCTTCAGTCCGCAGGTTCCACTGAGCCAAACCGGTTTCGGCCAGCCCAAGTTCTTTATAAGCCCTGGGCATCAGCCACTCTGAACTGGTTATCACCTTCCTCCTTCCACCCACCAAGTGCCTCCTCCTGGATGAAGCCTGTGAATAAACTAGAAATCTACCACCATCTTCAGTTCTTCAGCTGTCAGATTCGGGGTGGGTCCTTTGGAAGGTTTGAGAATCCGCTCACAGAACGCACAACATACACAGCCCGTAAATGGCAGGATCAGGACCGAAACCCAGGTCTCCTGCTTCCTGTCATTGTGCTCGATGCAATGAGAGATCCCGGGCCATGCACAATGCTTGGCGTAGACCTCCCAGGAGTTCCCAGCCTGGAAAGAAATCATAGGCACAGACTTCCATAGCAGACGGGATGTGATACATGCCTGAGGTACGAATATTCCCTACAGAAGTGTGGAGGGATGTTGCTTAGATACCCAGGGGCTCCTTACACTTTACATGGGTGGGACTCCCCCAGGATCATGTCTGGGGTAGGACCTGAGATTTTTCATTTCCAACAGGCTCCCAGGTAATGCCCACACCGCTGGTCCCCACTGAGTAATAAGGGTTGAGATATCCAGATTTTTCTCTGCATTATCTAATCCTCCATCTAAATGTCTAGAAGACAAAAGCAGAACAAAATAGCAACTACTATCTATTTAATAATGTCATCGATCAGCTGCCTGGGATCGAACCTGTAACCTGGGCATGTGCCACGACAGAGAACTGAACCAGCAACCTTTTGGTGCAGGGGATGACGTCCAACCAACTGAGCCACACTGGCCAGGGCTATTATACTCTTTGTTTTTTTCAATTGTAAAGTATACATAACATACCATTTACCATCTTACCCATTTTTTAGGGTACATACAGTTCAGTAAAGTACATTCACATTGTTGTCCAGCCAATCTCCAGAACTCTTTTCATCCTGCAAAACTGAACCTCTATATGTATTAAACTATTTCCCATTTCCCCTTCCCCCGGCCCCTGGCAAGCACTATTCTACTTTCTGTCTCTAGGAATTGTATTATTATATACTTTTCACAGACTGAGAAAACAAAGGTTCAGAGAGTAATTTGCTTCTAGGAGACAGAATCTGGACTTGAATCCAGGCCCCTATTCACATCCTGAGCTAATTTGAACTATGGCTTCACCTCACAGCACGTGATGCATTTTACTTTCCCCATAGCAATGATGGCCACTGTGTACCCAGGCACTCCGCTGTGCTCCTGTTTTTTGCAGCCATTCTCACGTTTAATCTTTTTTTATTATTGATTTTAGAGAGAGGGGAAGGGAGAGACATTGACTTGTTCCACTTTTTTTTGCTTTGTTTTTGTTTTATTAATCCACACCTGAGAATATTTTTTCCATTGACTTTTAGAGAGAGTGGAAGGGAGGGAGGGAGACAGAGAAACATGATGTGAGAGAGACACATCGATTGGTTGCCTCCTGCATGCATCCCAACTAGGCCGGGGATGGAGCCCTTGACCAGAATGGAACCTGGGACTCTTCAATCCTCCGGCCAACACTCTAACCACTGAGCAAAACTGGCTAGGGCTATTCCACTACTTTATGCATTCATTGGTTGCTTTTTGTATGTGTCCTGACCACAGATCAAATCTGCTCTAACCAATTGAGCTACCTGTCGGGCCCTCTCAAATTTAATCACAACAGCCCTGCAGTCATTGTGTGAGGGCGTGTCCTATCTCCTAGCACAGTGTCTGGTACAAAACAGACCCAGTAAACATGCTTGGGGAGTATGGGCCTATTTGATGCCTTTAAGTAGTCTAAACAAACTAAGTAAGTTTGTTGTACATTTTTAATGCAGTTGTTGACATTTTTTGAAAATGTTGATTCTCTCAGGAGAAAACCAGCTGACATCCACGAAGGTCGTAAAGAGCTTCCCAATCCTCTGCACTCCCCCTCTTCCTGCAGGGTCAACCTGCTCTTCTCGCCCCAGGCCAGCCCCAGCTGTCCCGCACCTGCATCTCACCACCAGCTTTTGCTGATCCACAGCCAAAGGCAGAGACAAACAGGCAGCAGGCAAGGGGACATAAGAGACTGTCCCTGCTGTGTTCCCTTCCCCTGCCACTCCACCCGCCCACTCTTCCTTCTAGCCAGACCCAGTCCCGACCATTCTGGAACATCCTCTGTCCTTTCATGCCTCCATGACTTCGCACATGCTGTTCTTGAAGACAGGAAAGCGCTGTCCCTCCCCTTGTTCGCCACCTCGAAGAGTCCTACAGTCTTTGCCAGCCAGCTCTGATGTCATCTCCTCTGTGAAGCCTCCTCCCATACCCCCCAGCAATGAGTGCACCCCTCTTCTTGGTGCAGACTAGCTAGCTCATCATTCATATACTATAGCAGTTGGGCTGCAAGTCAGTGTGTCCCCATGTTCCCAACTCCTTCTGCTGTGTGGAGGCTTCATCTCTGCTCCTAGCAGGGTCAAGAGAGAAGCCCAGGCCCTGACCGGTTTGGCTCAGTGGATAGAGCATCGGCCTGCGGACTGAAGGGTCCCAGGTTCGATTCCGGTCAAGGGCATATACCTTGGTTGCGGGCACATACCCAGTGGGGAGTGTGCAGGAGACAGCTGATCGATGTTTCTCTCTCATCGATGTTTCTGGCTCTCTATCCCTCTCCCTTTCTCTCTGTAAAAAATTTAAAATATTTTTTTTTAAAAAAAGAGAGAAGCCCAGGTTACTTTATTTTTTTAACATATATATGTATTTTACTGGTATATTTGAAAATGAAGAAATGACAAAACAAGATCACAAATAATAAGGCATATTTTTCAATGTTTAACAAATTAATGCTTCTAATACAAAAAATTACAACATAATTGTGTGGCTCACAAGATAATTATAGATTTATTAAAACATAATAATTTACAGTGCTCCATAGGCACTGTGGTCTACTAAGAAACAAGCTTAAAGATATACTAGGAGGGTCTTTGATTAAATTGGTCAGTGGATCTGACATAACCTATAACTCCATCTGGAGATCCTGGACAAATGGTTTTCCTGGCCCCTTTCCCCAGTGTTAGGCTGTGCTGCTACCTCTGCACACAGTAGGTGCTCTTTGTTTGCTAAGTGATGGGACAAAAACAGTTTTCCGAACTGGTTATTGAAAACCCACCTACAATATTCCTGAGAAACAATGAAGTCCTGAACAATGAGGCAGGAAGTCACTTCCTCCCCCAGTGACCCAACCCTCAGAGTCCCGCTGAAGGCTGCAACAGGAAGCCCCTCACCCACTTTCTTTCCTCCCCCTGTCCCACTCCCCCCACCACCTCCCCTACCCCAGGGGCACCAAAAGAAGTCAGCCTTCCATCTCTCTCAGCCTCTCTCCTCCACCCTCTGGAGGGTCCCAGGTGAAGAAAGAGAAAAGCACTTACTCACAGAAGGAGGCAAGCAGCCAAGCAGGGTTTAGAGAGTCGCCCTGCCCCCAGCCAGGCCTAGGGATAAAAGAAACAGCAGAGGACAAAGAAGGGTTTAAAGCACTGGAGCAGGGGGGAAGAAAAGGCCTAAGAAAGTTTACAAAGCAATCTGTCAGAGAAGGGATGAAAAGGGAGTCCTGCTGGGCTGAGAGGCTTGGGCGCTCAGCTCACCTCACCTTAGGCCCAGTTAGAAACCTGCAATTACAGTATTCAGCCAAAGTATGAACTGACCTCCCTTGACCCAGAGGTTTATCTAAGGGTGAGGCCTTAACTTGCTGGGTTCCTGGCAGCTCCAAATATCTCTGCTCTGCTGGACTCAATTCACTGATGTGTCTGAACCCACCAAACTGGTCCAACTTCAAGTTCCCTCTGAATTTCCAGCAGAAACATTATGTGAGAATAAGGTCACCAGCCGATCCTCACAGCTATGGAGCCACTCTGACTGCCCAGATTTTCTGAGCCAATGAAAATATCCACAGAAAGTGCTCACTTTCTGGACGTCTTCCCTGCACCCACGGCAGGATTAATAACAGCTATTATCTGAGTGCGCACTTTAAGTCGTCTCCGTGCTCACCATCACCTTGGGTGTGATTACCCCATTTTACAGAAAGAGAAATGGGCCTGGAAAGATTAAATGACTTTTCAAAGGATATACAGCCTGGGATTTCAACCCAGGTCTGTCTGACCTTGACTGCCTTTCGGGGACCCTCTGTGATTCCATTTTTTAACTTTTTTTGTGTGGCGTACCCATATCAATTTTAGGTGGGGTAAGATGGTACAATTTTGTGGTAGCTAAAGAATTTCTAGCCTCACAGTTGGGGATGTGGAGTGGGAGAGTCTGCCTCATGGCTGGGTAGAGTCCTAGTTCTTTTCAGACACTTGAGTAATTTAACCATAAATAACTGGGCACTGGGAACAGGACACCCACTAATAAAAGCACAGCCTGGAGTCATGTTCGAGGAAAAAAATTCAAGTCACCCAGTGGGTAGATGTATCTGCAAAACAAAAGAAAAGCCCCTTTCCCAGCGCAGGCAGAGAAGTCTCCTGTACAGTTTAGAGACAACAGGCTTCTGGGCACAGAGCCAAGGTTCTGGGGATATTTATAACTTGAAGAGGGTGGGAGTCCCTAATAAGCTGCTATATTCTTTTTCCATCACTTCCCTCTCCAAGGCTACAGCGAGCTCAGAGCGCTTCTCCACGCAGAATGCCTGCTTTTCCTAGTGCTGGGCTTCCATTGTCTAATTTTCTCATCCTGGCTGGGGAAAGGGAAGGGGGCAAGTCCTTCCGTTCGGAAGAAATCCAGCTGCATGCAGCTTAGCTGCTGGTGGTGTTTCTTGGCTAGCTGCTGTGGTCTCTGGGGGACCTGCCTCTGAGCCTGTGGTTTCTGGGCTGCCTGAGAGTCTGAGGTCTCGGAATCTGTGTGAGTCTTTGGGAATCTCTGGGCTTTGCCTGCAAGTCGGCGGATTCGAGATCTACCTGCAGGTCTGAGATATCCGGAATCTGCCAGTAGTGATTTCTAGAACCTTGCCGAACTCCTGAAGTCTCAAAAGAATTCTGCCTGCGGATTTGGAATCTGTTTGGGGCCTCGCGGATCTTGGAGCCGGCGGTCTAGTGGATCTTTTGCGGGCCAGGAGGTAAGTCTGTTCGTTCTCAGCTCGGGTTTTCGACTTCCTATCTTCAGCGATCAGAGACCGCTAACATGTGGAGGGCCCGCCCGGCTCAGGCCCTCAGCGGCCCGTCAGTGTCAAAGGCGGCCAGGAAACCTTTGAGCAGAGAAGCCCTCGGAATGATAAGGTCGGTTCTGCCCAGCGCGGGGACCTGGCTCGCTCCCTTTACACGCCCTTATCCCCCACATTCGCTCAGGGTTTTGGCTTCCCGCTCTGCCAGGCACAACTCTGCCCGCCCCTCCAGGGGCGCCCTCTTTGGAAGGACGCAGTCATACTCCCCTATAGGGTTAATAGCGATGGAGCTTGAACACCGCCCGTTCCAACCACCGACGACACTCGCTAGCTCTCCGGCGGCGCGGGGCCTCTTGGAAGTTGTAGTCTGTGTAGCAGGGTGCGAACGCCGCAGGCGCTGCTGGGAGATGTAGTGCGTGGGCGGAGCTCAAAGTTCCAGCGAAGCCGCTGAATCTTCCCTGGGGAGTGGGCGGCTGCCTCTTTCGTCTCAGGCCCGGCTGTCAAATGTGTGTTAATCTGAGCGGAACCCAACACAGGCCAGCACTGAATTAGGCCAGACGTCGCAATTAAGGTCCGATTCAAGATAAGCTTCTAGGGACGTGAGGAGAAGCAGGGCAACTTCCCTTGCTTAATCGGGCTGTTGTCTCCAACAGAAGGGAGCAGAAGATACTCTGTCCTGAGTAGGAGAACGCGGTCCTTTCTTCACCCTTTTGTTCTTTTTCCTCCTTGGCTTTTGGCCCCTGACTGGCCTTTGTACGCCAGAATGGAACTCAAACTCCCGGCAGGCCACAGGGGCAGGCGCAGGCGTGATAGAGGTGTCCAGCCTTGTTACAAGAGGCGGGCCTAGTGTTCGGCTCGTAATTGGTAGAGCGTTTTTCGAGCTTCGCTCGCTGATTGGCTGAGGCAGCTGCCGGAAAGGGCTCATCCTGGAGATGGAAGAGCGGAGGCGTTCTGTGGGCTGGGCTGAGAGCCGCCTCCCTGAGACTGCAGCGGCTTGAGCCCCGGCGGGAGGGACCGAGCCAGGGAGCTGTCCTGTCCTACCAAATTCCGGCATTGCCTCCACCTCTTGGTGGCGGAGACACAGAGGGCGGGTCGCGCTCGAGGGTCAAGGAGGAGAGTGACCCTGCCCGGGTCCAGGGCCCTCCCTAGCCGCCTGGCGGCCAGAACTCCAGCCCTGGGGAGTGGGCAGGGCCTGTTTTCTGTGCCTCACGCCCTGCTTTTCGCCTCCTTTAGTGCTGTCTGCTAGCTGCTTTTCCTGCTCTTTCTCCCGGGAGGCGAATCCTTGAGCCCGAGATGGCAGCCACCCTGCTCATGGCTGGGTCCCAGGTAAGCCGTGGGTGGCTTCGCGGACCCTGCCTCTGCCTATCCACCTGGTCCCGGCGTTTCTTTGCTCTGCAAATCCCTGTGGGAAATTCCCTGGAAATAGTAATTAGCTCGCTTCGGTATTGTGCCTCCAGGAACCCAGTACCAGACCAGTTTAGCCACAAGCAAGCATTTATTGAACACCTGCTGTATGCCTTTAAATGCCGGGGAGACAAAAGGTGGATGAAACGGGCTCTCCCGCCTGCTCACAATCTATAGGGAGACAGATGCATCCGGTTAACCGTGATACAACGTGATAAGAGCTCCATTTGCTGTAGGAACAAAATGCTGTGGTGTGAGAAGGAAGGAGTGGGAGTGATTACTTCTGTCTGAGGGGTCCGAGGGAGGAGTGGAGCCAAGCAGAGGGATGGGGGGTGGGGGGAGGCACTGAAGAATAGTTGGTACTGGAACAGGACCTAAAAGAATAGTAGGATATCTGGAGGAGGAGGACCAGCGCTTCCATTCATAACTTATTTTGCTCCTTACATTCTTTTTATTTCTTAAAACCCTTTGTCACTTAAATATTTGTCAGTGGTTTTCCTCATCTGGAATGAAAAAGAATAATAGGATTTTTCTGGTTTGAGAAAGATATTCCAGGAAAAGAGGGACATTGTGAGTAAAGTTATGGTGCCATGTGTCCTGAGCAAAGTACAGCTAGAGAATAAGGTTTCAGTGTGGGGCAGGGTTGTCTGGCCATTGGACCAGAGCAATTAGCTTGTAAACTGCTCTCTTCTTTACTATATCTCTTTTTAGCTTGTTTATTTCTTCTTTGGACTCTATAAAATCAGATTTAATACCCTTTGCCTCCTCAATAATTCTAGCCATGTCTGTAATTTCAAGGAGAAAAGCTGGTACCAATCTATGAGATGTCAAATAATGAGGAAGCATTGTGTGATTTCAGGCACCAGTGACATTTGAAGATATGGCCATGTACCTCACTCGGGAAGAATGGAGACCTCTGGACCCTACACAAAGGGACCTTTACAGGGATGTGATGCAGGAGAATTATGGAAATGTTGTCTCATTAGGTAAGTAAGGATTCTCTACCATTCTTCACCCCACGTTTTTGAGACTAGCTCTTTCAACACAACCTAGTTGTTTGATTTTTAAATATATATATATATTTTTATTGATTTCAGAGAGGAAGGGAGAGGGAAAGAGATAGGAACATCAATGATGAGAGAGAATCATGGATCAGCTGCCTCCTGCATGCCCCCTACTGGGGACTGAGACCACAACCCAGAGCATGTGCCCTTGACTGGAATCGAATCTGGGACCCTTCAGTCTGCAGGCCGATGCTCTATCCACTGAGCCAAACAAGTTGGGCAAGTTGTTTGATTTTTAAAGCACTTAATTGGATATTGACTTGTGTCCTCAAACAAATGTTTGAGTGGGAACATCAGAGTCGTATTGTCTATTTTTTAAATTGTATTGATTTGAGAGAGTGGGGGGAAGGAAGAGAGAGACAGAGAGAAACATCAATTTGTTGTTCCATTTATTTGTGCATTCATTGGCTGATTCTTGTATGTACCCTGACCAGGTATCAAACCCGCAACCTTGGCATATCAGAAGATGAGGGGGTTCTGACCTGGATTTATTGGAGGGCAAAAGCCACCTTTCTGTGTTTGTTTTGGCTTCAGAGCCTTAGCTTTGCCTCAGGTCCTTCATCTGGAGTAGGTGCTTGTCTAGAGATGTTTCAGAGTTGACCATAGATTTTGAGTATGTCAAATGTTCCAGGAAAATCCTGAACTAAATTAGATCACAAATTACATTATTGGGGAGAGCTAATTTTTCTTGATTTCAGAGAGGAATGGAGAGGGAGGAAGAGATAGAAATATCAGTGATGAGAGAGAATCATTGATTGGTTGCCTCCTGCAAGTCCCATGCTGGGGATCGAGACCACAACCTGGGCATGTGCCCTGACTTGGGAATCGAACCATGACCTTCTGGTTCATAGGTTGATGCTCAACCACTGGGGCATGCCGGGTGGGCAGGAAAGCTAATTTTTTTTTTTTTGATGGTCTGCAAACCTGTCTTTTTAAAAAATATATGCTTTTATTGATTTTTTTTTTAGAGAGAGAGGAAGGGAGAGGGATAGAGAGCTAGAAACATTGATGAGAGAGAAACATCGATCAGCTGCCTCCCACATGCCCCCTACTGGGGATTGAGCCCACAACCCTGGCATTTGTTCTGATTGGGAATCAATTGGGGACCTTTTGGCCACACTGGCCAAAACCTGTCGTTTCTCTTAGCTGTCCTTTGGTCTGAGTGTTGTAACCAGAACAAACAGTATATTCTTGAGCTGAACAGCCTTTAGACTCATTTTGTCTCCTGTTTAGACTCAACAGAAGTTAGCAACCATGTATGGTTCACTAGGTCATCTGCCATTCATTGAGGACTAATTCTTTATTCCTATAGCCTTTTCCAGAGCAAAAGGCAAATAGAAGGGGTTTTCTTATTATTTTTTTAATCATCACCCAAAGATATGCTTTTTTCATTGATGAGAGAGAAAGAAAGAGAAACATCCATGTGAGAGAGAGAATTTGATTGGTTGCCTCCTGTTTGCACCAGGACCAAAGATTGAACTCAAAACCTAGGTATGTGCCCTGACCAGGAATCAAACCCAGGACCTTTCAGTGCACAGGACAGTGTTCTAACCACTGATCACACTGGCCAGGGTGAGATGTTTTCTTTTTAACTGGCCTTTCTCTGATATCCCAAGTTTCTTGGATCCTTCCTTTAGGAAACAACTAGAAATTAAGTTATCTACCCAGATCTATTGCAGTCTGTTATCCAGATATTCCACTTAATGCAACAAAAATAAGAAATGAGAATATCAAAGAAATATGAATCTACATGTTTAAGGTTGAGTCCAAGGAACATTTAGGGATGGAAACACCCCCCAAAAAATTATTTGCCCAAATAAGTGGGTTAAATAATGTTAACAAGTCCTCTTTACCTCAAGACTCTTTAGAGCCTTTATTATGTTACCAGGCAATGTGAATTTCTAAGAAGATGTTGCATGCATCATTTACCAAAGTAATTTATCCTTGGGACCCTTTTCTCCCAGCATACCTACCTCTTTCTGAAGAGTGTACTAAGAAATGCAACTTGGAAAATGCAGTGTCTGGTAGAAAGTTTTTTTTGTACACAGTGGTTATATATTTTGATTCTCATTTGAAGACTATGCTTAGTCAATGCCAAGAATGTTCTAAGCTAGGCATCTTTTTTGTGTTCTCCAATCTTCCCACCCCTGTTTTCATTAAAAGGCCCCAAAAAGTAGCATTTGGAAGTTACTTTTTCTGTCAACTAAGATTTGATAGAAATAGATAAAAATTCATTTTTATCCATGCTAACCCAGTAGGTTCTTAGTAAATTTATATAATGATAATGATGAAGGCTTGATTAGTTAAGAAAAAACACATACACATACATACATGCATTCACATATAAAATATCTAGGTTCTTGGCTCTTAGAGATTCTAATTTAGAGTCTTTTATATTCTGTTTCTGGTATTCTCCTTTTTTGAAAAAAATACATATTAATTTCAGGAGGAAGGGAGAGGGATAGATAGGAACATCAATGATGAGAGAGAATCACTGATTGGCTCCTCCTGCATGCCTCCTACTGGGGATTGAGCCTACAACCTGGGCCTGTGCCCTGACTGGGAATCGAATGGTGACCTCCTTGTTCATAGGTGGATGCTCAACCACTAAGCCCACTGGCCGGGCTGGTTTTCTCCTTTTGAGAAACCAGGACTATATACAATTTTTATAAAGAACCATTAACTGTTTTGATACAGAGCATGAACTTTTATCATACAGACCTGAATTTGAATCCTGGCTCCACCATTTATGGCCTTTTGTGTGTTTTTTTCCAACTACAGTTTACATTCAATACCATTCCACAGCAGTTTCAGATGTACAGCACAGTAGTTGGAAAACCATGCACTCTACAGAGGGGTCCTTTCGATGACCCAGGCACCCACCTGGCTGCCTACCCAGTTATCTCGACATTATTGACTATATTCCCCATGCTGCAATTCGGATCTCTTTGGTGATTCTGCACGTACCAGTTTCTACTGCTTAATCCCCTCCTCACCTTTTTCTTTTTAATATATTTTTATTGATTTCAGAGAGGAAGGGAGAGGGAGAGAGATAGAAACATCAATGATGAGAGCGAATCATTGATGGGCTGCCTCCTGCACACCCCCAAAGGGGATTGAGTCCGCAACCCAGGCATGTGCCGTTGACCGGAATCAAACCTGCGACTCATCAGTCTGCAGGCCAACACTCTATCCACTGACCCAAACTGGCTAGGGCCCCTCCTCACCTAGTCCCCCAACCCCTCTCCCCTCTGACAGCTGTCAGTCTGTTCTCTGTATCTGAGTATGACCTTTTGTTTTTAGTTTTTATTTATTTAAAAAAAAATTTTTTTTAAAGAGTATGACCTTTTGGAAGTTATATCTCTCAGCCTTAGGTTTATCATGTATAAAATGGAAATCATAATTCCTGATTTCAGGGCAGTTGAGGTAATAATTCATGTAAAGAACTTAACATAATGCCTGGCACATAGTAGGTAATTCTTTGTGTGTTTACCAGTATTATTATTATTATTATTATTATTTACTCTTTATTACAGATTTTGAGATCAGGAGTGAGAACGAGGTGAATGCAAAGCAAGAGATTAGTGAAGATGTGGAACTTGGGAATGCATCTGAAAGACCTGTTGGGAATACTGAGGAAAATCCTGAAAGTGAAGAGGCCTTTGAAAGCAGGGATAGATCAGAAAGACAGTGGGGAGATTTAACAGCAGAAGAGTGGGTAAGCTATCCTCTCCAACAAGTCACAGATCTGCTTGTCCACAAAGAAATTCACACAGGTATTCAATATCATATATGTTCTCATTGTGGAAAGGCCTTCAGTCAGATCTCAGACCTTAATCGACATCAGAAAACCCACACTGGAGACAGACCCTATAAGTGTTATGAATGTGGAAAGGGCTTTAGTCGGAGCTCACACCTTATTCAGCATCAAAGGACACACACTGGAGAGAGACCCTATGACTGTAATGAGTGTGGGAAAAGTTTTGGAAGAAGCTCTCATCTTATCCAGCATCAAACAATCCATACTGGAGAAAAGCCCCACAAATGTAACGAATGTGGGAAAAGTTTCTGCCGGCTATCTCACCTAATCCAACATCAAAGGACCCACAGTGGGGAGAAACCCTATGAGTGTGAGGAGTGTGGGAAAAGCTTCAGCCGGAGCTCTCACCTAGCTCAACACCAGAGGACCCACACAGGTGAGAAGCCTTATGAGTGTAATGAATGTGGGCGAGGCTTCAGTGAGAGATCTGATCTCATCAAACACTATCGAGTCCACACAGGAGAGAGGCCCTACAAGTGTGATGAGTGTGGGAAGAACTTCAGTCAGAACTCTGACCTTGTGCGCCATCGTAGAGCCCACACAGGAGAAAAGCCGTACCACTGTAATGAATGTGGAGAGAATTTCAGCCGCATCTCACACTTGGTTCAGCACCAGAGAACCCACACTGGGGAAAAACCATATGAATGTAACGCTTGTGGGAAAAGCTTCAGCCGGAGTTCTCATCTCATCACACACCAGAAAATTCACACTGGAGAGAAGCCCTATGAGTGCAATGAGTGTTGGCGAAGCTTTGGTGAAAGGTCAGATCTAATTAAACACCAGAGAACCCACACAGGAGAGAAGCCTTATGAATGTGTGCAGTGTGGAAAAGGTTTCACCCAGAGCTCGAACCTCATCACACATCAGAGAGTGCACACGGGAGAGAAGCCTTATGAATGTACTGAATGCGAGAAGAGTTTCAGCCGGAGCTCAGCTCTTATTAAACATAAGAGAGTTCACACTGACTAAGTCCTATAAGTCCTGTAATTATGACTGAGAAACAATTCATTTGAAGGTACAATTTTATTTGATATCAAAGAGCTCTTTTAAGACTGAGTTTCTTATACCGAATTTTCTTGTTGTAGGCCACAGTTTAAAACATCAAAGAAGACAAGCCATTTAAAATTCTGACCCACGGCTTTGGAGATGTTATTCCCTCTCCAAAACAGTGATTTTTATTCACTCAATATTAATGAAGTACTTCATTGAAATCAGCCCCACGAGTAACTGGAACTCTGAAGTCTAGATAATAAATGCTGGTAAATGCTCAGGACTGGAAATAGAGTAAATTTTTAAAAATTATTTCTCCTTGCCTTAGCTCGAAAAACTGTGCTAGGGGAAATGTTGGACTGTAATAGGGTGATCACAGCTGCTTTGGAGAAAGATGAGAGACTGCCTGAATTGCCTCACTTATTCACTTACCATAGTATTTGGGCACACACCTCTTACCACTCAAAAGGCTTTGTCCTTGAGTTGCTCATGCACCTGTACCTTTCTGACTTCCTGAGAGCTGGATTCTGCATGATGAAGGCAATGATCATAACATTTTTCCTTCTCATTGTTTCTAATTAACTTTTTAAAAGCTTGCATCTTTGTGAAAGCTAACTGAAGATACAGATTGCAAGGATAAATGAAAAACAGGTTTGGGGACAAGGACTCATCAATGGTGGTGACTTTAGGAAGTGATGCCCACTGTTGTTATTGCCATTAGTCAGAATTTATTAATTTTCTTTGGGGATCACTCTAGGGAACATTGTAGGGAAAATGTCTTCAAGGAAAGATAGGACCATAAATGTTGGTGGAGTGTAAGGAGCAAGTGGAATTGACAATTTCAGGGAAGGAAGCACAGTGTCCCTTCCCAAGGAACACAGGTCATTTCTGTGTACTTTCCCCTCTACCCTTTAAAATCAATTCTCCCTATACTGCTAACTCTAGGATTTGATAAGGGCCACATCCCAGTGTTTCTCTTAGCTTGCATAAGAGCATGTGTATGTACAGTAAAATGTGTATTCCTGTGGTTTTTCCAATAGCAGAAACTGAATTCACACAGAATTAGCATGTTCTTGGGTGATGTTGATTGTGCGACAGAACTACAGACACACTCCAATTGAGAAATGTCCTTTTTTTTTCATTCTTTATGATGAAAAAATTTAAACACTAATGCTTTGATGTGCACTCTTGTAAGATCTGTCTTTGTACAGAACTACACACTTGTTTATATCAGTCAATTGTGGGAGATAACTGATTGTCCTGTTCTCAGACTGAGTATCTCTTTGGGCTAGTGTAACAAGGAATTAATAAGCCTATAGGAATGTATTTTCATCCTGTCAGCCTACAGATATAAATGGTTAAAATAAGAGTTGACCCAATGTAAGCCCACTAGTGTCAGTTTTCCTTATCTCAGCCTAAATAAGAATTAAGAAATATCCCAAATGTTGGTGCTTATCCCAGTACTTGGGGGTGTGAGTGGAAGAAAATTGATGCCCAGGATGTGGGACTCATGGAAAATTTTTTTTTTTTAGCGTGTCTCAAGTTATTTCTACTGTGCTTTATTATGAAAGTTGTAACATTTGAAAACTACTTTTGCCATAGCTCTTTGGGACTTGGTGTTAAAGAGCTCATGGTCTCTAGGGTCAGGTACTGTAGTGAATTATGACCCACAGCTGTGTGGGACTACATCGCTTGCAAGTGACACAACCTCGAAAGTAACAAAATGAAAAACCACTCCACCAAGGAGCTTTCTTTCTGTTGCCACTCCTATTTAAATATAAACTCGGGCAAGAAGCATGTTTTTCGTTAGATACAAAATCTAGCCGACTGTGGGTATTCATATTTTAATTGTTGAATGACTTACATGTTCTGAATGACTAAACTCAAATATGTCTTTACCATATCAGTGTTGCTGATGGTTTTAATGAATATCAAAGCTCTCCTGTTTCTGTGAGCCACTAGGGCATCAGTTTTGGAGTGGCCATAGAAGACAGCATCTTCATGACCTAATTGTATATCACT
The DNA here is from genome assembly GCF_951640355.1 of Cnephaeus nilssonii. Taxonomy (NCBI): domain Eukaryota; kingdom Metazoa; phylum Chordata; class Mammalia; order Chiroptera; family Vespertilionidae; genus Cnephaeus; species Cnephaeus nilssonii. Next base: position 89,492,278 of record NC_137078.1, read on the forward strand.
CCCTTTTTCTTCCCTTCTCTCCTACCCCAACCCCAAACTGCGCCTGTTGCTGCTTTTGGCTTCTAAGTACCCCAGCCATCTCGCCAAACATGTACACTCCAGCTGGGAAGTTAAAAGGGCAAGGGCCAGACCAGCTCTTTCTCCTCTTTTCCTACCAATTGCTGCCCATATGTTGAACTTTGTGTAGAAGTTATGCATCAGACTCTCTTTGCATGCCTTCTGCTCCCAAGACTCTGGCTGCTTCTGCACATACCCTGAACACTTTGTGCCTGTTTTCTATGGTTGTGGAGAGTGAATGAACAAGTAAGTATGTAGACAGTTTTCCTTATGGTATTGGTCAGTTATCCTAGTGTCTATATCTGTATTATTCTAACAATATTCTATAATTAAAAGTATAATTTTTAAAATAAAAAAAAAACCCTGAGAATTATTTTAGTAATCCAGCCCGGATTCATAAAATGGGTTTTCATCAGATTCATTAAAATTGGACGCAGTCATTCTTTACATTCATTCCTTTGTACAGATGTTCTTATCGTAATTTGGGAATACATTGTGTTCACGCATTGGTGAATCCTTTGGATATTGCCCTATTTTGAGAAGATGCAAAAACTTGAACAATTTCCTATGAAGATTAGGCTGGTGGCAAGGCAACATGGACATATTTGGTATGAATGATTGACTCATTAGCTTTGTTGAAGAGAAAAGAAAAAAAAAAAAACACATCCAAAAGGAAAAATGAAAGGAGGCCTTGTTGCTTTAAGGAGATATTTTTGGGTATCTATTAAACAATTTCTACTGAACCTGTGCTGGGATTCCAGAACAAATACCTCTTAGAAACAGTCAAAGGCTCTCTATTCATGACACAGTTGCACCATCTGCCTAAGGCAATGATTATGTGTTGCCAGGGTGTGGCCACAATTTTCAAATGACTTACCAGTAATTTTCTCTTATGAAACCTTTTTTTAAATGAAGGGCCAGTCTAGGCAGAGGTAACGAGTGGAAGTGCTTTAAATTGGGCAAAGATACAAACATGGAAGAAAAACTGAAATCATCTCATAGCCAAGACTTGGAAAAGAAATTTTATCAAAGCATTTTTTAAAAACTATTTCTCCATCTACGAATTCTGCATTTTTAATTTCTGGGAAGGAAAATGCCATTTCATCAGGAGAAATTCACCTGGAGCCTTCCCTCTAAGGCTCTTTGATGTGTTAGTATTTCCCTATTATTATAACAAAGCAGATTTCCTCTTTGTTCTCCAGGAGGCTAGAGATTGGTTAGGGCTATGCTTCCAGATTAGGACCCCACTGAGCGCACTGAAATGATCATTTGGTAAATGGTTCCCTAGTGCTTCAAAAGTTAGTGTTGTACAAAGAAGAGTTCCTATGCCCTGGGAGAAAAAGACTGTGGTGTAGACAATTTGGGCCCTGCTTCTCTGTAGACTTCAAGATAAAGGGCCATTAGTAAAAAATAACTGAAAAGTAAAATTAATACAAGAAAACTACCCTGAGGTTATCTAATACTGTTTTGTAGTTAAAACCATTGGAGTAAGTTTTTCTAAATGCTTCATGTTCAAAGTTTGTATAGTTTTCAGCTTCTCCAAAGGTGGTTTTGTTTTTGCTTCTGGGAGAGGTTGAGGCTGATGACATCAAAGTCTGACTTTGAGGGTCACACCAGCCCCTGCAGCTAGCTGCATTGTAGATATCGCCACTTGGAAACTACCCAGGGACGTGAAAATCCAACCTCAAACTGAACCTACCACCTTCTTCCACTACCACCACTTGCTTCTGTATTTCCTAACTGACTCATTTATTACCTAGTTATCCAAGCTAGAAACTTGCATATCATACTTGATAATTCCTGCTCCTTTAGCCATCCTCCCAAAATCAATAATATGAGTTGAATAGTCACCTAGACATGACCATACCACCTCTTAAATATTTCTCCAATGTTCCTACCTTGCTCTACTGCCACCACTTACCATGTGACCTTGGACAAATTATTTAGCTTTTCTGTTCCTTGGGCTTCCCATCCATTAAATGGGGGGTAATTATATCTACCTCATAGAGTTGCAAAGATTAAAACGAAATAACAGGGCTCAAAATATTAACTGCAATTATTCAACTACCAGGCCATATCTTCCTTACATAACCCCATGATGAGTCTTCTGTTTTCAACCCCCTTCAGTCTACTCTCCCTTGCTGCAGCTAGTATGAGCTCTCTGCAGGGCAAATCCCTTCTTGACACTGTTCTATATAAAACCTCATGCTTTCCATCACCAGCAGCACACAGTGAAGCTCCATCAGTGTGACTTAGGAGGAGGCCATCTATGATCTGGCCTCTGCTGCTCTCTTCAGCTTCTGTTCTCTGTACTTTCCCTGCAACACTATCCAAGCAGCATCTCTTTCTTTCTGGCCAACTCCTCATCTTTCAGATCTCAAACCTAACTTGTTCTAGGAGTTACTGGAGTTTGAGTCTCAGCTCTGACTTGAGCCTTAATTCATTTGTGAAAGGGAGGTGATACCTTTTGATACTTTGCCTCATATTCATATATTGTTGTGAGCATTAAGTAAGATAACATGGTAAATTCCTAACAAGTGTTAAGTAGTAGTATGAAGTTCATATAGGTAAACCTTTATGAAACCTTTTCTTGTTTGTTAATCCTCATCTGAGGATATTTTTTCCATTGATTTTTTAGGGGGAGTGGAAGGGAGGGAGGGAGGGAGAGAGAGAGAAAAAAGAGGGAGGGAAACATCGATGTGAAAGAGACACATCAATTGGTTGGTTCTAGAATGCGCCCTGAACGGGCGCTGGGGTTCAAACCTGCAACCCAGGTATGTGCTCTTGACTAGGAATCGAACCCGAGACCCTTCTGTATGAGGACCGATGCTCTAACCACTTGGGCATGCCAGCCAGGACAAGACATTTTCTTTTCTAACAAACCTACCCGAAGGATTGTTGCTCCCCAATGCTGAGATCTTGTGAGGCCACCATTTTGTTTATAGATACTGTCATTTCTCAGGATAAACTCAAATTGCATTGAGAAACTAATTTGCAAACCATATGAGGAAATGTTCTCGTGTATTTTTTTTTTTGAGAGAGATTGATTAATTTGTTGTTCCACTTATTTATGCATTCACTGGTTGATTCTTGTGTGTGCCCTGACTGGGGATATACCAGGACAACACTCTAACCAACTGAGCTACCCAGCCATGCCTATTCTCCTTACCTTATAGCACAGTTTGCTTTGGTCCCTAAATAGTATTTTCCAATTTATTCATCAGATGACTGATTATTATTTGACTAGTAAAAATATGTACCTTTACAAATGAAGAATCTGCCAATGCTGAGCTTTAAGTTGAAAAATAGCTTAGTGAAGTAGCTTTGAAGTCACACAGAACTGAATTTGAGTCTTAGTTCAGCTATGTGGTTTTGAGCAAATGTTTTAACCTCCCTGAGCCCTGTTTTCTCAATAAAATGGCATAATATTATTAATCTTTAAGGTTCGTGTAAGGATCAGCAATAGTATATGTAATACAATTGACAGAGTAGAAGCACAATAAATGGTACTGATTATTGTTTAAAATGTTGTGCCACTAAGATGAAAATATAGTTTCTTCCCATTAAAACAGCTTTGATGAATTTGAGAATTAGAAGGGAATTTAATAAGCTAGCCCAAGGATAATATTTTAAAAGTGCCAAAAACAATTACAATAAAGCAGTCATTCAATAAGATCTTAGGGTAGGTTGACTACAAGCTATTGCAAGCCAGCCATATGGCATCTTTTTAAAATGAAAAACAGCCTTCAGTTCTGGTCAACTTCAATGGGAGCACCACCATTTTGCAAAGTGCCTTAAAACAATACAATTTATTCAAGTTTGATGAAGAAAATATATAGTTCTATTTGACAATGAAACAATGCAAGGCAGAACTGAGGTTTTCAAGTAAAGCTGAGTAGAGGACTCTTGGCGCCTAAATGTCAGCAAGAGTTGATTTTTAATGCACTTTCCACTAACAATCTACACATGGTGTTTCTCCATTTCCCATTTCTTCTTGTGGGTTCTTCCTTTCTACATTGTTTCTTTATTTTCCTTTTTCCTGCCTGTGCCTTTGAACTGTGCCTGGGTGGCTAATTCTGGTGAGTGGCAAGTGAAGGCATTTTGGAGAGGCTGAATAGATGTAATCATGTTTGGAGTCTGAGGAATATGCTAAATGTTATGAAACAAACAAGCATGATGAAGATTAATCTAAGGACCCAGTAAGAAGGTTTGATAATTTAAAACATCCTCTGTTAACTTCAGGTTGTAAGTCAAAGCTTCACTTTGAATATTCTGGTGCCCTGTCATTGTTTTAAGAAGCAAAAACATGTTCATTGACATACCAACTCAGACCACAAATTTGGTGTGTCACAGGGAAGGAAGGGTTATGGAATGGCCTGGTGCACTGATCTATCATCTAATCTCAAAAAATTAGAGATATAGCTGGGGCTCTTGTTAACAACTAATTTTTATTATATACATATATTTTAAAATGTATTTTTATTGATTTCAGAGAGGAAAGGAGAGGGAGAGATAAAAACATCAATGACAAGAGAGAATCATTGGTTGGCTGCCTCCTGCACACCCCCTTACTGGGGATTGAGCCTGCAACCCGGGCATGTGCCCTTGACCAAAATTGAACCTAGGACCTGTCAGTCCACGGGCTGATGCTCTATCCACTGAGCCAAACTGGCTAGGGCTCATATTTATTATATTTATTTGTATACTTTGCCTGCCTTGTCTGCTCAAATGTAAGCTCTTTGAGGGCAGAGATTATGTTTTATTCACTTTATAGTTCCTATTTTTAACACAGTGATTTGTATGTAGAGGGCATGCGAAAAATATGTATGGACTATTGAATTCACGAATATACACACACACACACACACACACACACACACACACAATTTTCTTTTGGAAATGCAAAGCTCAGATGACCATATTTTCCATATAAAGATATCAAGATATATGGTCTAAAATGTGGAGTATACTTATAAGGACTGTATGGCTACATACTCAAAATATTACACTTACACCAGAAACTGTTGAATGATAGAATTGCTTTGATTACCAAAGGGTTCTTATCTTGTGGCCACTGTAGCCTTAAAAGAGTCTTTGAGTGAAATTCAGCAATCTTTTGACTGAGATGGAAAAAAAAATCTTTATTTTCACTAACATCCAACTGAAAATCAGCATTTTCCTCCATTGTGAATGCAGGCAACAAACCACAATAGAATTAGCAGTACCTTTCACTGTCAATAGAAATCCCAGACATTTTCTTTTCTTTCTTTTTTTCCTTCTTTCTTTCTTTCTTTCTTTCTTTCTTTCTTTCTTTCTTTCTTTCTTTCTTTCTTTCTTTCTTTCTTTTCTTTCTTTCTTTCCTTTCTTTCTTTTCTTTTCTTTTCTTTCTTTCTTTCTTTCTTTCTTTCTTTCTTTCTTTCTTTCTTTCTTTCTTTCTTCCTTCTTTCTTTCTTTCTTTCTTTCTTTCTTTCTTTCTTTCTTTCTTTCTTTCTTTCTTAATCCTCACCAGACGATTTTTTTTTTTTTTTTTTTTTTTACTTTAGAAAGAGTGGAAGGGAGGGGGAGAGACAGCAAGAAAGAAACATCAATGTGAGATAGACACATCGATTGGTTGCCTCATGGGTCTGGGGATCGAGCCTGCCACTGAGGTATGTGCCATTCAGCAGAATTGAACCTGAGACTCTTCAGTCCTTGAGCAGATGCTCTAACCACTGAGAAACCAGCCAGGGCGAAACCCAGATATTTTCATATCACATTTTAATTATTATGGATTTCTTGAACTAACTTCTAGTTGCTTTAAAATTTCAGTAGTTACTTGACCCACTGCAAGATCTTGACATTTCATGTATTAGTAAAGAAAAACATTAATATACCACAAGTTTTTAAAAAATATTTTTATTGATTTCAGAGAGGAAGGGAGAGGGAGAGATAGAAACATCAATGATGAGCCTTGGCCAGTTTGGCTCAGTGGATGGAGCGTCAGCCTGTGGACTGAAGGGTCCCAGGTTCGATTCCAGTCAAGGGCATGTACCTTGGTTGTGGGCACATCCCCAGTAGGGGGTGTGCAGAAGGCAGCTGATCGATGTTTCTCATCAATGTTTCTGACTCTATATCCCTCTCCCTTCCTCTCTATAAAAAAATCAAAACATATTTTTAAAAAAAGAAAAGAAACATCAATGATGAGAGAACCATTGATCAGCTGCCTCCTGCACACCTCCCACTGGGATCAAGCCCACAACCTGGGCATATGCCCTGACCAGGAATCAAAGCCAGAACCCTTCAGTCCGCAGGCCAACGCTCTACCCATTGAGCCAAACTGGCTAGGGCAGTGGTCGGCAAACTCAGTCAACAGAGCCAAATATCAACAGTATAACAATTGAAATTTCTTTTGAGAGCCAAATTTTTTTAAAATAAACTTCTTCTAACGCCACTTCTTCAAAATGGACTTGCCCAGGCCGTGGTATTTTGTGGAAGAGCCACACTCAAGGGGCCAAAGAGCCGCACGTGGCTCGCGAGCCGCAGTTTGCCGACCACTGGGCTAGGGCCATAGCTTTTTAACAGTTAGTTACCTACATGGAGTACCCATACGATTGTCAGCTGATTTCTCAACAGAAACTATGCAGGCCAGACGGGAGTGGCAAGAAATATTCAAAGTGATGAATAGCAAGAACCTACAACCAAGATTACTCTACCCAGCAAAGCTATCATTCAGAATTGAAGGGCAGATAAAGAGCTTCACAGATAAGAAAAAGCTAAAGGAGTTCATCACCACCAAACCAGTATTATATGAAATGCTGAAAGGTATTCTTTAAGAAGAGGAAGAAGAAGAAAAAGGTAAAGATAAAAATTATGAACAACAAATACATATCTATCAACAAGTGAATCTAAAAATCAAGTGAATAAAAAATCTGATGAACAGAATAAACTGGTGAATATAATAGAATCAAGGGGCATAGAAAGGGAGTGTACTGACAATTCTCAGGGGGAAAGGGGTGTGGGGGTGTGGGAAGAGACTGGACAAAAATCGTACACCTATGGATGAGGACAGTGTGGGGGAGGTAAGGGCAGAGGGTGGGGTGGGAACCGGGTGGAGGGGAGCTATGGGGGGGAAAAAGAGGAACAATTGTAATAATCGGAACAATAAAGATTTATTACATTAAAAAAATAAAAATAAATATATTTTTAAAATTGATTTCACAGAGAATGAGAGGGAGAGAGAGGTAGAAACATCAATGATGAGGGAGAATCATCAATCTGCTGTATGCCCTGCACTGGGGATCCAGCCCGCAACCCAGGCATATGCCCTTTCCAGGAATCAAACCAGAACCTCCTGGTTCATAGGTTGATACTCAACCACTGAGCCACACTGGCTGGGTGAGATCCATAGCCTTTACCAGACTGGTCAAATGGCACAAAACAGGTTAAGAATCCTTGAGCTAGAGGCTAATAAATTTTAAGCTTCAAGGTCTTTTCCTTTTACCATGTCCTTCCTAGACTCTTTCTAAATTTGTATTCATCATTTTATATCATTTTTCTTAAAGATCCCAGCATTTGTCTATGTTTCACATCTCACAATACAAAACCTGGATTCACTGAGACAGCTTGGTACTGGGCACATAGTAGATTTTCTTTCTTTTTTCTTTTTTTAATATATTTTTATTGATTTCAGAGAGGAAGGGAGAAGGACAGAGAGATAGAAACATCAATGATGAGAGAGAAAATCATTGATTGGCTGCCTCCTGCACGCCCCCTACTTGGGGGATCGAGCCCGCAACCCCAGCATGTGCCCTTGGCCGGAATCGAACCTGGGACCCTTTAGCCCACAGGCCGACGCTCTATCCACTGAGCCAAACCAGCTAGAGCCACATAGTAGATTTTCAATAATTTTTGGTTGGTAGGGTCTGAGAAATTTATAATTTATTTTTAAATACATTTTTATTGATTTCAGAGAGGAAGGGAGAGGGGAGAGATAGAAACATCAGTGATGAGAATTATGGATCGTCCGCCTCCCGCACGTACCCCTACTGGGGATCAAGTCCACAAACCCAGGCATGTGCCCTTGACCAGAATGGAACCCGGGACCCTGCAGTCAGCAGTCAGCAGGCCGAGGCTCTATGCACTGAGCCAAACTATCTAGGGCGGGCCTGAGACATTTAAATGATACTAGAGTATCTGGAGATGCTGCAGACCACTGCTTAACCTTCTCCACTTCCTAAGAAGGGTGGGTCATTGGAGGTTGAGTTCAGGATAGGGAAGGAGGGACTGGCTCTACCTCAGTGAGCTTGGAGGTCTGTGGGATGCAACAGTTTTGGACTAAGGCGAAGCTAGGGAACCGAGCCAGGAGGGGTGGAAGGTGAGAAACAGGGTTAGAGATAACGGGAATTAGCCTCCTATGGGAATTAGCCCTTTTCCCAGCAAGGACAAGGCTTCACGGATGCCTATATCTGTCCTACTTTGTAAATACTAATGGACTCCAAACCCTGTGGAAAAGAAGTCCCTGCTCTATCCTGTGTGTGTAGCGCTGCTTTTGAGTGTTGCCCACTTGCTTTCTCTCACAGTCTGCGCGGCTCCCAGCCATGTGTGGAAGGGGGCCAGGGAGACAGAGGGGCGGTGTTCCGATCGTCCCACGGCACGATTTTCTACACTAAATCCCCCAAACGACCAGCCCAAACCATCCCCCCATCGTGGTCTAACCAGAGTCAAAAGATGACCTAAAGGGAGGCCCGACCGCGTGGCGGTGGGCGTGTCTGGTGCGAGCAGCGGCGGCGGCGGCGCCGCTAGCGGGGATTCGGGACCCTGCAGCCCCGGCGAAGGGGCGGGAGGGCCGCGGCGGAGCGGGCCGGCGGGGACGGAGGAGGCGGGGTTCCGGCGGCGGCCACGAGGCGCGAGGCCTAGGTTTTTGACCTCCAGGCAGCGGCTGGCTAGCAGGGAGGAGCCTTGGCCCTCAGGGCCTGCTGCCCCGCAGACGCGGCTCTACCCCGGGCTTCACCACAGACCCCTTTGTGTTCCTGCCCCCGCCCCGGAGGCGCCACGGCCGGCGGCGCTGAGCTACCTCATTGGCTCAGCCGAGGGCTTTATCGATTGGCTCCCGAGCCGTTCAGCGAGGTACTCCTCTTCTCGCTCCCATTGGTCGCAGGAGCTGCCTCTCAGGCCATCGAGCGAGGTGATTGCCCGGCAACTCGGAGTCCCTGGAAGCAGTTCCGGGAAACCCCGCGTGCTGCCGGGATCGCATCTCTGTCCATGACGGGGGGAGGGGGTGGCGCGCGCGCCATTTCTAGTCGTTTTCAAAGCGCCTCGCGCTGATTCTCACGGGCCTGGCCGCCGGCCCCTGCTCTTCCCGGGTGAGTCTCGCCCAGGCCCGTGGGGGGAGGGGCCGGGAGCCCCGATTCGACCCGACCCGGGCTCGGCACCCGGTCCCCAGTTTCGTTTTCGCACCGAGGCCCCGGGGGTGGGGGTGGGGATGGGTTGGGGGCGGCTTCTGTTTCGTCCCGCCGCACCGCTGAGGGCCTAGCCCCGCGAGGCGCGTCCTCGCCTTCGCTCCTTCTCCCTCGGCCCCTCCAACCTCCGGCCCGCGGTCCGGCCCGCCGGGCGCCCTCCCGCGGCTTGTCGCGGTCGGCAGTGTTTTTCCCGCCTCCGCCCGCCGCTCCACGCGGCCGGGCTGGCTGGCTGGCGGGCTGGCGGCCTAAGGCGCCCGCAGCCTCGTCGCTTCTCCCTGCCGGAGCCGCCTCGCTCCCTCATCAGCCGCCCTCGCCACGAGTGGGATGTGCTGATGGTCCGGACGGGCGAGAAGGGGTGGGGTGGACCGAGAGCGGGATGCGAACCCCGGGTATTTTGAGCCGAGAAAAAACTTTTGTGGGAGCAGACGCCGCAGGCCGATGTGTGTCGGAACCCTCTCTCCCCTCCCCGTTCTGCATGCTGCGAGTCGAGATTTGAAGGAAAAAATGACTACCAGGGGCCGTGAACCTTAGGCTTCAAGCGGCGCCTGAAATATATAATTCCAAGACTGTTTTAGGCGCACTAAATTGGAAAGGGGATTTTCTTCCCTGAACGGCAGTAAGCGTATTGCCAACATGAAAACTTAACTCTGGGTTCTTGAAAGGTCCAGTCCTTTCACGCTGTTGGAGATGTTGCCGTATTTCAAGAGGCTGAATTTATGTCTCATGAGTCAGTCGTAGGATAAGGGATTGACACACTTAAACCAGGAGATAACCGTTAGTTTTCATTTCCTTGGTTCTTCGACAACCCGTCTCTTAATGTGAAGAATTTGCACAGAGATGTTTAGAAAAAGTCAGGGAGGGGCTAGTGCTGACTTCCCAAATCTCCCAGCAGCCCTTTTAAATCTTAATGAAATTTTTGCTTTTTGCAAAAATGCTTAGATCAACTGACTACAGTTGCATTAGTATATTTGCTGCATCAGAATTTGGCTGTGTGGCATTTGTATTGAATTGACATAAGAGTTTTAGGTGTGGTCTCACGTGACCTAAAAAGTCTTTTTTTTTTTTTTTTTTTTTTTTTATAAATGAGCACATGGTATTTGGTTTGAAGAGAAAGGTTTTTCCGTGATCTGAAAGGTTTTATTGTCTAGAATCTACTTACTTTACATTTTTTGGTTGAAGTTTACAATTATTTTTGTTGTTGAAAATTTCAACCATTTCTGGATCAACTTGCAGTGAGCCTTTGCAATAAAATAGTAGTCATAAATATTTCTGTCTTGTCCTTAATATGCAACTTGTCTTTTTGCTTTACATATACTTTAAAAAACATACCACCTTAACAGATGTTCATTGAACTTTTCCGTTAAAAATGTGCTTGCTTTCTGTGACTAATAGTATTTCCAGATGCAATACTGTAAGGGTCTTGTGATACTGATGAGAAGAACGTTTGAGTTGTGATGATCATCTTATGGTCGTATTTGGGGGTCGGGGAGCATGGGAAAATAGAACTATATATTCACAAAGAGACTTTGGACTTTAGGATGCATCTTTATGGAAATAGGTTGTTATTAATCAGTAAACGTATTCATCTTACACTTTTAAGTCATTTTGTGTAGTCAAAAGTGTGGCAGTTTTGAGTGTTAACAGAAACATTTAAAAAAGTGTGCCAGTTCATCAGAATTTGAGGCTTGCCTTGAGAAACATTTATCAACCCAGAGTTTAACCACAAAGTCTGTGCCTGTATAAACACTAGTGGGCTCTCAAGTCTTAATAATATTTGTAATCATAAGAAGTCATGATATCTCATTTCAGAGTAACCCTTTCAGCATTTTCCTCTCTTCCTACTCTCTATTACCTCCTTCCTCTCAATCTTCCTCCCTTTTTCTTTAACTTCAACTAAATATTAGTGGACTTTGAATTGAAAAAGTTGTTTTAAGTCAGAAAACTGTACTTGGTGCATTTGCATAGTCTTTGATAAGCAATCTGGAAGTGTGGTTATCTTAGGAGTTTTAGTGCTTTTAAGAAATTTGTATTTTCTTTATAGATGACTAGGTATCTTGAGTTTTCATCAGTAAAAGTAGTTTTTTTCTTGAGATCCACCTTCATGCCCTTTATTTCAGTATTTGTTGCAATGTCTATATTCTGATGCTTATTATCTTCACCACATTGTAATTTCACCACAGACAAATTTAGTCTTGAGGCAGTATAGAGACTGGCTTTGTATGGTTTTAGGATTTAATCTCTCTCTTTAGGGAGTTGGTTCATTTCAACATTACATACAGGTTGAATATGCAAAATGATTTGGGTAGGTTAATCTGAGACAGCTGACCTTCCTAGAGAAGTAAGGTTTGTTGAAATTATTTGGAAGAAATTAGTTGTCCATTCTTTATTATGTTTTTGCAGCTTTATTTTACTGATGTGAAAAATTCAATATGTACTCATGATTTTTTTTAATATGAAGCAACCTCAATTATAGCTCACTTTTTATTTTATGTGGACTTAAACAATCTGTTAGCTTTTAAACTTGGTCATTTTTTCTTTTAAATCTGTGAATGGGAATAGCAAATTAATTTTAGAAGAAAAAATAATGTCAAGTTGTGTGTTTTGTTTTGTTTTATGTGAGGCGGAGAAACCAAACCACCAGTGTGTTGAATCAGAGATATCAGGGCATTTATTTCACACTTATCTTGGATTTGAAGTAGAGCTAGGAAAATTTGAATGTTCTTAAACCTTGCTAAAGTGGTGTGTGGGTGTTCATTATGTTTTTAAACCAAACTTTAAAAAACGGTATAAGAATTGAGTGCTGAGGGGCTTTTTAGGATTTTCCGGTGATTTGTTGATATACTCGTCAGGACACAACAGCTGCTTTTGTTAATCAGCGATTCTACCTAAATAAATTTAAGCCTTTATTTAACCTAGTGTACATGAAGTTCCTTAAAGAGCTAATGCTTCCATGTACATTTTCTATGGTTTTACAGGATTGTTATTGCAAATTTAGGTCAGATACATCACAAAAGGCATAAAATATTATTTTGATAGAGGTTATTAGCAGCATGTATACAAATTAGTTTAGATAAATCATGCATTGTCCTACAAACTAGTTATTTTTGGCTTAATGTAATATAGCTCCTGAATTTTTTCCAGCAGCATAATAAAATGGCTAATCAGGTGAATGGTAATGCGGTACAGTTAAAAGAAGAGGAAGAACCAATGGATACTTCCAGTGTAACTCACACAGAACACTACAAGACACTGATAGAGGCAGGCCTCCCACAGAAGGTGGCAGAAAGACTTGATGAAATATTTCAGACAGGTATAATATGCATTTCTTGTTTCTGACTGGTTATGAAAGGGAGGGCAAACCACTTTGAATTTTATAGATTTTGTTAAGGTTAAATAATACTTATTGTTTCTGATCTATGTAGAGCTGAATGTTTGTTACTTTCCCTTCATTGAGGGCATATTGGGTTTGACTTTGATATTCTTATCTCATTATTTTGAAGCCTTCTTAGTGTTGAATATGCAGTCTTAGTTGTTTCAGAACAGTGCATCAATTTGTCTTAGATTTACCACCAATTAAAATGTATGTTTCAGCATATCAAATATTTACTTTTTTCCCTTAATTTAAATCAGTCATCATTTTGCTTTTACTTTTCTACTTTTAGCTTCTTAAAGTGATTGTTAAATCAGCTTAGGTCTGATTAGGTGGCATAATAAGAGGATTGGTTAGACTGTATTGTCTGAAATGATAATAAATGTCAGATTCCTTGAGAGTTTGTGCTTGTCTAGTTTCTATTAAATAGAAACACACATCTCTCAGTAATATGGAAGTGTTTGGTTTGTAATAGCTGCTTTTTTAAATCTAGAAGTCCTATGGTTAAGTACTTAAGCAAATTTGAACATCTTAATATGGTTGGTTGTAAGTGGTTTGAACTTCTAAAGAGGGAGAGAAATACTTACTCTTAGAGAGTGTGGTTCAAAATAAACGTATCTTCCCCCTTTGGGGCCATGGATGGAAATTTCCTTCCTCAGTGTTTTGTGTGCCTATCCAGATTTTGGGAGAGAGAATTGAATTGTCTCACAAATGTGTCTTAAGTACCAGAGTAACATGTAGTGGGTTTGTTTTTGTTTTTTTTGTCCTTAAAATTTATTTTAAATATGAAAAGTTAAGGATAATTTCAGACATTGAAATGACATCTAAAAATTACTCCTGAGTGATGGTCCCATTTGAAAATCAGTCCTCAGGAACTTTCTGTGACGTTCTGCCATAGAGTATTGGCAGTGGTCTGCTTAGAGATGCTCTCTTGCAGAGTGTTTTGTTATTGATAAATGGCTGATTGTTTTTAAGTGTAGGGTTGGATTGATAGAATGGATTGCTGGGTGTCCTGAGGTGTGGCTCTGGGTGGTGATAATGGAATATTCAAGTAAGGAAACTCCAATTATTTAGAGTTGCTCATTTTGAGCTTTTAAAATAAATCCTTGCAACATTTTTTTAAAGGTACCTTTGCAAGTGGCATTACATTTATTTAAAATATATTTGCTGTATGGAATAAAGTTCTTTTTGGTTTTTCCAAATGGAGTCACTTCTGATGTTAGTTCATATGGACTTAGGGTTTTAATCTGCCAAATATTTCCATTTTAAATAGGATCAATTCTGAAATATATTCCTTATACATATAGGAGAGGAAATATAACACTTAACAGACTTAAGTGATTATATTTGAAACTTAGTGGATGTTCTGTGTGCAGTTAAATATACTACATATACAGAATGCAGTGTGTATTTTCTGTATAGTTTACTTGTAAGTCCATAGTAAAGTCCTTAATACCATTTGAAAAAAAAAATTGTCATTGTTGACAGTGTTGTGAATGCCACAGCATCTTTTAAATCTCAGCTTGACACTTGAGAAGAAAAAAAATGCCTTAAAATATGACTTTCAGATTTGACTGATCAAGCTGCACTTGCATTTGTAGAAGAGTTTAAAATTATGCCTTTCCACATTCTGACTGCAGCAAAGTAGATGCTTTGATAAACAAATGTGTTTCATGTTATCTTTGGTGCTGAGGAGGAAAAGCCTTTGATACTTTTTGGAGAGCGGAATAAATTATTTAGTAAAAGTGGTTCTTTCTTACCCCCCCCCCCCCCCCCCCCCAATCTCCACCTCCTGTGTGGTTAGCAACAACTACAACAGTCCATATAAGTTGAAGATTGATCCTTGGGAAATACAGTATGTTGTTACCACTCTTAACATAAAACAGAATTTGTTATATTAATGCTTAATCTGTAGTACGGGTGTACATTAGATTTAACTTCCAAGACTTAAACCTCTGAGCAGTGGGAAATGGGGTTAAGATTTTTATGTTTTTTATGGGATATATTTATACCCCCATATGAAAAGCTAAGGATAATTTCAGACATAACATGATTAAAATTCATGTTTGTAGTTACTGACATTTTATCTTTTATTTTCATATTTGAACTCTTGACCTTTCTATATAGTATTTGTATAGCTGCCCATATGCATATAGTTAAATGAAAAATGTAGTGTGTTAGTGATAGTACTGAATGTAACTGTTCTTGATTAAACATTGATAGTACAGTTTAGAGTATCCCTTTTGTTGCAATAATGTTACCCCCTTTCAATTTAATTTGTAGGATTGGTAGCTTATGTGGATCTTGATGAAAGAGCAATTGATGCTCTCAGGGAATTTAATGAAGAAGGAGCTCTGTCTGTACTACAACAGTTCAAGGAAAGCGACTTATCACATGTTCAGGTAAGGCTATTACTCAGAAATGTCTTTGAATAACTAATGACCTAAAATTATCATACTATTACTTTTTTCCTGTGGAGTTGTGGTATTTTTTTGTTAGTGATTACCTTTGCTTTTATTTTTTTTAAAAAATTGATTTCAGAGAAGAAGGGAGAGGAAGGGAGAGAGAGAGAGAAACATCAGTGATTTGATTGATCAGCTGCCGTCTGCACACTCCACAGTGGGGATGGAGCCTACAAACCGGCCACGTCCCCTGACCCAGAATCGAACCATGACCTCCTGGTCAATACTCAACCACTAAGCCCTGCTTCTTTTATTTATTTATTTTATTAAATATATTTTTATTGATTTCAGAGAGGAAGGAAGAGGGAGAGATAGAAACATCAATGATGAGAGAGAGTCATTGATTGGCTGCCTCCTGCACGACCCCACTGGGGAATCAAGCCCACAACCCAGGCACGTGCCCTTGACCGGAACTGAACCCGGGACCCCCCAGTCCGCAGGCCGATGCTCTATCCACTGAGCCAAACCGGGTAGGGCTAAGCCATGCTTCTTTTAAAAAATTAGTTTAAGGGGGGAAAAATCTGCTTATGGCAAAGAGTTTTCAGAAACAGTATAAAGTGAAAAAGTATCCCCCCCCTCCTTTATTTGTAGTAAGTTACTTTAAAAACTTAAAATCAAAGTTTGCTAATTGTTACTAGTTTTTTTTATTGTTTACAGTGCTCAGATTTTAAACATTTTGGATCATTTGATCCTGTTTTCTTTTTTTAAAAATAAATCTTCATTGTTCAGATTATTACAATTGTTCCTCTTTTTTCCTCCCATAGCTCCCTTCCACCTGGTTCCCACCCTACCCTCTGTCCTTACCTCCCCCCCCCCCCCCGCCACTGTCCTCATCCATAGGTGTACGATTTTTGTCCAGTATCTTCCCACACCCCCCGTACCCCTTTCCCCCTGAGAATTGTCAGTCCACTCCCTTTCTATGCCCCTGATTCTATTATATTCACCAGTTTATTCTGTCTATCAGATTTTTTATTCACTTGATTTTTAGATTCACTTGTTGATAGATATGTATTTGTTGTTCATAATTTTTATCTTTACCTTTTTCTTCTTCTTCCTCTTCTTAAAGAATACCTTTCAGCATTTCATATAATACTGGTTGGTGGTGATGAACTCCTTTAGCTTTTTCTTATCTGTGAAGCTCTTTATCTGCCCTTCAATTCTGAATGATAGCTTTGCTGGGTAGAGTAATCTTGGTTGTAGGTTCTTGCTATTCATCACTTTGAATATTTCTTGCCACTCCCGTCTGGCCTGCATAGTTTCTGTTGAGAAATCAGCTGACAATTGTATGGGTGCTCCCTTGTACGTAACTAACTGTTTTTCTCTTGCTGCTTTTAATATTCTCTCTTTGTCTTTTGCTCTTGGCATTTTATTTATTTAAATATATTTTATTGATTTTTACAGAGAGGAAGGGAGAGGTATAGAGAGTTAGAAACACTGATCAGCTGCCTCCTGCACACCTCCTACTGGGGATGTGCCTGCAACCAAGGTACATGCCCTTGACCGGAATCGAACCTGGGACCCTTCAGTCTGCAGACTGACGCTCTATCCACTGAGCCAAACTGGTTAGGGCTGCTCTTGGAATTTTAATTATGATGTGTCTTGGTGTGGTCCTCTTTGGATTCCTTTTGTTTGGGGTTCTCTGCGCTTCCTGGACTTGTAAGTCTATTTCTTTCACCAGGTGGGGGAAGTTTTCTGTCATTAGTTCTTCAAATAGGTTTTCAGTATCTTGCTCTCTCTCTTCTTCTGGCACCCCCATAATTCGGATGTTGGTACACTTGAAGTTGTCCCAGAGGCTCCTTACACTATCTTCATATTTTTGGATTCTTTTTTCTTTTTGCTTTTCCGGTTGGGTGTTTTTTACTTCTTTGTATTTCAAATCTTTTACTTGATTCATGTGATCCTCTAGTCTGCTGTTGGATCTCTGTATATTATTTTTTATTTCAGTCAGTGTATGCTTAATTTCTAGTTGGTCCTTTTTCATATCCTTGAGGGTCTCGCTAAATTTATCGGCCTTTTCTAGAAAACTCTTGAAAAACATAACCGTGGATTTGAACTCTATATCCAGTTGTTTGCTTTCCTCCATTTCTTTCATTTGTGACCTGTTTCTTTGTCTCCACATTTTGGCTGCTTCCCTGAGTTGATAGAGTGGCTTTGTGTGCTAGGTGTCCTATAGGGCCCAGTGGCTCAGCCTCCCCAGTTACCTGAGGTGGACACTCTTTTTTTTTTAAATATATTTTATTGATTTTTTACAGAGAGGAAGAGAGAAGGATAGAGAGTTAGAAACATCGATGAGAGAGAAACATCGATCAGCTGCCTCTTGCACACCCCCCACTGGGGATGCGCCTGCAACCAAGGCACATGCCCTTGACCGGAATCGAACCTGGGACCCCTGAGTCCGCAGGCCGACGCTCTATCCACTGAGCCAAACCGGTTTCGGCGTGAGGTGGACACTCTTGGTGCACCCCTTTGTGGGCTGTGTGCACAGTCTTGTTGTAGTTAAGTCTTGATTGTTGTTGGTATCACTGGGAGGAATTGACCTCCAGGCCAATTGGCTGTGAGGATCAGCTGTGTCTACGCTAGGAGAACTTCTCTGCTGGAGACACTCTTATGAGACAAGACTTGCAAAAGCCTCTGTGCTCAGCTTGGATGGGGCGGAGTCTCAGGGCAGAGCAGACAGCTATGTCTTTCCGTCAGCCCTGCTCTAAGAGGCTCCTGGATCTCAGTGTCCCGCCGTAATTGCTGCAAGCACCTCTGAGAGAAAGCCGCCCTCGAGTTTTGCCCGCTGCCAGACAGTCCAGTTTCTCCCCGAATGAGTCTGGGTCCCCAGAGTCTCGCCAGGAACTGGAGTTTAGAGCCGTTGGGAGCTTTTGTCTCCCTCCTGATTGAGAAAGCCAGCCGTGTACTCAGTTGCCAGCCCTCTCCGTACGCGCGCCTTGGTACCTCAGCCTTTCACAGTTCCTTTCAGTCTCAGTGTGCTTTTCTCTTTCCTGACAGTCCAGTTTCTCCCTGAATGAGTCTGGGTCCCCAGAGTCTCGCCTGGAACTGGAGTTCAGAGCCGTTGGGAGCTTTTGTCTCCCTCCCAGTTGAGAAAGCCCAATTGAGAAAGCAAGCCACGAACTCAGTTGCCAGTCCTCTCCGCGCGCGCGCGTCTCCGTACCTCTGCCTTCTGCAGCTCTTTTGAGTCTCAGTGTGCTTTTCTCTTTCCTTCTAGTTGTAGAATTTCCACTCAGCCAGCCTTCCTGTGATTCTGGATGATGTCCGTTTTGTCTTTTAGTTGTAGTTTTGAAATTGTTGTGCGAGGCAGCAGTTTAAGTGTTTACTTACGCTGCTGTCTTGGTTTCTCCCTGTTTTATTTTCTTGAAGGGAAATAATGAAGGTGGGAGAAATAGTTTTCGAACATGTGGCAAAGATAGTCCAGATGCATTTAAATATCAACAAATGAAAGACTGTCTTGCTGCTTTCTGCACCATTCGCTGGCACATAGTAACCACTCAGCAAATACTTATTGAGTGAATAAATGAGTAAATATTTTTTTTAAATTCTGGTCTTCTGAAATTAAATTTCATATGTATTTGACCCTTCAACGATTCCTAGTAATTCTTTTTCATTGAATTTACTTGCCTGTTCTAGAACAAAAGTGCATTTTTATGTGGAGTTATGAAGACCTACAGGCAAAGGGAGAAACAAGGAAGCAAGGTGCAAGAGTCTACAAAGGGACCTGATGAAGCAAAGATTAAGGTAAAACTTGGTAATGAAATAAAATTAAAGATGAGATTGAATACTTTAAAAAAGATATATATTTTTTTTATTGATTTCAGAGAGGAAGGAAGAGGGAGAGAGAGATAGAAATATCAGTGACGAGAGAGAATTATCGATCAGCTGCCTCCTGTAAGCCCCCTATTGGGGATTGAGCTTGCAACCCAGGCATGTGCTGTGACTGGGAATCGAACTGTGACCTCCTGGTTCATAGGTCAATGTTCAGCCACTGAGCCATGCTGGTCGACATTACTGTTCCACTTTTTTAAAAAAATATTAGTGTTTAGAAATGAAGTAATTTAGGGAAAATTACATAAGAAGAATTTTGGAGGCAAAGATTTAATCGTATGTTTGTTGAAAAGTCCTGATTCAAGACTCTCCCTCATTCCTTGTTCTTTGGGCTATGAGTGATATATATTTATTGATGCTTCCTATAATAGTTTTTTGGATTGATCCAGTCATGTTTCATTTTATTTCCAAGCACTTTTTTTGTTTGTTTCTTTTTAAAAATATATATATTTTTATTGATTTCAGAGAGAAAGGGAGAAGGAGAGAGAGATAAAAACATCAGTGATGAGAGAGAATCACCTATTGGCTGCCTCCTGCATGCCCCCTACTGGGGATTGAGACCACAACCTGAGCATGGACTGTTGACCAGAATCGAACCCGGGATCCTTCAGTCAGCAGGCCGACGCTCTATCCACTGAGCCAAACCAGCTAGGGCCACTTTTTTTCTTTTCTCTTGGTAAAAGTGTTTTTATAATTACTTTTCTCATTTTTGAGTTTTATTTACCTCAGTTTACTTATAAACTGGGAATAGTAATCATGCCTACCTCACAGAGTTGTGAGAATTAAAGTAATTAAGATATTGAAACTGCTTAGAATAATACCTGGAATGTAGCAAAAACATAACTATGAGCCATTATTTTTTAAAATATATTTTTATTGATTTCAGAGAGGGAGAGAGAGAAATAGAAACATGGATGAGGAAGAATCATTGAACAACTGCCTCCTGCTTGCCCCTTAATGGGAATCAAGCCCGCAACCCGGGCATGTGTCCTGGACCGGAATTGAGCCCGGGACCCTTTAGTCTGCAGGCCAACGCTCTATCAATTGAGCCAAACTTGCTAGGGCTATGAGCTGTTGTTACTATTATTTTATTTTATTTTTATTTATTTATTTTTAAATATATTTTATTGATTTTTTTTTTTTTTTTACAGAGAGGAAGGGAGAGGGATAGAGAGTTAGAAACATCAATGAGAGAGAAACATTGATCAGCTGCCTCCCGCACCCGCCCCCCCCCATTGGGGATTTGCCCGCAACCAAGGTATATGCCCCTGACTGGAATCGAACCTGGGACCCTTCAGTCTGCAGGGCGACGCTCCATTCACTGAGCCAAACCGGCTAGGGCTATTACTATTATTTTATATAGATAAACTGCTATGAAAGGTAAATATAGGGCATTTAGTGAAAGACCAGTGAACCTTAATCAAATGGATATTGGTGTTTAGTTATTTAATGTTGAAGTTGTTTGTATAGTTTTATGTAGGTAGGAAATATAAATTGTAGTTTCTGCCATATAATTAGCTTACATAAGCGCTCCTTTGTACCTCTTTTCCCTCATCTGTAAAAGGGCATAACCCCATTCTTTTTAAAAAAATAAAAAATGTTTTTATTAATTGCAGAGAGAAGAAGCGGGGGAGAGAGAGAGAGAGAGAAAATATCAAGAATCATTGATCAGCTGCCTCCTGCACACCCCTACTGGGGATTGAACTGGTCTCCTTGGCATGAGCCCCAACCTGGATTTGAACTAGCTCCTCTTGGTAGCTCAACCAACTGAGCAACACCAGCAGGCTTAATATTTTAAAAATAATTATGTGAAAACTAGAGGCCCGGTGCCTAGATTCGTGCACCTGTAGGGTCCCTTGGCCTGGCTTGTGGGGATCAGGCCGAAATTGCCCAGTGCATGGATTCGTCCAGGGCGTGTCTGGCCCATCTGGCCCAGTCCCTATCAGCCTGACCCCAGCAGCAAGCTAACCTACCGGTCGGAGCATCTGCCCCCTGGTGGTCAGTGCATGTCATAGCTACTGGTTGGATGGTCGCTTAAGCTTTTATATGTATAGATTTGATGTAATAATTGTGTTTTTTTAAACTTACTACTGTTCATTGAATAAGCCTGTATTATTTCCATAAAGCTATTTGCTCTTGATAAGGTATATGTTATATATATATATATATATATATATATATATATATATATATACACACACACACACACACACACACACACATACACACACATATATATGTATATATATATAATATGTGTGTATTACATTATGCAAATACTATCATGTGTAAAGATGTACATATTATGCATGTATTATGTAATATATTAGATGTTTAAAAGTAGAGCAGCTTTGCCGAAACCGGTTTGGCTCAGTGGATAGAGTGTCGGTCTGTGGACTGAAAGGTCCCAGGTTCGATTCCGGTCAAAGGCATGTACCTTGGTTGCGGGCACATCCCCGGTGGGAGGTGTGCAGGAGGCAGCTGGTCGATGTTTCTCTCTCATCGATGTTTCTAACTCTCTATCCCTCTCCCTTCCTCTCTGTAAAAAATCAATAAAATATATTTAAAAAATAAATAAATAAAAGTTAAAAAAAATAAAAAAACTAGAGCAGCTTTATTTGAGTCAAAGGTAAAAGAATGGAAGTCTAAGGAAACTGGTATCCTAGGGTTTTTCCAAAGATATTTTTGAAAACCACTGAATTTGGTAATGTCTAATATCTCTTATTGCCCTGACATTATATAATTTTAAAAACCTGAAGTGTAAAACTCTTCTTTCTAGATAGATTTCATTTTTATTTTTCTTCTCATTGTGTCCTTGTTCTGTAGGCCTTTCATATAAGCACAACCTTTAGGGCACAGACATTATTTTCTTTCCTATGATTCCCCTTAAATACCTAATATAATGTGAGGAAGGTTGGAAATTAGGAAACATGATGTTTCCTTTGTTTTTTGAAACCTGAGTATATTCATTTGGTAATTGCCAAATATTTTGAATCTATGCTATATGAGAAATTGTCTGGTTGTTCTTCTTTTTTTTTTTTTTGTACAGTGAACTTTATTGATGGTGCACAACAAGGTAGGGCTACCTAAGCCCCTCCTCTTCTTCAGGGGGTCTGGGATGGAAACTGTGGTCAGGAGATTCTCAGTGTGTTGGGGGATCGATCTGGGGCAAGGATTCCCAGCAGCTGAAGGCCTCTTCCTCTTGCTGGGGCTGGTAGTCCAGGGGGCTCTTATTCCTTGGAGGCCATGTGGACCATAAGGTCCACCACCCTGGAGAAATTGTCTGGTTTTTAAAGAGCTTATAGTATAACAGGAATACAAAACAAAAGACCAAATAAAACAGGTTAAATTATTTGAGTCTTCAATAGAAAGAGTATGAAGATGTCAGAAATAGTAAATGGGATAAGCTGCATGAGAGGTAGGACTTTAGATTTTCAATATATATGTATTTATTGATTTTGGAGAGGAAGAGAGATGGAAACAACAATGATGAGAGAGAATCGTCGGTTGGCTGCCTCCTGTACGCTCCCTACTGGGAATTGAGTCTGCAACCTGGCATGTGCCCTGATTGGGAATCGAATGGTGAGCTCCTGGTTCCTAGGTTGGCACTCATTCACTGAGCGACACCAGTCAGGCAGGACTTTTAATTTTTTTAAGGATAGAGAACACGTTATTTGAAAAGAATCACTGGTGGATATAAGTATGGTATAGAAAGGGAACAAGTAAGGAAAGAAGTCTAATTGAAGTAGAGGGGGTGCACAATGAGAAATACTGTGGTATGAAGTACGAATTGGTAACCTCAGGTCAGCTTACATAGACTTTTTAATAATCCTTGCCCCTATTTCTTTTTTTATTTTAAATATATTTCTTTATTGATTTCAGAGAGGAAGGGAAAAGGAAAGAGAGAGAGAAACATCAATGATGAGAGAATCATTGATCGGCTGCTTCCTACACTCCCCCCCACTGCGGATCGAGCCTGCAACCCAGGCATGTGCCCTTAGCCAGAATCGAACCTGGGACCCCTCAGTCCGCAGGCTGACGCTTTATCCACTGAGCCAAGCCAGTTAGGGCAATCCTTGCCCCTATTTCTATTCTCGTAACAAAAAAGTGGCGAGTCCTTAGAGACTTAATTTGCCTAAAATTTTCCATTAAATGTATGGAAAGGAGAAGTAAAATAAAGCGGGAGCAGCATGTGTGAGGAACCAGTGTGAATTTAGTCTTTTTTTCTTTTTTACCTAATTATAAAATACATAGTCTTAACAGGTTGGAGTACCTTTTGGAAAATATTAATATACTGATTTGTGTGTGATATTTAATATTCAAGTATAAACATGTATAATTACCTTTAGGCCTTGCTTGAGAGGACTGGTTATACTCTGGATGTAACCACAGGACAGAGGAAGTATGGTGGTCCTCCACCAGACAGTGTGTACTCTGGCATGCAACCTGGAATTGGAACAGAAGTAAGTGTTCTTCAGCTGTTTGCCAACATTTTTACAGTTTATAGATTATTCTATCTTTTGTGCACGTAGGAAAAATACTTGATTCTTTTTAAGGTTAGCTATTATTTTTTTGGATATCCATCTGTATTTTGCTGCCATTATAAGCAAAAATAATTGTAACTGTTAGATACCCAAATACTTTGTAAGGGAATGTAGAATTCTTGGATCCAGCTGCTAAAACTATGCAACTAGCAACCCACCATGGATTAGGTGCTTGCATGAGGTTATTAAGGATAAATAATTGCTATATTCTGTTTTTGGTTTTGCTTTATGTCTAATTTTGAACAATGTTTGTCCTCCCTCTTGACCCTTTTTCCCTCCATCACATAGATGGTATTTAATATTTACTGAGAGATTGATTGATGGGAGTGGGTTGCACAAGGGAAGGATGTGGAAAAGTTGAGCACATTGTTTATACTTGGAACAAAGAAGTAATTTGTCCTCCATCTGTGCCTTGCTAAAAGTTTCTTCATATCCCTTTATGCTAATTATTTAAAAGGAGAAAAAAATGGAAAAAATATTCTCTGGTGAGGATTAACAAAAACAAAAAAACCCTAAATTACTGCCCTGGCTGGGTAGTTCAGTTGATTGGAATGTCATCCTCTGATGCATCAAGGTTGCAGGTTCAATTTCCTGATTGAGGTCCATACAGGAATCAACCAATGAATGTGTGAGGAGGTGGAACAAAGAATTGATGCTTCTGTTCCTCCCTCCCTCCCTCCCTCCCTCCCTCCCTCCCTCCCTCCCTCCCTCTCCCCTCCTTCCTCTCTCCCTCTTTCACGCTCTCACTCTCTTCCCCTTTCTGTCTCCCCCTACCCTCCCACCCTCTTTCTTTCTCAAAAATCAATAAATAAAATTTTAAAAACTAAATTACTTAATGTTATATAATTATTGATAAAATTGGAATTGGGACTCAACCATCTACATTCCTCATAGGATCAAGTGTCATTGAAACATAATATACAAGTAAATAGTAATTTGGCCTTTTTTTCACTTTTGTACTCCCATAACCCCTTTGGTATCCTTTATCTTCTTTTTTAAAAAAAATATATTGTATTGATTTTTTACAGAGAGGAAGGGAGAGGGATAGAGAGTTAGAAACATCAATGAGAGAGAAACATCGATCGGCTGCTCCTGCACACTCCCCACTGGGGATGTGCCCGCAACCAAGGTACATGCCCTTGACCGGAATTGAACCTGGGACCCTTGAGTCCGCAGGCCGACGCTCTATCCACTGAGCCAAACCGGCTAGGGCTTAGTGTATTTCTTAGGAATAAAAATTAAATCTATATAATACTGTTATATTCTTCACAACACACAATACAGCCTGGTGTAAATTTAATTGGTTGTATATATTTCATAATTACAGAAATGAAATTTTTTGCCCATTAGATTGGTTTCATTCATGGAGACTTGTTTTATCTTTACTTTACATAGATAAGGATTTTACTAGTACTCTTAAGATTTCACTCAAAGCATTTGAATAATTTATTAGGAAACTTTTGAGTATCCAGTTATAAACAAATAATTGGTGTGCTAGTTATAAAATATGTATCATTCTCTTATATAGGAGAAATGCATTTTCCTATATGTTAGATATCATTACATACAGCAGATATTGTAGCAAAATCCCTATATGAGATCACCAGCCTAAACCCCTCCTGTCAAGTGTAAAAAGTATAAAATCGCAATGTAAAATTTTGGATTCCTCCCATAAATTTAAATTTCATGAGATTTGACCTATACTTATTAAAAATTAAAGTTTTTTGGAAAATTAGAAAAAAAAGGTGTGTGGGTGCTTTTTTTTTTCAATTACAGTTGACAGTCAATAATTTATATTAATTTTAGGTGTACAGCAAGAAAAGTAGATTTTTAATATAGATTTAATACATTGGTTTCAATTGGTCTTTTTTTTTTTTTTTTTTTAATCCTCACCCAAGGATATTTTTTCCATTGGTCTTTAGAGAGAGAGTGAAAAAGAGGGAGGAGAGAGAGAAGCATCGATAATGAGCTCACATCAACTGGTTACCTCCCTGAGATGGAACCTGCAACTGGGAAGGAACCTGAAACCTCGACCTTGACTGGGAATCAAACCCTCGACCCTTTAGTCCTTAAGCCAGTGCTCTAACCATTGAGAAACCATGACCAAGGCTAATTGGTGTCATTTTTGATGCTGTGGGGGTTTAGTGTTCTTGTTCTTTTATGTTTCATTAGTCATTAAAATATTTTTAGCTCTTGATTGAGGAAGTTGAAATTAGGGTCAGTGCCTAAGATTTGACAATATTAAAATTAAGTTATTCGAAGACTGTCAGGTTTTATCTTTGGATAAAATCTGTAAATTAATACTATAAATGAGCACTCATTAATAGAAGTTGTTTCTAAGCATTTTCTATGTTGAGAAATACACAAGAATGATAGGTATTCATTTCATAATGTATTTCTTAGTGTGCCTTGACTCTCAGACCTAGTCTGATTATGATATCTTTATATTCTTCAGCTGGTATTATAAAACTTTTGAGAGCAAGTTCTGTTTTAATTTGTTTCCATTGATAAAAATGTAATATCCATGGAGATCACGCTGTCTGTAATAATAAAAGCATAATATGCTAATTAGACCAGACGACCTTTCGCATGAAGCTAAGGGGGCTGAGGCAGAGGCAGCTGCGGTGTGGGCAGCGGGAGCCAAGCCCCTTGCATGAATTTTATGCATCACGCCTCTAGTATATAATAAACTCCTATTTGTTTAAAGTGCATAAGCACTGATGTTCTATTTAGGAATTCAGAGGAAATTGCAGATTGAGATATAATTCTTTGATTTCTTACTAATGGAAATGTTACAGAACCAGTGACAGAGACCTAAAAGTATATGACTTTGTAGCACGTGAATTGAATTATATATGAAGAAAAGCTGCTGTGTTTGCAAAATAGCAAATAGGAACTGGATAATGAATGAATCCCAGTAGATACTCAAAGACTTTGTTGAGCTGCCTGTTTGCTTTTGTTGATTGCTTCCGGAGCCTCAAAGGACTTCCTCTATTACTGTTGAAGTATTTGATGGATAGATAATAGACAGCCAAAGTTTTTTCCAAGCCTTGATGCCAAGTGAGTAAAGGAATAATTGTTATGGTATTTGTCAGATTCTATTGGTTCTGGATTGGGGTGGAGGATAACTGAGTGATTACTCTGAACAGTTCATAGGGAGCCCAAATGGCTCAGGGATCAACCATTTAATAAAAGGAAAACATTTTTATTTCATTTTAGTTAATTAAAAATTGGAGCTTAAAAAACTTTAAAAGATGTGATGCTTAATTTATTGTGTTTTTTAAAAATCCTCACCCGAGAGCCCTAGCCAGTTTGGCTCAGTGGTAGAGTTTCTGCCTGAGGACCAAAAGGGCCGGGCTTCAATTCCGGTCAAGGGCACTTATCTTGGTTACGGGCTCCTCCCAGGCCCGTGCCTTGGTCAGGACTCATGTGGGAGGCAACCAATTAATGTGTTTCTTTCACATCAGTGTTTCTCTCTGTCTTTCCCTTTCTCTAAAAATCAATGGGAAAATATACTTGGTTGAGGATTAACCAAAAAAAAATAATAATAAATCCTCACCTGAGGATATGTTTTTATTGACTTTTTAAAAGTATTTATTTATTTATTTATTTATTTAAAAATATATTTTACTAGAGGCCCGGTGCACGAAATTCGTGCACGGGGGGCGGTGTGTGTGCCCCTCAGCCCAGCCTGCACCCTCTCCAATCTGGGACCCTCGAGGGATGTCCAACTGCCTGTTTAGGCCCGATCCTACCCTAAATGGGTAGTCGGACATCCCTCTCACAACTGCCTGTTTAGGCCCGATCCTACCCTAAATGGTAGTCGGACATCCCTCTCACAATCCAGGACTGCTGGCTCCAAACTGCTCGCCTGCCTGCCTTCCTGATTGCCCCTAACCGCTTCTGCCTGCCAGCCTGATCACCACCTAACCACTCCCCTGCCAGCCTGATCAATGCCTAACTGCTCCCCTGCCAGCCTGTTTTCCCCTCACTGCCCTCCCCTGCAGGCCTGGTCACCCCTAACTGCCCTCCCCTGCAGGCCTGGTCCCCCACAACTGCTCTCCCCTGCAGGCCTGGGTCCCCTCCAACTGCCCTTCCCTGCAGGCCTGGTCGCCCCCAACTTCCCTCCTCTGCCAGCCTGGTCACCCCTAACTGCCCTTCCCTGCAGGCTTGATCACCCCCAACTGCCCTCCCTTGTAGGCCTGGTCCCACCCAACTGCCCTCCCCTGCTGGCCATCTTGTGGCAGCCATCTTGTGTCCACATGGGGGCAGCCATCTTGTGTGTTGGAGTGATGGTCAATTTGCATATTACTCTTTTATTAGATAGGATTGATTTTTTACAGAGAGGAAGGGAGAGGGATAGAGAGCTAGAAACATCGACCAGCTGCCTCCTGCACACTCTCTACTGGGGATGTGCCCGCAACCAAGGTACATGTCCTTGACTGGAACTGAACCTGGGACCCTTCAGTCCGCAGGCTGATGCTCTATCCACTGAGCCAAACCGGTTCGGGCTATTATTATTGTTTTAAATATATTTTTATTGATTTCAGAAAAGAAGGGAGAAAGAGATAGAAACATCAACGATGAGAATTATTGATCAGCTGCCTCCTGCACACCCCCTACTGGGAATTGAGCCCACAACCTGGGCATGTGCCCTTGACTGGAATTGAACCCGGGACTCTTCAGTCCACAGGCCAACCTTGCATCCACTGAGCCAAACTACTCGGGCTGTTTTTATTGATTTTAGAGAGGAAGGGGAAGAGAGAAAGAGAAAGAGAAAGATCAATGCGTTGCCTCCTGTATGGGCCCTGACTAGAGATTGAACCCAAAACCTAGATTTGTGCCCTGATGGGAAATCGAATCTGCAACCTTTTGTTATATGGGACGGCACTCCAACCAGCTGAGCCACCCAACCAGGGCATGCTTTTTAATACTATTTAATTTTAGCCTTTTTAAGTTTTTAATGTTCTAAGCTAAACTGATCTTGAAATGAAGCTACCTCCTATTTCTAAGATAAATCAGTATTTTTGGCCCCCAGTGATTTATAATACTTATAATATTGGGTGCTTTTTTGATCACAGATTTGGAGATGTTTCTTCTAAAATAAATTAGTATTCTTTTGGAAAATCTAACATTCACATGATAGAGTACAATGAGCTCATTCTTTTGAATCTTTTCTGTAAAGTGATTAAATTACTTATACTGAAAATACAGATTTTTCATTTTAGGTGTGCTTAATGAGGCAAACTTGTCTGGTTCTAAAAATATAGGTACATGTGTTATATAAGTAGTAATATAATCTGACATTTATCTTCCTTTGTTGTGTGTCAGGTATATTTTCATAGTGCCACTCCATGTGCTCTTTCTTTCCCATGTATTTGTAATGGGTAGGGGGAAAATTTGGATGATGAACAATGTAATTATGAAGCACCATTGCATTGTTAAATAGAAATAATATAAAGCAGAATTTACTTCTAAGGACAGTTTTAAAATATTCAAATACAAATATTCTGGAATATAAAAATACTCTAACCAGAGTAGGCTACAGAGCCTAGCCACATTAAACAATTGCATTTCAGCCTAGGCCAGACGACTCCGTTGGTTGGAGTGTCTGGTTGGAGTGTTGTCCCATACACTAAAAGGTTGCGGGTTTAATTCCTGGTCAGGACACATACCTAGGTTTTGAGTTCAATTCTCAGTTAACCTCTCTTCTCTCAAAAATGTTTCTCTTTCCCTTCCTCTCTCTCTAAAAATCAATAAAATAGATGAGAACTTTGTCAGTATAAATTTTTTAATGCATTTCAAAATTAATATCATTCATCCTTGTGTATTTCTTTTTTTTTTTTCTCCCCCTTTAATCCTCACCTGAGGATATTTTCCCATTGATTTTCAGAGAGAGTGGAAGAGAGAGAGGGAAAGACAGAGAGAAATACTGATTTGAGAGAAACACGTCGATTGGTTGCTTCCTGAACTCACCCCAACCAGGGCCTAGGCCGGGGAAGAGCCTACAGCTAAGGTACATGCCCTTGAATGGAACTGAACCCGGGACCCTTCAGTCTGCAGGCCGACACTATCCACTTACCTTAGGACACCTTTTATCAGTAGCTTTTTTTTAGTGCTGTGCCCTGTTAATATTTATAGAGCGGGGGCGTCCCTCAGCCCGGCCTGCCCCCTCTCACAGTCCAGGAGCCCTCAGGGGCAGGAAGCCACCTGGTAATCAGGGGAAGGCGACGCCCCATCACACCTCTGCTGCTGCCACTGCTGGCAGTGAAAGCCTCGGCCGGCCCTGGTTACCTGAGTCTTAGGCAGCCGCCATCTGAGGCTTGCCGGCCCTGGGCGGCTGGGGGGCTGAGGGGACTGGGGGACTCTGGAGGCAGGTGCACGGCAAGGCCGGGGCTGAGGGGACTGGGCGCCACCATCTTGTTGCTGTGGGCACCGCCATCTTTGAGGATGTGACAGTCAATTAGCTTATTGCCTCCTTATTGGCTATGGGAGCTGCCATCTTTGCGATGGTGTGACGGTCAATTAGCATATTTCCTCTTTATTAGATAGGATAATGCAGGTTGGTATAGCTGAAGCTAGTGAGAAGTGGTCAGATTCTGGATATTTTGAAGGCAGATCAAACAGTATTTATTGATAGGTTGGATATGGGGATAGAGAAAGCAGCCAAGAATGACTTCAAGACTTCTTACCTGAGCACCTGGAAGGATGGAATTGCCATTATTGAAATGAGAGGAAGGCTGTATTAAAGAGCAAATTAGTAGGATTGAAAGATAGTAGTTCAATTCTGGATATGTTATGAGATATCTCTTAGACCTCCAGGTATAGCTGTTGTTTGATCTGTTGCTTATATGAGTCTGGAGTTCAGGGGAGAATTTTGGTTGGAGATTGTAAATGTGGGGAGACATAAGCATCTGTATGGTATTTATAAACCATAAGGTTGGATGCAGTCACCAAGGAAATATGTGTAGATTAGAGAAAAGGTCTAAGATTTGATCTCTGCAGCCCTTCAACATTTAGAGTTTGGGAAGATGAGGAGGAATTACAAGGGACTGAGAAGAGCAAGCCAGTGAGGTAAGAAGAACCAAGAGTGTAGTGTCTCGGAAGTCAATGTTTTCACAGAAGGAAGGCTGGTTAATTATATCAAACTTTCCAGGTAAGGTGAGGACTGGGAATTGACACTTGATTGTAGCAAGGTGTATGTCATTAGTTGACTTTGACAGGAATGGTGGTAAAAGTCAGATTTGGAGAAGATTCAAGAGAGTGGAAGATGAGGAATTTGAGATAGCAAGAACTTACAGGCTTTTTTTGTTTTGTTTGTTTGTTTTAGCAATTTTGCTACAAAGGTAGCAAGAAATGGGATAATAACTAGAAGGGATTATAGTCAAGATATATTTTTGTTTAAATATCAAGGAAGAAATTAAAATATATTTGTGTGCTGATGGAAATGATTCATTTATAAAATGGGAAATTGATAAAATTGTTGCTGGTCCATGCGTCCTTGAGTAGGAAAGGGGATGGGATCTATCCAGTTAGTGCAGAAGTTAACAGTATGAGGTAGATGCTCATTCATACATCTATTCAAAGATAAGCACCCACTGTGTTCAATGCTGGGAATAAAGTGAGGAACAAGTTGTGAACTCTCCACTCACATGGAAATTGAACCCTCTTACTGGTGTTATTCCCAGATGGGGAAATTGAGATTCACTAATTAAGAAACTTGCTCAAGGTAACTAAAATGTAGATTTGAATTCAATATAATTTGAAACTCGCTATTTTTTACATTTTTCCTACCTTCATAGCTTTACTTTACTTTGCCAAGCCACATCATCCCTTTCTGGGATTGCCCTGTTAACCTGACCAGTCAGCCTGTTTCCCTGTGTACTCCATTTTCAATCCAGTTACCCAAATATTCCTTTTATTTTTTTTATTTTCATTTTTTCCCAAATATTCCTTTTAGAACATAAGTCATACCTAGTCACTTGTTTGCTCAAAGCTCTCTGATGTCTTCCCAACACAATTGGAATAAAACCCAAACTCCTAACCATGATTTAACTTAACCTTTGTCTCATTCTCAATACTGTCTCCTGTGTGGATGTTGTATTCTAGTAACTGGCCTATTTGCTCTTCTTCAACTATGTCAGTTGTACTCCCATCTTTTTGTACTTGTTCCCTCACTTTGGATTTACTTTATTTTCTCTCTTAGGTCTCAATTCAAATTTAACCTCCTTAAGGAGACCCTCTAATTAAAATACAGTTTCTTCCTCATAATTTTTATCCCTTTCTTTCCTTTATTTTTGTTAACCTTTAACACCTCCTAAAAAATATTGTTTATATCAGTAATACAAGCTTCATGAATACCTAGTCCTTGTCTGTGGTGTTCACTATATCCCTAGAACTTAGAAAAATACATGGCACATAAGTCCAAAGTGTATGCATTTCCATGTCTCATGAAAGGTTTGTCTCATGAGAAGGAACCAGTTGTCTGTATAGGCTAGGCATTATGCATTGGAGCAACTTTAAGCTGATACTTAAAAGATTAATTGGACATGGATGAGAATGGGAGCGATTCAAAATATTTGAGATTTTTTTGTTTAGTTTATGGGAGTAATATTTCCTCAATCACCTTGTTGGAGGAGCAGCAGAAATTATGTTCTTCCAAGAGAAATGGTGAAAGTTCAGAGGGTGGGTTTTAGTCAGTTTGACTTTTGAACAAGGAAACATTTGTTACAAATGTATTCTGTCTTCATAGTAGAATATTTAGAAATGTAATAAGGAAAAATACAATTAGGAAAGTTTTTTATGTATTATAACTACTATTGTATTATTCTGATAGTCATTCTTATCTATATATACATCTATATTCAAAAAACAAGTTGGCACTGCTAGACTTATTGATGACAATCAAGAGGAAATGTTTAATAGGCAGTTGGAGACACAGAATTAGGTCTTGGGATGGGATCTGGAAGATGACTGTATAGTTGTAGGCTTTGGGGATAAGATCTTTATAAGTGAAGAAAATACAGTGAAGTATTGTAGAAACAACTTTGGGAAACATGTAGGTAGATTGAAGGATCGCCTTGGAAAGGATAGAGAAATAATTAAAGATAAGAAGATCAGGTTAGTGTAGGATTCTGAAGATTTAAGAGGATTTTCAGAAGGTAGTATCACCAGTCTTGATGCTTGTTGAGTCAAGGATGGTGAGACTGAGAAAAGAAAATTTGGTCATTTAGACGTTCACTAGTGACATTTGGGCATACAGTTTAGGAAGAAGTCAATTTTGGAGAGTTAAAAAGAGCATAGATGCTAAGTGCTTTCCTGAGTGGATTTTTCATTAGAAAGATGCTTCTGTAGGGATACCATTAAAATGATGCCTTAAATGTCTTATTTTTACTTCTGTGGCTGCACCAGTACTAAGCATCTAGTAGATACATTGAAGAGAAAAACTGCATGAGTAAAATAAAACATGGGGGATGTGTTCTAAGCATATAAAAGTAAAAGGAAAGATATAGAAGCTAAAGTATTATTTGTTTGTATTTTGTTTAGCTGTGGGAGATTTAGCATGTTTACAGACAGAGGAAAGAACCAGTTGACAGGAAAGGAGGGTGTATTGAGCAAAAAATAGGAGAGTTGAAGAAATAAAGGCTTGTAATTATTTCCACAAGAAGGTGGTGAAAAGACGTGCTGTTTTATTAGGGTTAAGAAGTTAACCTTGGAAAGGAAGTAAATCTCTTTCTCTGAGGTATAAAGGAAAGAAGTGAAAATAGATGCTGAGAAAAGTTTTTAAGGTTGAGAGGGAAAGAATATGAGGAAAGTAGTAACTTTCCCAGAAGAACTTAAAGTGACTGAACAAGGATTGGAGACTTCAAGAAGACAGAATTGGAGTAGCTGTTGTATGAGAATTATGCTAGATTTTTCAGAAGAAGACCTCCGGTTTTACCCAACAGCTGTGAAGGTGAATCCATTTTTTGGAAAGGATTGTGTTAGATTGCACAACTGTTATGGAGCTTAACATCAGAAACTTAATATCCAGTATAATTTTGACATCTTTTGGATTGCTATTATTCATTAATCAGGTTATTTTTCAGAATATGAAACGTTGATGTAGAAGAGTTTCACTAGACCATTTATCTCGTGCAAACACTGATTTACTCATTAAGACTGGATTGCAAATATTTTAACATAAAGGATTATTTTTTATGTTACTGACGTGGTAGAAACTTGAAGAAAATTGTGTATGATTACTTAATTTGAATTTATCATTGTATAATTTAATCCTATATAATTTTTATTAAGGTAGAATACTAAATCTTTATATGGTGAAGAATTTTTTATAGACCCTAAAATATAATATTCTGGTAGAGAAAGAGATTGATTGAAGAAGCCCTGGAGCTTTAAATAATAAAAATTTTAGATTGAGAAAGCTTGAGGAAGACCACATTAATCTTTTATTCAATTTTATTTTTATAAAAACACACATTTCCATGAACATACGTGTTCTTTATTCACTTTATGAGGAAAATAAATTATAAATATTCAAATTTTAGTACAAGTTTTGCACACTCCTATTTATCAGTTTCCATTATTCAATATAGAATATTGTTCCATGTTGATGACCCAAAAGTCATTATAATAAAAATTAGGGTCAGTTTCACAAAATTCAAGTTATCCCATTGCTCCTTAACCATCTTCCTGTCCCCATCCCCTTACAGAAAAGGCAGTTAGGCTTTATAGATCTAAAATCAAATGCTTACATTGGGATTCTAACACAGAGATTTTATTTCAGGTGTTTGTAGGTAAAATACCAAGAGATTTATATGAGGATGAGTTGGTACCCCTTTTTGAAAAGGCTGGTCCCATTTGGGATCTACGTCTTATGATGGATCCACTGTCTGGTCAGAACAGAGGGTATGCATTTATCACCTTCTGTGGAAAGGAAGCTGCACAGGAAGCTGTTAAACTGGTATGTGATAACAAAACAGATACCTACTGTCTAGCAAGTCATTATTTGAGAGAATTACCTCAGTTTAAAATGTTTGCAGTTAACATTGCTTTATTTTCTTTAGTTATTGTTTTGAATGTTTTTATGTTGACTGAGTTGGTATGTGGCCTTTGCTCTGTGTTTTCTGATTATAAAAGTAAAAAAGAAATGAGGATACCCAAGAATTAATATGTTGGAGAAAGTGTCCCATAATTCTAAAAAGTTGTTAATAGAGCACGGCTTGTGTGCCTCAGTGGTTGAGTGTTGACCTGTGAACCAGGAGATCACAGTTCAATTCCCGGTCCGGGCACCCGGGTTGCAGGCTCAGTCCCCAGTGGGGGCATGTAGGAAGCAGTCAGTCAATGATCCTCTTTCATCATTGATGTTTCTGTCTCTCCCTCTTCCTTCCTCTCTGAAATCAATAAATATAAATATATTTTTAAAAGTTATTAATTAGAGTGATTAGTATCTAAAATTCCATTTGAATATTGATAGAAAGGATGTCAATTCTTGCTGTTAAACTTTATGATAGGATTCTTAAAGTATAGTGAAGACTTAGGACACTGTCGCCAATTCAGGAAATGGTTCTGACTCTGTTTTATTTTTGTCACAGCCTAATCATACAATTTATTTTCTAAGTATATTCTTTTCTATATTTTTGTTTCCAGGTCATTCAATCTTCTCTGTCTTTAATCCTTCTCTTTTTTGCTATTTTATAACCAGTCTTCTATTAATTCCTTTTTATAGGGCCTTTTACTCTTCGTACTTACTTATGAGTAGCAGTAGTAACAAGTTTTGCAAATTAAGTATATCTTCACTCCTACTGTATTAAAATACAACCATCTCAGTAACTTAACAGTATCATTGTATTTTGGCATAATCTTTTGCCAGATATCTAAAGCCCTCACCTAGTCTAGTTCTAGTCCTTCTAGAACAGTAACCTCTTTAACCAAGGCTTTGTTTCATAAGTTGCCTCTAAAGTAGTTCTGCTTCTAGTTTGACCCAGATTTTAATCTTTGTTATGGATTTTTTTTTACAGTTTGTTTATTTAATATTAAGTTTTTAAATCTTTATTTTCATGTTTTGGCAACATATGGATGATTTCATTTAATAATAACATGTCTTTTAGTAAATAAATGGCTAAGTAATGTTAAAGCATGAGAAGCTAAAGTTTATCAAGGAAACCATCATATAGTGATTTAAATAAAACATTTTTATATCTATCATTTTATATATTTTTGAAAGTATTGTGTTTGATATGCAGTTTAAAACTTTATATATTTAGAATTCTGTGGTTTGTGTAGAATGTGAAGTTCTTCTAAATTTCTTTTGCATTGAGTAAACATAGCTGTTACTTTTTTTATATTATTATCTTGCCAATGGCTTGACTATATCTGATTTCATCTCCAAAGTACTTTTTCTGAAAAAAACCATGGAAAAAAGTTTTTAGATAGATAAAATCTTAAATACGAAATAAGATAGTTTTAAAAATAAAATGAGAATAATTTTGAGTCATTTATAATATGGAGGAATAGTGAAAGTTAACAAAACCAAGTTAAATGAAAGACTGGCTGTAACAAGTTTAAAATACACATTTATATTATGACAAGTCTGAGGGAATTTGGTGAGTTCATGAAGCAAGAAGTGGTTGACCTTAAATTAATGAATATTTTAGATTGAGATCGGTTGTCCTGAGTTTGGGGTGGTTGTGGGGTGTCTGGTTCTTTTCTTCCTTGCAGTGTGACAGCTATGAAATTCGCCCTGGTAAACACCTTGGAGTGTGCATTTCTGTGGCAAACAACAGGCTTTTTGTTGGATCAATTCCAAAGAATAAGACTAAAGAAAACATTCTGGAAGAATTCAGTAAAGTCACAGGTAAAACAAAAATGTATTTAGAAGTTAATTTTGGGAAATCTGTGGTACTGTTTATAAGTGCAAAAAAAGGATGTGTATATTAATCTAAGAGTTTAAATGTCTATTCAATTTCTAAATTGCATCCCTTCTGCTTTTATTATTTTCTGGATTTTGCCAGTTTGATAAATCATTTGAATTTTTTAATATTTATAGTGGTTTGGATTAAGCATGTTTCCTCATATCCTTAATATCTTGAAATGTCCCCTTCACTTTACCTTAATTGAACCTTAGCTTTTGCCAGAGCTTTTGCCCTGTGGTCTTCAAGTGAAGGCTTTCCCCTTCTGACATTCAGTGTACTTTAGGTCCAAAGGTATTAGGGTTCTTGTCCTCTTCCTGTTAGCTCATCTAGACCATATTTTTCAAAATTTGCAATTCTAAATGCATGGAATTGATTGAGAAGTACATTTTATATTACAATGTATATGTTTATACATTGGTCTGTATACATTTATATATAACTGAAACAAAATTTAATGAAACCATATACTTTTACTATTTTACATGATTTAGTCTGATATTTCCTTTTCTATTTCCATTTTTAAAATGCTAATAGAG
The DNA here is from genome assembly GCF_951640355.1 of Cnephaeus nilssonii. Classification (NCBI taxonomy): domain Eukaryota; kingdom Metazoa; phylum Chordata; class Mammalia; order Chiroptera; family Vespertilionidae; genus Cnephaeus; species Cnephaeus nilssonii. The sequence continues at coordinate 89,529,423 of NC_137078.1, forward strand.
AGCTACTAAATACTAGCTGTGGTTTAAAAAAACATTTTTTTTAGATTATTACTTTCCCTTTTAAAGAAAACCCCACTATTCCTTTACATTTTTGTCATCCAGATATACTATCCTTTCCCCTTCCTTCAAGCTGTCATCTATTGCTCTTCTGGTTTCAATTTGTCTTATTAATTGAAGGTTGCTTCTGGCTCACAGTCTTCCTCTTCTGTCCTAAATTGACTTACTCTTAGTACTTTTACCATAGAGGCATCATCCAGTACCCTAGCCTCCCAGTTTTATGACCACCTCATTTTCAGTCCTTTACTTCAGCTCCCACACATGCAGATCACATTCTGGAACTTGTTGCCCCAAATTCTAGCCACTCCGGAATTTTTTACTTCTAGCATCCCACATTGTAACCACTGCCACTATTGTATATAATAATCCTATATAATAAAGGGCTAATATGCAAATCGACCGAACGGTGGAATGACTGGTCGCTATGATGCACACTGACCACCAGTGGGCAGACGCTCAACACAGGAACTGCCCCCAGTGGTCAGTGGGAGCGCTGCTCAGCCAGAAACCGGGCTCATAGCTGGCGAGCACAGCAGAGTTGGCGGGAGCATCTCCTGCCTCCACGGAGGTGCTAAGGATGTCCGACTGATGGCTTAGGCCCGCTCCCCGAGGGCTCCTGGGCAGCGAGAGGGTGCAGGCCAGGCTGAGAGAATCTCCCCTCCCCCATGCATAATTTTCATGCACTGGGCCTCTTAATTTATCATAATTTACCAACTCCTTTCTAGCTTTATATCCATGTATTCATTTTTTCAGCAAGTGTTTATCCAGTGCCTATTAAGTGCTGGTATTGTACTATCTGCTGGGATACAGTGGTGAATAAGAGATCTAGTCTCTGCCCTGTAGAGCTTACATTCTGGGAAAGGAGAGAAGATTCCCCACCAAAATTAAAGAAATATTTACACATTGTGGTAAGCACCGTGAAGAAGGAAATAAGGGATATTTAGGTAGAAAATAGCTACTATTGGGGATTTGATTGTTATGGAAGCCTTTTTTGATATGGTGACATTTCATCCAAGACATGAAGAATGAGAAGAATGTAGCATACAAAGAGGCATTCCAAGAGAGTAACACATGCCTGTGTTCTAAGGCAAGAAAGAACTTGGTATATTAAAGTGAATAGAAGGCCAGTGTTTTTAAAAGGTAGAATTAGGGGTAGAATTATATGAAATGAAGTAGGTAGGACTTTTGTAGACCATGTAAGGAGTTTGGATTTTAGTGTATGTATAATGAGATGGTATTTGAAGGTCTTAAACAGGGAATAACATCTGTTTTATGTTTTCAGAATATTATTCCTATTGCTGTATAGATGATGGCTTAGAAAGGGGTAAAGAGCAGAAGCTTTCCTAATGTTCAAATAGAAGATTGAGCAGTGGAGATGCAAAAAGTAGATTGGCTTGGAATTGGATAGGGGAGATGAAGTAAAGGAGGAAATCAAGAATGAGTCTTTAATTTCTGGCTTGAGAAACCCAGGAGACAGTACTGTTTATTAAGTAGGAAAGTCTAGAGAAGACAGATTTGGGGAGTGGTGGTACAGTTTTGGACTGTTAAATTTGAAATGTCTTTAAGTCTGGGGTTGAAATAAAATCTAAGCATTCTTAAGGATACAGATAGTATTAAAGAGTAGGAACTAGCTTGTTTTTACCTAGAAAGAAGATTTATGGAAAGATGAGGGCACAGGACAGACCAGAGGGACACCAGTATTTAGCAATTATTTTTATTCTTAGTAAAAACTAACTTTTAAGTTAGACCCAAGGATGGTTAGTTGTTGAATCTTAGTTCTCTTGGATTTATATCAATAATTTGATGTTTAAGTTCCTTGATGTAGTATTTTCATAAATTATAAAGTCATGTTACATCAAACCTCTAAAACATTGTAGAAAGTTATATATCAAAATGTAGTAGTTGCACCTGTTGTTTATGGCTGTATCTTTACGACCCCTAAAATTAAAAGGAAACATAAAAATATTGCCCCAAACCTCATATCTAATAATGCTGATTAAATTGTTGGATTAGGTAATTAGTGAATCATTTTGAGGCTTCTTCAGTTATTTTTTGCTTTTAGGCAAGTGGATTTAGGTCTGCCTAATCAGTAGATGTGTGGTGGATGCTTTTGGCTTATATATCTGGCTGTTGGTTTAACAGAGGGTTTGGTGGACGTTATTCTCTATCATCAACCCGATGACAAAAAGAAGAATCGGGGGTTCTGCTTCCTTGAATATGAGGATCACAAGTCAGCAGCACAAGCCAGACGCCGGCTGATGAGTGGAAAAGTAAAAGTATGGGGAAATGTAGTTACAGTTGAATGGGCTGACCCTGTGGAAGAACCAGATCCAGAAGTCATGGCTAAGGTAAATGCAATTGCTTGTGATGGAGGTGTGGTCATCATTTAAATTTTATTCTCAGAATGAAGCTCAAAAATTTTTGAGTTTTTTTAATATTATAGCTCTTGATTTTAACTATTTAGGCAAGGACCTGTTTTAACACCAAACTTAACAGCCTTTCTTGATATTCAGGAATTTCCATTAACCATTCCTTTTCTTGCTGATTAAACATGTAAAGGAACTGAAATGAAATCCCTTCCATTAAGTATTTTTATACACACTGAGAATTTGTTTAGTGCTAGGCATTATAAGGAATACAGAGGTTTAAAAAGAAAAAAAAGACAAGGTCTTACTCAGTAAAGAAAGAGTTTGAATTATAATCTTCATTGACCATATTATGAATTTTATTAAATGTCCAGTAATAATTTTATTTATATTTATATCTAATTTTTTTCTCTTATTTTAAAAAGTTTTTCTTTTTTTAATTATCAAGCTTCCTTTAGGGTATTGTCCCTGTGAAGAAAGGCAAAAGGTTTGCATGTTTGCTGTTATATGGTAGTGGCAAAATATGCATGGCAAGTCCTGTAGAGGGACCTCATTTTCCTCTGTCCTATCCTTGCATTGCCAAGATCTTTGCCTGGTAACAGATGGTGCCATGAATCCTCATTCTCAGGCTTTCCTTTGGATGAGTCCTGGGATTGAAGGGACACATTAGAGTTGCATTTCTGTCCCTTTTAGTGAGTTTTTGAGTATTTTGGTAAATGTCTTTTCCCTTCTCAGGGAGGCAGCAACTTTATGGATGGTCATAAGGTAGTGATTAGATTCTTCTGGATAAGAAGTCTGCCTCTAGGTTCTCAGAAGGCAGTCCTCACTCTGATTAGTTTGGAGAGCCCCAGTTTATATTAGTATGATAAATTTTTTGAGGGCAAAAACATCTTTGTGTTAAACAGAAGATCCATTGAGAATGAACCAGAGAGGCTCTCAGATGTGCTGCTCAGTATCTTTTTAACATATTCCTTGAATAGATAGTTCCTTCCTTCCTTCCTTCCTTCCTTCCTTCCTTCCTTCCTTCCTTCCTTCCTTCCTTCCTTCCTTCCTTCCTTCCTTCCTTCCTTCCTTCCTTCCTTCCTTCCTTCCTTCCTTCCTTCCTTCCTTCCTTCCTTCCTTCCTTCCTTCCTTCCTTCCTTCCTTCCTTCCTTCCTTCCTTCCTTCCTTCCTTCCTTCCTTCCTTCCTTCCTTCCTTCCTTCCTTCCTTCCTTCCTTCCTTCCTTCCTTCCTTCCTTCCTTCCTTCCTTCCTTCCTTCCTTCCTTCCTTCCTTCCTTCCTTCCTTCCTTCCTTCCTTCCTTCCTTCCTTCCTTCCTTCCTTCCTTCCTTCCTTCCTTCCTTCCTTCCTTCCTTCCTTCCTTCCTTCCTTCCTTCCTTCCTTCCTTCCTTCCTTCCTTCCTTCCTTCCTTCCTTCCTTCCTTCCTTCCTTCCTTCCTTCCTTCCTTCCTTCCTTCCTTCCTATTTCAGTTTCACTTGTTCTCCCAATTGTGACTGGGGCAAACTTACTGAATTTGGATGTGACCTATTTTATTAGGATTGGATAAATATCTTCAGATCTCTTATAACTTTGAATCTACCTTGTAGAAACTGTATTGTCGCCTGTATTGGTTATCCTATAAAAACATTTTAAAAATAGTATTATAGGTATATTACACATTATACGAGGGGAATCAAATCCCCCCAAATTCTAAAGTATAGCTACTAATTTTCTCATCAGTCACTTTTCACATACTTCTGATAACCTTTCAGATTGAAATTTACCCTAAATCTTTTTATAGGGTTAGAAAACTTCAAATTTATTCTAGTAACTGTTCTTTCTGCATCTGAAACGAATTTTGGAATGAATAGGTGGCCTCTATAAACTTGAATAATACTGATTGAATAAACTTGAATATTACTGACTCTTTTATTGTTTTCTAATGGGGAATTCACACAGTAGAGTAAAGCTTTTGCTGTTCACTCTATCAGTGTTACAATTTATTGAAAATCTTTTGCCAAGTTGGGTCAGTTTTAAAATCAAACAGAACCTAAGCACCTAAATAAATGTATCTTTCCTAATACAGTTTTAACAAGTAATTTAAAAATATATATTTTTATTGATTTCAGAGAAGGAAAGAGAGAAACATCAAGGATGAGAGAGAATCATTGATCGGCTGCCTCCTGCACGCCTCCCACTGGGGACTTGAGCCTGCAACCTGGGCATGTGCCCTTGACCGGAATCGAACCCAGGACCCTTCAGTCTGCAGGCCTACGCTCTATCCACTGAGCCAAACCAGCTAGGGCAACAAGTAATTTTTATATAGTATATTATGGTTTCATTTCAGAAAAAGACAAGGGATCCATGTTTAGTTAAAAAGGAAATCAGTGGAGGCCCATCTGATGTAGTTATACTTCAGTATTGACAACATTTAGAAAAATAAAGGAGATAGAGGGAGAGATGGAAACTGTTCCATTTTTTTCACCCATTGAATTAAGATTTTCTCCCCTATCCTTTCTATTTATATAGCAACACTTTGTTCAGTGGATATGTTTGGTTTTTTGTTTGAATAGTTAATATAGTTCCTTAGCTTAGAAATCAAAATTTTATAGAAAGGTATAGACAGAGAAGTCCCAATTCCATCCCATCTACCATATCTGTATCATACCCCTTGTTTCCCTATAGGCATTCAGTTTTAGTAGTCTCTTATTATCTTTTCGTGTTTTCTCGGGCAAATACTGACAAATATTGAGGATGTATTCCTTTCCCTGCTTCTTATACAAATGGTTGCTGGTAACTTACTGTTTTCACTGATTCATATTTGTTTTATTTACCACTCTATTTCATCAGCTCTAAGGAAGGTATATCATTATTATAAGTACCACTAAGAAATTATAAATGTTGCCAATTAAACTATGACACAGTACTTATCTCTCACATTGACTGTAAGTTGGATCCCTGTTTCAGAAATGGGGGAAAAAAGTCTTACCAACAATGTATCCTAGCAATCTCTCCATGTCAGCTCTTAGAGCTCTTCCTTGTTTTTTTTTGTGTGTGTGTTTTTTTGAAAATATAATGTTATTGATTTCAGAGAGGAGAGAGAGATGAGAGAGAATCATTGATTGGCTGCCTCCTGCACACCCCCTAATAGGGTTCAAGCCCGCATCCCAGGCATGTGCCCTTGACTGAAATCAAACCCAGGACCCTTCAGTCCGCAGGCTGATGCTCTATCCACTTAGCCAAACCATCTAGAACTCTTCCTCTTTTTTTTCTTTCTTCATTTTTTTTGTATGGTTACATAGTGTTTCATTCGGTGGATGTACCATAGTATATTCAACCAGCTGGACGTTGGGTTGTTCTGGTCTTATAGGTTGTTTCTGTAGTGAATAAGCTTTTGTCATGTCAGTTGATACAAGTACGGATATATCTGTAGAATAGATTCTCAGGGGTAGAATTGTGGGCCAACAGGTAAATGCACCTGTTATTACTAAGATTTTTATTTCCCCTCTTTGGGAAGTGAACCAGATCGTTTTACCCTCCTACCAGCGAAATACAAGAGGCCTCTTTTCTTTTCTTTTTTTCTTTTTAAATAAATCTTTATTATTCAGATTATTACAATTGTTTCTCCTTCCCCCCCCCCCATATCTCCCCATCACCCGGTTCCCTCCCCCCCATTGTCCTTATCCATAGGTGTATGATTTTGTCCAGTCTCTTCCCATACCCCCCACACAGACACCCCTTTCCCCATGAGAATTATTAATCCACTCCCATTCTATGACAAGAGGCCTCTTTTCATCCTTGTCAAAATTAGTGTATCGTTAAACTTTTGGATTTTGCCAGTTTGGTAACAAACGGTATTTCAAAGCCATTAAGAGTTTTTTTCTCTTATGCATGAGTTTAAGTTTTTACTATGTTTTCCGGTCATTTGTGTGTTGTTGCTGTTTTTTGTGTGAACCATATAATCATGAATTTTGCATATTTTTCTATTCATTTTTTTCTGTTAGTTTTTTATTTTCTGGATCTCTGATATAAAAGAAAAATTAACTCTTTGTTATATAAGTCATTTGGTTTTTTACTTTGCTTGTATTTTTTGGCTATGTAGAAGCCATTTATTTATTTATTTTTACATATATTTTTATTTCAGAGAGGAAGGGAGAGGGAGAGAGATAGAAATATCAATGATGAGAGAGAATCACTGATCGGCTGCCTTCTGCACGCCCCACACTGGGGAATCGAGTACACAACCTGGGCATGTGCCCTGATGGGGAATGGAACTGTGGCCTCCTGGTTCATAGGTCAACGCTCAACCACTGAGCCACGCTGGTCAGGTGAAGCCATTTATTTTTAGTAGTTGAATCCATCACTCTTTTATAGTTTATAGACTTATAGTTAATAAATTTTGAGTCACAAAGCCTTCCCCAATGTGTGTTATAAAAACATTATTTTCTTCTAGCACTTTCATTTTCTCCCTTCTCCATCATCCTTGTGTGTGTGTGTGTGTGTGTGTGTGTGTGTGTGTGTGTGTGTGTCTATTTGGAGTTTATCCTGGCATATCGTGTAAGATGTGGATCTGACTTTTATTTTTATCCAGATTAACACTACACTGATTGAATGATTTAAGCATTATGGTTGTTATATCTGATAAGGTTAGTCTCTAAATTTTTTTCTTATCTTTTTCCTGGCTATATTTGCTTATTTTTTCAGATGAACTTTAGAATCAGCTTATTCAGTTCTACTAGGGGAAAAAAAAAAACCCGGAAAAACTTGTTTAAGGGAGACTTAGGGACCATGCAAAATTTATAAGTTCTTAGTAATAATTAATGTGTTAGTTTTTTGAAGGCCCTATTTACAATGTTAGGCACTTTAATTATAGGACATGAGAAGGAACCAATATTTATATAAATCGGTAACTAATATCTGAATCATTTTGTTGGCAATTTTTATACCTTCTATCATAGCACTTAATGTTTTAGAGGAAAAAAGCCTATGTCATGAAGATAGGAAGAAATACTTCAATGTAAGACCAGCTATAATTAAGTAGCCAATGCCAATTTTTTTATATTTGTTGTATTAGGTGAAAGTTTTATTTGTGAGAAACTTGGCTACTACAGTGACAGAAGAAATACTGGAAAAGTCATTTTCTGAATTTGGAAAACTCGAAAGGGTGAAGAAGTTGAAAGATTATGCATTTGTTCATTTTGAAGACAGAGGAGCAGCTGTTAAGGTAGAAATTTTGTTTCTTGATATTTGAATCTGCTATTGAAACTTGATACACATATGAAGTGCCTTTAAAAATTAAAATAAAATGGGTTTTCAACTTTGCCGAACTCTGGAACTTTTTTAGAAAAATATATTTTTATTGATTTCAGAGAGAAAGGGAGAGGGAGATAGAAACATCAGTGATGAGAGAGAATCATCTATTGGCTGCCTCCTGTGCACTCCCTACTGGGGATTGAACCGTGGCCTATTTCGTGGGTCCATGCTCAACCACTGAGCCACACCGGCTGAGCATCAGCGCCATCTTTAATGGGTGAAATTTTCTCTTGTTCTCCGTCCTTTGGCAGTAGTGGGGACGGATGACACTAATAAAAGCTTTTCTTTTTTTGTACTTGGGAAGATGGATCCAAAATTCTCAGTGGCTCAGTCTTGGTTCTTTTTCTACATGTTTTATTGGTGGAGTGAGTGGTACCACCTTTTAGTGGATCAGTTTTCTTTCTTGTCCAGGATACTGCTTTTTTATTTTTTAATTGTTGACAGTATTACAGGTGTCTCCCTCTTTGCCTCCCTCCATCCAGCTTTTCTCTACCCCAGGCCTTTGCCCAGAGTACTGCTTTTATTATTTTTTTTTAAATATATTTTATTGATTTTTTACAGAGAGGAAGAGAGAGGGATAGAGAGTTAGAAACATCGATGAGAGAGAAACATCGATCAGCTGCCTCCTGCACACTCCCCACTGGGGATGTGCCCGCAACCAAGGCACATGCCCCTGACCGGAATCGAACCTGGGACCCTTGAGTCCACAGGCCGACGCTCTATCCACTGAGCCAAACCGGTTTCGGCCAGAGTACTGCTTTTAAATGTGCCTTATAGAAAATCTTTGACTATTTAGAATTGATTGGTTTACTTTTTCACGGCAGCTAATTAATTAGACATTATTGCTCATAAAATTCACAACTCAATACAGAATTTAATGTATGCCTTCTGAAATTGCCAATGGTATGAAACACTGATAACTAATAAGTTTATACCGTCTAAATAGTTCTTTGATTCAGTTGGTATTAAATAACAGATCCATAAAAACTGGTAGGGTGGTTTGCCAAACAAGTCTGTAAAATTACAAAATTTTTAGCTCAGCAGCTGGGAATCATATTCATCGCTATAGCCACGTATAGCCACGTGAGTGAGTAGATGCTCTTTTTCAGTGGTTGCCAACCTTTCGGACCTCACGGACCACTGGTTGGCGACTGCTCCTCTATTCTGTCGTTTAGACCAGGAAGCTTCTGTAGCCTCATTTAGTTTTAGCTGAAGTAGCCAAAAGGTAAGGTGGTAAAGGGAGAAAATTAGTAGCTAGAGAAGGATGGATTTGACTGAATACTTGTAAATCACTAAATGCTCTTTATGGATAGAGCATTTATGTATGTCTAAAGAAGAAATGGTTGTATAGGGAAATAGAAAAACTGGTGAGATGATATTTTGTTAGAGTCACCTGAACCTTGAAGCATGGCAGAGGCTATTAGGTGGAACAACATAAATAAAGAGCTAGAGCATAGAATGCTTTTGATTATTGTCCTCCAGGTGAGTACTTCATTAGGTCAGGCTTTTTCTGGGCTCTGTGCTTTTGTTTAGGCAAAGTATGTTCAAGATTAAGTGTTGTGAGGGAAACCTAGACTGTGTTTGTGTCAATTTCTTGTTGAATTTCACTGCTAATCTTGTCAGTGACCTCATTTGTGTTTCCCATTCTTAAAACTTTTTTTAAAATATATATTTTATTGATTTTTTACAGAGAGGAAGAGAGAGGGATAGAGAGTTAGAAATATCGATGAGAGAGAAACATCGATCAGCTGCCTCTTGCACACCCCCTACTGGGGATGTGCCCGCAACCAAGGTACATGCTCTTGACCGGAATCGAACCTGGGACCCTTGAGTCCGCAGGCTGACGCTCTATCCACTGAGCCAAACCGGTTTCGGCCCATTCTTAAAACTTTTTAAAAAATATTTTTAAAAAATAATTTATTGTTTAAAGTATTACATATAGTATTACGTATGTCTCCTTTTCCCCCCATTGACCTCTCCCGGCCACTCCCATCCCCCAGCACATGCCCTCACCCCCCTAGTGTCTCTGACTATTGGTTATGCTTATATGCATACATACAAGTCCTTTGGTTGATCTCTTATCCTCTCCCCCCTTAAAATTTTTATGGAAGAACAATGTAAGACCACCTACATGTTGAATGCTATATATTTATTTAAAACTTGGAATCCTGAAAAGTTTGTGATACTGGCATCTTCCCCATGTGTGGATTTGCCTCTTTAGTATGGCTAAGCATTGAAGAGTTAGTTATTTGGAATTAAGGAATAGCAATAGGTGACCCTTTTACTTTTTTAAATATAAGAGTAGGGCATCAGTTTTGTGCTCATTATTGTTTACGTATAAGAGGGTGAGATTGAGGAAAACAGGTACTTCCATTTTTTTATGCTTTGTGGCTGGATTCATCTTTTGCAAATTAAAATATTTAAATTGTTTATTAGTGTATTAACTGGCACAGATATGCTTATGTAGTTATGCTTTAAAGTATTACTTGTAAAATAAATTTGTTTTTCTAATTCTGTATAGGCCATGGATGAAATGAATGGCAAAGAAATAGAAGGGGAAGAAATTGAAATAGTCTTAGCCAAGCCACCAGACAAGAAAAGGAAAGAACGCCAAGCTGCTAGACAGGCCTCCAGAAGCACTGCGTGAGTCTGCATTTTAGTAAATACATCTTTGAACAGAGAATAACTTGATAGCGGAGATCAGGTTAATAAAACAAAATCAGGAAGAGTCATGAAGTAAGCTAATTTGTTTTTTCTTTTCTCCCTTCCCTCCATTGTTAGGTATGAAGATTATTACTACCACCCTCCTCCTCGCATGCCACCTCCAATTAGAGGTCGGGGTCGTGGTGGGGGGAGAGGTGGATATGGCTACCCTCCAGATTACTATGGCTATGAAGATTACTATGATGATTACTATGGTTATGATTATCACGACTATCGTGGAGGCTATGAAGATCCCTACTACGGCTATGATGATGGCTATGCAGTAAGAGGAAGAGGAGGAGGAAGGGGAGGGCGAGGTGCTCCACCACCACCAAGGGGGCGGGGAGCACCACCTCCAAGAGGTAGAACTGGCTATTCACAGAGGGGGGCACCTTTGGGACCACCGAGAGGCTCTAGGGGTGGCAGAGGGGGTCCTGCACAACAGCAGAGAGGCCGTGGTTCCCGTGGCTCTCGGGGCAATCGTGGGGGCAATGTAGGTGGCAAGAGAAAGGCAGATGGGTACAACCAACCTGATTCCAAGCGCCGTCAGACCAACAACCAACAGAACTGGGGTTCTCAACCCATCGCTCAGCAGCCGCTTCAACAAGGTGGTGACTATACTGGTAACTATGGTTACAATAATGACAACCAGGAATTTTATCAGGATACTTATGGGCAACAGTGGAAATAGACAAGTGAGGGCTTGAAAATGATATTGGCAAGACACGATTGGCTCTAGATCTACTACATTCTTCAAAAAAAAAACCACAAAAATTGGCTTAACTGTTTCATCTTTAAGTAGCAATTTGCTGCCATTTGTATTGGGCTGAAGAAATCATTATTGTGTATATACTCAAGTCTTTTTATTTTTTCCTCTTTTCATAAATGCTCTTGGACATTATTGGGCTTGCAGAGTTCCCTTATTACGGGGATTACAATGCTTTTATTGTTTCAGGCTTCATTTTTAGCTTCAAAACAAGCTGAGCACACTGTTAAATCATGATTTTGCAGAACCTTTGGTTTTGGACAGTTTCCTTTTTTTGCATTTGAGATAGATTACATAGGAGTATGGAGTATGCTGTAAATAAAAATACAAGCTAGTACTTTGTCTTAGTAGTTTTAAGAAATTAAAGCAAACAAAAATTTAAGTTTTCTTGTATTGAAAATAACCTATGATTGTATGTTTTGCATTCCTAGAAGTAGGTTAACTGTGTTTTTAAATTGTTATTACTTCACACCTTTTTGAAATCTGCCCTACAAAATTTGTTTGGCTTAAACGTCAAAGCCGTGACAATTTGTTCTTTGATGTGATTGTATTTCCAATTTCTTGTTCATGTAAGATTTCAATAAAACTCAAAAATCTATTCAAAACATTACCTATTTCAAATTCAATTGTGTCCTAAAACATTATTTTATTCGTAATCCTTGCAAGGAATATTGTTTTCAAACTATAACTGCCTATGTGAGTGATCAAATTCATGCAAAATTTCTTGTCTATTTCAACATGTATCGTGGCTATCAGACTGAGGCTTAGTCTAAATTCTAGTATTTATTCCAAATAGCACTTCATTGATTGGTGTTCTCTCATAGTCTCTTAAATTTTGAAATTTTATCCTTATTTTTATAAAACAGGTTCAATGGCTTTTGAACATTCTTGCAGGCATTGGATAATTTATGTTAAATAAAGTGGGATTAGGGAAGCAGACTGCAATTTATTTTGACCCACATTATTTCTAAAAAGGATAATTTGTTGTCTGAAGACCTTATTTGCTGAATAAGTGAATACATATGTAACAGGAAAAAATGTTAGTATTGTGGTGTCAATTGCACTACGGATGAAACTCAGTTTTAGTATACATGATCGGGACTGCCACTTCAGTTCAGGAATATGATTTGCTATTGCTATGTAAATTTGTTTTGAGAAACACAAGCCTTACAAGAGAGGCTTAAAAATATCTAGTAAACATACTTCTGACTTTTGGTTAACACCTTTTTTTTTTTTTAACTATCCCTAATGGCCAAAGTTTTTGTTGGCCAAGTCATAATGTCTCTTTCCCTGTTTCCTTTAGAAATTCTGATTTATTGTAATGGCCTTTTTGCTTGAGAATAAGAGGAACAAAAGAATCCAAACTTTACAGTACAGGAAAGTCTGGATCACTTTCAAATTACTGCAAAATTTTCCCTTCCGTTTTGTTCTTAGGTGGATCTAACTGTTTTTAAATTATAAAAACAAGCCATTGGAAAATAATTAAAAACAACACACCTTATTTTGTGTTTTGTTTCTATTTGGTGTCTATTATAACAGTAGCGCTAGATTTCAAAATTATAAGCCACTTAATTTTTTACAAGTGATTAGATTATATTTTGGGTTTCGAATAAGAAAATATTTCTTGATGAAAGTTAATATATCTTATTTCTCTTTAAAAGTGTACTTATTACATAGTACAGTAAGTTAACTGGCCTTATTAATGTTCCTATTTTTTTATAAACTGATAAAGGAATTATATAGTCTGTTTTAGAGTAGTTTCAGGTCAACATGGGTATGTATTTGATAAAGCTTAGATCCAGTTGTGTTGATGTATTTTAATGCCCATGTATAAAAGTAAAGACACCGAAAATTCTTTAAATACTGCTTTTAAACTTTGAAAATACAACTTGAAGCTCATTATAAATCTAAATTAGACTTGAATAAAACCTTGATTTTTCTTGGAAAGAAGAAAGGATCTAAAAATAAAATTTGAGTTGTTTGTATTTCTTAAAAATTAGATGGTACCAGCTACAAAGTTACCATGAAGGAAATTAGGACTTGGAATAAAGTAATGCTTCCCCCACCCATCCTAAAATATAAAACCCCAGCAAAAACATAAGAACAAAACTTGGGTTCCATATCAAATCCTCTCTTCGATTGCAAATTACATTTTATTCTCGCCAATTAAAAGTATATCTATAGAAATGTTCCTCTAATATTCTTTTATAGGTCAATTTATTTAGCAGTAAAATGAAACTTTATAAACATTAAGTCTCACTTTAGAGCTTTTACCTTGTCTTTGTAAACTATTGCTGTAGCAGCATTCAGAAAAAATAGATTCAGAGCTCAACTTTTCACAGAAATCTAACAATCTAATATTTAAATCTGAAAAATGTCCATTGAGGAAGGTCTTTATTCTAGATTTGCATTCATTTTTGTTTTTAATAGGCACAAATTATGAGTTCTGGGAAATTTGATTTTCTATACTCCTGTCATCTTTTTGTTCCCCAACCTAATTCATTTGGTTTTATTTATGAGCCTGCTATATTAATGTGTGTTAGGAAGTTTTTACTTTATAATGAGATAGACTTCTTTGTAGTTACCCTCCTGAGATTGGCATAAATATACCCCTTCCCCATAATGGAATGCTAATTTTTATTTGATCACTCATTTATAGCAGTTGCTTAAATGTATGTATATGACATTGTTTTAATTTTTTAAAAGCAAAAATGTTTTAATAAGTTGCCAGATTTTTAATAAATCCACATTTGGTCAATTAATATGGAAATTAAGTTACTATGGTTCTGAAGTTAGTTTTTTTAAACAAAAGAGTTCAGCATAATTTTTCAGTTTTTTTAGTTCCTGTGGTTATTCTGCATAAGAAAGCCCAATGCTTTCTATTAATAAATAATTTTTCTCTCACTTGACTTTGAAATCTGACTTAGGCAAACCCTCTTTTTTAAAAAGGTCAGAATGCATAAAAATAAATTACATATTTTAAATTCCAAAAGAGAAGGGATATAAAATTCTATTCCTAGCGAAAAGCCATATAATATTCTTGAAACTCATTACATCATTTGCCTCCTGCCCATTTGGATAATCATACCTACGTTTTATTAATTGTGTATTATTTGTAAAACCAAACCCTTCCAGTAAATACTTGCTATAAGGCTATTGTTAATTTTAAAGACTCCTTATTATGTTAAAATTTGCTGCTTTGATTTTCCAAAGATAATTTTATTATACTGAGCTATCCATTATAATCAAAGTAATGTGGAATAAATAGTAATATTAATGATGTCATTAATTATGTGGAGTCTCTTAACTGAGGAGCTATGAAAAAGCCTTATAGAAAGAGTGCACTGGATTTATAAGTGTGTTTATGTTCCTCTAAGAATGAGAGCTTCTGTTAACTTAGTTGTTCAGAGTAAGCAAGTGGAGTAGTGAAGTGGATAACTGACTAAAGAATCCAGAATGACAAATCCATTAACCAGTCACGTTTACTTTTGCATAGTAGTTTGTTGATTAGTTCTTATCTTTGAAATGCAAACACCAAGCTTTAAAAATATTGCATACTTAAAAGCATGGGTCGGTAATTTAAATATAATTTTTAATTTGAAGTAGTTACTGTTAATCTTTATAGAAAAGTTTTCTTTTAAAATATGTATACATATATATATTATTTTTTATTTAGAGGTTACCAGAAGCTCTGGGTTTTTTTGTTTTGTTTTTGTTTTTTAATCATTTTCAGATGTTATCCAGAAATCTGCAAGTATACTTTTCCTGTTTTAACTCCTTCCTTTTATCACCTGACTATCAGGGAAGCGAGGTTGAGGCTGCCCTGACCTGACATGTCATGATGTCGACTTGCTAGGTGGGGTTCGCTGGGGACGATAACCAGTGGAATTGTTGGTAAGAACTTTTTTTTTTCCTATTTTTTTTTATTAGTAGTGGGGCATTAAGTGTGGGAGAATGCCCATATCCTATAAGTGGGCATTTATGTTGGCCTTATAGAAAAATAAGATTTTAAATAATTTTGTTCTTAATAGGAACATATAATAAGTACTTCATGCTCTTTATTCTCAAATTGGTAGATGAGCAGGAAAGGCCTACAGTATGAAGTAATGAAATACTCAGGGTATTATCTTAAGTGATCAGAATAGACACTTTATAAGATAGATTCTAAATAATGTCTCTTGGCAAGACAATAAATTTGCTTTATTTTACTGTGATTTCAAATATCTTCATTACATTTACATTTTTATTTGGTATATTAGCATATAATGCATCTTAAGGGATGTTTATTGCAAACTAATATTAGGTAAAAATAGGATGATGTTGATAGAGAATGGAGGTGTTAAACACTAAGAGATAATTTTTTTAAATCCTCCAAAAGAAATCTTAACATTGTAAAATGAAACTTAAAAGTTTTAGCAATTTGAAAAACAGTAGTCGATTCAGTATAAAGATACATTTGATATAACAACTTTGTGTCAAGAGGAAAATACATAGGTGAAATATTAGGACCTTGAACATAGCAGAAACAAATTAATCAGCAACTTGTGTTTCATTTGAAACTGGGGAAAGTTGATAGGATTAGTAGATATTGGTAGAATTAAGAGTCAATTTTTAGATTAGTGCTAAATATTAAAATCTTTCATACTCATTAGGGGATTCCATTAAGGTAAAGTATAAATTGAGGAAATTAAATTTAATAACTAGGCATTTCTGACCATACCATCTAAAAATGTAATATAACATAAGCGGTGATTGAAAATAATTTTGGATTTTCATGCCTGAAGAATCTCCTCACTATTCTTACGCCTTCTTTGTTGGTTGGGTGTATCAGTCAAGGAAGAATCTCCTAGGTGTTAAACATGTGCTAGTTGGTGTCCTGAATGTAAACCCTTATCTCTAAGCTTGCTGTAGACTAGCTGAACATCACTGCAGTGAAATACTTGAAGAATTTTAGCGATTGTGTCATTATGTTAAGGTACTTGTTCTCTTCTGAAACATTTTATACATGTATCAGTGGTAGAAAAGATCAGAGTATAGAACTTTAAGATTGCACTTAATACATACATTCCTCAAATATAAATAAGGGCTTTCATTTTATGTAGTAAATTTATCAGGATCCCATGAACATCTTATCTTGATTTGTCATTTGGACAAAAGGGACTTCTGTAGCCTGTTCAGTTGTACTTCAATGATGCCTATTATGATGTTTAGCACTATATTACAAGGCTATTTCTATAATTGAGCTGAAAGCTCCTGCAAACATTACGTTGCTGATATGCATACAGTAACATGAGAATATTAAAATAGAAACATTTATAAGGCCATTTAATCAGCAGTTTAATAAAAATCATGCTTTTGGTACAGCGTTCAGGTACCATAACTGTATTGGAATATTTGTACAATGTTAAATATTTTTAATAAAATTTAACATGTTCAAAATGTTGTGTTGGTGATTTTGGGTGGTGTGTGATGGGTTCCATTATACAAATCAAATTGAGTAGTTCTGTAATTGAGACATTTGAAGTCAAATGTATTTCCTATCTTCATTTGGGCACCTGTTCCATGGAAGGCAGTAAAGAAAAGAGGACTAAAAGGACTGACATCAAGGGGGTTTATTAAAGTGTCAGGAAATAGCTTTATTGGAGTTTAGAGCTAGGTCTACCAATAGGGATGTTGGCTTTGGCATGACAGGCTGCCAATAACATTTTTCTGATGAAATTGTGGCATTTCCACATTAGAAATGATCCTAGAAAACATACAGAGGTGGGCAGAGGGAAACATTTGTATGATGCTTTCAGTAAGCATTTTATTGCCCCAGTGTCCTTGACCAATTGATATGACATGCCAGCAAGTGAAGGAGGTGATAAAGGAATATTTGAGGAAGGCTGTGTTTGGATGCAGCAGGAGGTAATAACTTCAATGTATAAAAAGTACCATATAGAGAGGGCCCCCTCTTGGTTTCTTACAGTAAATTTTATGAAGGTTTCTCTTCATGCTGATTCCCATTCTCCTGAAGATAGACTTAATACAGTAGCTTTTATTTTTACTTCTTTTCCTTGGGGTGTTCTTAGTTCCTTTAGTCAAAAAGAGTAGAAGTCCTGCAATTTAGAATGGAAATCTACTTGAAGTAATGAAATACTCAGGGTATTTCATTATAAAGAAATGCTCATTTCTTTGCAGACAGTACCAAATAAGAACAAAGATTAAGGAGGTGATAGGAACCTAATGATTTATAAACAAATTAAAGGAACTCTTCATAAGGAGTAGTAACATAGTGTATCTTATCTTTTTTGGATGAAAACTGTTAAATAAAAGAGCTATGGAGAAGAAAAAGTGATTGTTTTAAAATAAGAAAGAGTAGACAAAATACTTCCCATTGGCCAGTATTTTCCAGAAAGAGTTTACTGTTTTTGTTGTTTTCCTGTTGTCCCGAAATCAAAGGTCACTCACTGAGACAGGAAGAAATATTTTAACAGAAATAATCTAAACTTGGGCATCTTTAGGTGTTGGTAGAGCTGGAGATGGAGCAGCTCACAGATTTGTAGTGTATTTTTTCCAAAAATTAAGGGGTTGCTTCTGACAAAGATTTTAAACTTAGGCTCTATTGGTGTGTTTTTGCTCTACCTAAAGCCCTGAATTTATTTAGTTAATTTCTAGAAGTAAGATTTTATTAGGTATTTTCCTGTGAGGTGTATTATATTCACATAAGGGAATATCTTTTGCCTATAGCTATGAAAATCACATTTCTATTTATTTAAACTTGAAACTTGTGACTGAAATCATGATAATGTATAGACATTTTCTTAAAAAACTAATATAAACAAGAGTTGGGAGTTTTTGTTTGTTTGTTTCTTTCTTTCTTTAATCTTCACCTGAGGACATTTTTTCCATTGATCTTTAGAGAGAGTGGAAGGGGTGGGGTGGGGGGGACATCAATGTGTCTACACGTGGACTGGTTGCCTCCCGGATACTCTCAACCCAGGCCGGGGATCGAACCTGCAACCGAGGTATGTGTCCTTTACTGATAAGCAAACCCCCGATCCTTGGGTCCACATTCTAAATTGGCCAGGGCAAGAACAGTTTTTTTATTCAACTACATGGTTAATATTGTCTTGTCATACTGAAACTTCTCATGCTTCCTGTTAAGAAGTAGAACCTTACCAGATTAATCATATTTGACTATAAGCTATATACAATTTGATCTACAACCAACAATAAATATTGTTATTGAACTTTTTAAATCATGAAGAGTAATATAGGTATTATGTTTGTTAGTTGTAATGTCATTTCTATTTGACTTTCCAAAATGGGGGTGGGGGGGTCTAAATGAAACCATCTATATTGCATTTATCAAAATAATTTTGAAATAACTTCTGGTCATTATTTTAGTTTCCTAGTTAAACTGTTTAGGTCACAATTCACCATTCAACAGTTTTCTCAAACTTTAATGTGAGTGGGAATCCCTGGGAGATTCTGTTTTAAAAAAGATTCTGATTCAAATGATTTGAGGTGAGGCAAGAGCCTGCATTTCCCACAAGCTCCTAGTGATACCAATGTTCATGACTAGGATAGGTTGATTATTTCACGTTTGGGGGGAATTTCAGAATGTAGACCTTAGTAGAAAAGGTACGGATCGAGGTAGTCTAGTTGGATCTAGATGAAGGTTTTTTAAATTTTGGTAAAGGTCACCTCAAAAGTTACTAGTGTTTAGGATCCCAAGGGAAGGGTAGGAACATCATCTGCAAGAAAATGAGATTAATTTAGAAAAACAGGCTTTAATAGTTTTAGGGAATTGGTGGAAAATAACAATAGGAAGGGAAAAGCCCAAATTCAGGTTACTGAGGAAATGTCACGGCATGTTTACTTAGGCATTGGATCAGAAAACAAATTACAACAAAAGTCATAAAAGATAAAAATAGCTACTGAAAGCTCAAAAAGTTAATAGGTTACTAAAAATACCCATGTGATTTTTTGGTTTTTTGAAATCTCTTTGCAAAAAAAAGTTAACATTCATTAATTAGAGCAAATTAAGGAAGAATATCATTAAATGACTTTAAAATAACGTAGATTAAGATAAAAAAGATGGGAAATGTTGAAGAATAGAAATAGCAGGCATATCCATTTTTATATAAAAGAGCTAGAAGGTAGTCCCTGATAACTGATAAACTATCTGATTTCCCATTCTAAAACTTTTAATTTGAAAAATAAAAATATAGATGAAGTATGGAAAACATATACTCTGCTGTTTGCCAATGGTGGTTAATACATATATTAACTACGCTGTGAGTCCTCTGTACCAGGCTAAGGAGCTGCTTTACATTCTGTGTATTGTGTAATCATCAACCCTGTAAGGTAGGTGGTATTGTCCCAATTTTACATATGAAGAACTCAGAAATTGAGTTAAGTCTTTTGTTATGCAATACCTATAAAGTAGCAAAACCAGGGTTTAAAACCTGTTCTGCCTCAAGTATATGTACACTCTAAATTATTGGATTAGAAATAGGCCTAATTAATACGAGGTTAGAATTAAATGTTAAATTTTATGTTTACTTCAAAGCTCTTTAAGTTATGCCTGAAATAAAGCCAACCTAATTTGAATTTAGAGTAAAATAGTTTTGTTCTAAATTAAAGTGTTTTTGTGTGTGTTACATTGATAGTTCAATTGTCATTTGTTTTTCTTCCGTCGTTCGTTTATAAAAAATGTAGGCCCAAATATCATTGGATTTTGGTCTCTTAAGACAGCTTTTTTTTTTTTTTAACCAAGTAAACCTATACTTGATTTGGAAAGGGGTGCCATGTCCCAAATTTAAAAATTTAAAAAGTTTTAATTCCACATATTTTATTCACAAAACTCAAATTTATCTTCATTTCTGAGTTCTGTCTATATTAGTGTTTAAGCATTTTTTAAAGTGTTGGTTTGTTAAGCCTTCTCTATCATTTAATATTTGATTTCATCTCTTCTACATGTCTCAAGGACATAGTAGAAGAGTTTCACTTATCAGACCTGAGTGTCTGTGTGTGTGCGCGCGCGCAAGATGCAAAATTACACATAAAGAAGCCATTATGCTTAGCCATAAACTTGGGGGTTTGGAGAACCCACTCCCCTTATGCATTCTTACGGAAAGTGTTATCTTCCCTGAGACAGAAAGAAAGGTGGTCTTGAGACATTTTTTAAAAATAAAATAATGCTTTAGATTACTCAAGGTATTTTCTGCTCTGTTACATAAAAATTGAGCTGTACAGTAAAAAATATGTCAACAAACATCAGTATTTTTGTTAAAAGCCTATTCTTAAGGATTGTAATATCTTGCTTCTAGAATTGTGTATAATTTGTTCATTGCTTACAATAATGGGCATTTCAAAGTAGAATCAGGAATTCTCAGTACTCACCAGTTCTGAACTTAAGGTCACCGTGACAATAATGTGACACATATTATGGTGGAGCTGAAGGCTTAAGCTCTCAAATCATTTCTTTGATTCAGTTAGTCTGGCTCTAAGAAAACTAGCTCTCCTTAATAAACTTTTCACAGGTTGGTTTTGTTCTCTGTATACTAAATGTTTGCCAAATGGAGATTATTTTTTTAAAAAGACACATATATTAAAATATATTTTTATTGGTTTCAGAGAGGAAAGGAGAGGGAGAAAGAGATAGAAACATCAATGATGAGACAGAATCATCGATTAGCTGCCTCCCACATGCCCCACACTGGGGATTGAGCCCACAATCCCCGCATATGCCATGACCGGGAATCGAACTTTGACCTCATGGTTCATAGGTTGACGCTCAATCACACTAGCCAGGCTAAAAATATACTTTTATTTATTTCAGAGAGTAAGGGAGAGGGGGAGAGAGAGAAACATCAATGATGAGAGAAAATCATTGATCAGCTGCCTCCTGCATGGCCCCTACTGGGGATTGAGCCCGGAACCCAGTCATGTGCCCTTACCGGGAATCAAACCATGTCCTAATTGGAGATTATTAATGATGTGAAATATTACATTAATATGACTAGCCAGTACTTCCTAAAAAGTCATTATTGCTCTTTTAAACAACATTTGTATAGCAGTTTTAGTATTGTAATTTGGAAAAGCAATGATAAATGCTTATTACAATTGTTAGTTTATTTCTCCACAGTGTGAGCTTTGAGTATGATAGTAGGAATTACCAAAAACTCCCATCCTGGGTTTTGTCCTTGAGAAGTGTTATAAAAGCAGTTAACTTTATGTTTCTCTTCAGAAAGTACAGTAATATCTTGATCAACCTGTTAATACTTAGGAAGGAATATCATTAAAATGATTGATCTTGTACATCATTAACCAAATTTAGATAGCTAAAAGTCAGCTACTTATTGAAAAGATTACATTTAGTCCATACCTAACACCAAGAATTGATATGTCATTTCTTCATTTCACAACCATGGAGTGATTTATGTTTCAGGAGTTAGGAATACAAAATTATGATCATTATCCTCAAAGAATTTTGAGGCGATAATAGATTTATAAATAGTAATGATAAGCATCAAAACCAACCTCCAGAAACACCATTGGAAGTTTGAAAAGTGTTCTGGCTCCTAATAAAATACTCAGTTATAATCAGAATACATGACTATATATATGATTGAGATTACTTCTAGAGAGCAAACGAGTTTATAAAATGTAAACTATGATTTTCTTAACTAAAGTTTAAATTTAGTGTACACTGGATGGGTATATATATGTATATATATCTTGATTTTAATAATTTTCACTTGTGCAGTTCAAATTTAAGTTAAAGAAAATATTAAAAAATTAAGGTTGGGTGACTACGAATCTGAAAGAACAAATGTGAAGGTAGGTTTCCTTATATTTTTGTCTATTTTTTCAGTAGTGAAAACTTTAAGCCTTTAAGTGAAAAACCCCAGGTAAGGTTGGATTAATGAGCAGTTCTTTAAAACATTTTTTCCCTCCCCGACATACACATGTTGCTTTATTCAAGTGGAATAGATTTACTAAACAAACGTTTTTCTCCATTCCCTATACCTCATGAAAATTTCTTGAGTCCAAGCCATTTCATTTTCCATTATGTCTTACAAAACTAGTTAGTGTCTGATATTACATTTTTTGTCAGCAGTGTCATAGAACATTAATATATTTGATAGGAGTGACTGCTGGTATAATTTAGAAAGGAAAGATGGATGGCAATAGCTCTTAAAAAAAAAAAAAAAAAATCCCAGGACTGCATGTCTCTTTAACCCAGTGGCTAGCCTTTCACCTTTTCATCTGTATTGTTTTTTATCCATGAACATTTTCTTTTTAAAAAAGTTTTAAGATGTGAGGGCCATCTAGCTGCAGCATCTGTCACCCCTTGATCACCAGGGTTGATTTGGCTGATGGGGCTGGCTAGGCGGGTGTCCCTTATCAATCCGTGTGCCTCTCTCCTAAAGCTGTGCCATTAGTGGAAGAGGATGACCTTCCCTCCAGAGCAGTGGTCGGCAAACCGTGGCTCGCGAGCCACATGCGGCTCTTTGGCCCCTAGAGTTTTTTAGCAAAGGCCAGCTTAGGGGTACCCTAATTAAGTTAATAACAGTGTACCTACCTATATAGTTTAAGTTTTAAAAATTTGGCTCTCAAAAGAAATTTCAATCGTACTGTTGATATTTGACTCTGTTGACTAATGAGTTTGCCAACCACTGCTCCAGAGGATAGGTCTTTGGTCAAGCGTATATGCGTAGCTGCGCTCCACTGCTAGAACCTCCAAACAAGCTCTCAGGGTCCATTTGTAGGAGAATGGAGTAGTCAGGCTTCCAAGACTCCAGACACATCCAAATGAGGTGTTGCACCTGGCAGTCTGCTTTCCTAAAAAAAAGTTTGAAGGCCTATAACGCCAGCTGGAACTTTTAGTCAGCAAGAGAGAACTGAGGTTAATGTGTTAAACTGGTTTTAATTTCAGTCTAATTTGATGGGAGAGCTAATACTGAGTATTTCCAATGGGATGTCATTGCCTTAAGTTATTTAAACGTATTTACTAACTCCGTGAAATAAGTGCAGATGTGGAAACCAAGATACAGATACTTTGGTTCAAGGCCTCCTAACTAGAAGTGGCAAATCTGGTGTTAAACTGGGTGCGTGTGATACCAGAGCTCATATTTAGCCACCCTTCTACTGCCTTCTGGATTTTACTTGCTCTATGCCAGTGGTTCTCAACCTTTCTAATGCCGCGACCCTTTAATACAGCTCTTCATGTTGTGGTGACCCCCAACCATAAAATTATTTTTGTTGCTACTTCATAACTGTAATTTTGCTACTGTTAATGAATCGTAATGTAAATATCTGTGTTTTCCGATGGTCTTAGGCGACCCTGCTAGCGGTTCTCAACTTGTTGCGACCCACAGGTTGAGAACCGCTGCTGTAGAGCCTAAGACCATCGGAAAACAGATATTTACATTACGATTCATTAACAGTAGCAAAATTAGTTATGAAGTAGCAACAAAAATAATTTTATGGTTGGGGGTCACCACAACATGAGGAGCTGTATTAAAGGGTCGCGCGACATTAGAAAGGTTGAGAACCACTGCTCTATGCAGTCTTATCAGGTACGTGACATTAGGCATCTTTGAAATACTGGATAACTGGTTCATTACTAACTGGTTAAACTAGTAGTTTCCGAGCTTAGAACAATTGGTGGGGCCAAGAACTAGTTTTAGAGAAATAAGAGCAGAAGGATTGTTTTATAATAGGAAGATTAATGATAGCCTCTGAAAAGCTCAGACTTTCCTTTTGTATAGAAATGTGCTATCAGTGTGGCCTCTGTTAATTGAACAATGCCTTTCTTAAACCTGATTGCAGTTTTTCAAATTACTCTTTTTTTGTACTTGTGATATTTGTCACAAGTTTACTACACATGTTGTGATTTGAGATTTCCTTTTACTGGTTTTAAAACACCTAGTTAGAGTGTTTCAGGATTTCTTTTAAATGACTTAATGAAATGGAGCCAGGCTGTGGTATTTTACCTGCAAGCATTATGATTTTACACGAAATTCAGTTTTATTGTGTAATTTTCTTTCCAGATTGGAGTTCTTACTCTTTAAAGGTAAAAGCCATTTTATTTTTGTAAATACTTCTTAGTTGCCTTGTTTTGTACCTTCACTGGCTTTGTTTTATGTCTTCGAAGTGGCTAATGAAAGGTCTTGAAATATGCTGGGTGCATACATAACCATGGCTTTGTGTAGTGTTGATTTATATCTTTTTTTTAAATACTTTCATGATTACCCTTAATTATTATCTTTGTATATGTTTTAGAAGTGGAGTGTTCCTGTTTCCATTTTATTTCATTACTCATGTTTTACCTAGGCTAGGGTCATAGAATAAAGATAGAGCAGAACCAGAACTTACTAGTATTTCCTGATAGTTTCTCACTCAATTTGAATTCCTAGAGAAAGAAACATAGTATGCATAAGCCAACTTGAATGGCATATTGATTGCCTGTTAATTCTGTGTGCACACACGCATACACACACAGCTGGTGAATGAACAGTTGAACAGTATCAGAACTGGGCCTTACTTAGTGCCCTGGAAGGTATTAATCTGTCAGGCTGGCTCTGGTTATACTCAGCACCAAGACCAATTTCAGAATTCCAAACCAAGGTGTCCTCAGTTGCTTTGGGGTTCCATCTAGCTTTTTTCTGCCTAGGAGATTCTTAATTGGAAAGCATTTTAATTGTTCAGCACGCTAGTGGTGGCAATGATCTTCAAGTCATTTGATTGCCTTTTTTCTCCTGATGTCCTTGATCTTTTTGTTATTTTTTACACAATTGAGTAAACCTTCAAAACTTCTAGCTTTTCTGGCTCTATTTGATTTACAATTCTTTGTATTTCCTAGTCCCCTGTGACGCGCCTTTCCCAAGTCTTTTATCCCTCTAGGAATTTCAACCACTATTAGGGTTACTGGGTTTTTTATCCTCCCAAATCATATTTCTGACTAGTATTTTGCTCTAATTTTATGGGCCTCCAGATCACATGAAACTTCATAATATTAAAAATCAGTTACCAGCATGTGTTCATTTAACAAAGGTTTAGTGCATACATCTATTCCTGGCACTAGGGAGAAAAAGGGGGAACATCTGGCAAAGGGAACAAAACCTTATAGACATAGCTATGAAAAATTAGGTGTTTTGGGAGCATCTCTTAATCCTACAGGTTGCAGTCTTAGTATTTCTGTTGGATTTTCTGTTAAGTCATTTTTTTCTATGTCTTTTCCTCCTTAAGTTCTCTAGTCATTAATCTATTTTAGGGTGGCAGTTCCTAGTCTTAATGGAGAATGACTTGGAACCAGTATAAAACTGTTGAACTTTAGTACTTCAGTTGATTGAAAAACTTACATTAGAAGATGTTAGAAATTCAGCAATACTTTTTAAGTGAATTATATAGTATTACAATAGCATTAACATTCAGATTTAGACAGTTTTAGCCACCTTTATGCTAGATGATGTTCTAGGTACTGAAATTAGCTTGATGTGTCCCCCGATCCAAGACATAGAGGTTAGGAAATGCTGTATGCCTTACAAGTCAACTCTTAGATTATTACAACTCTCTTCCAATTTTTCTACCTAATCTCTTTTATATTTATCCTACACAATTGCTATAATAATTATCACACAGACACCAACATTCTTACTACATCTTAATGCCAAATCTAGATTCTTAAAATTTGAGATTTCATATACTTGCCTGGTATCTTCCAAACCTTTTCTTTCTTTTCCATTCTGACTGTGATTGTATTTAAACCTTAATTGTTTAAATTAAGGCTTTGGAAAGTTATACTGCCTTTATCCACCTTGCTTTAACCCATTACTTCCTAGCTGTTACTTTGGAAGATTAGTCCATTTTCCTAACAGACATGATTGGAATGTGACATCATGAAGTAACAGGAATGTATGCATGGTAAAATTGCTATGTATAAAATGATTTCTAGACTTTAATCAGTGGCCCACTTCAAGGAGTGTTTGGAATTACTTAAGTGGCAGTTTGACACAAAATTGTACTGAACCGTATTCAGATGCTGTGGCTAAAAAAATCTAAGTAGAAAATTCAGGAGGGTCAGAATTACTCATTTGGATATGAGAATTTGTAGTCAGGTTTTGCAGCTGCATCTAGTGACTCAAAGGGAACTTCAGAAGATTCTCTGCTTTGGACTGTTGCAGAGCAATCTCTTGTTTCACAGTTGTCAAAAGCCCACTTCATGAGAGTACACAAACTAAACAGAAAAAAACACCCTGCTTGGCCAGTTCTGGCCTAAAAATTACACAGGTGGATAAATGCTGTCCTATTTTTTAAAACAAAGGTACCACTATAATGTTTGTGTGGTGTATGTCTGTCCATGTTTCTGATGTGAATGTCCAATTCATACTGTGGGTGAAATTGTTTCAAGAGTTCTTTTACTGTAATCATGGTGGTAAACTCCCTTAGAGTCTGTTAGACCTGCCTTATGAATTCTCTGCTCTAGCTTTCTCTTCCGGAAGAAGTTAAAATACAAAAGAAAGGCCCTAACCGGTTTGGCTCAGTGGATAGAGCATCAGCCTGTGAAGTGAAGGGTCCCAGGTTCGATTCCGGTCAAGGGCATGTACCTTGGTTGCGGGCACATCCCCAGTGGGGAGTGTGCAGGAGGCAGCTGATCGATGTTTCTAACTCTCTATCCCTCTCCCTTCCTCTCTGTAAAAAGTCAATAAAATATATTTTAAAAATAAATTAAAAAATAAAGTACAAAAGAAAGGCTTCTTTTTTAAATTGATTTTTTAGGGGAGGGAGAGAGAGAGAAACATCAATTGGCTGCCTTATACTACATGTCCCCTACCCAGGACTGATCCCACAACCTGGAATTGAACTGACAACCTTTCAGTGTACAGGATGATTCCCAGCCACCCGAGTCACACTGGCCAGGGCAAAAGGCTTGATTTGACTTGATGTAGTCCAATTCCCCTCACATTAGTCAAGGAATAGCTCCCATGTATTGAGCTTCTGCTGTGTGCCAGACACATGAAGCTAGGTGTTTTATATTCTTTAATATTCATAGTAACCACTTAGATAGTAGAATTCCTATTTTACCAAAGGAAAAACAGACCCAGAAAGGTTGAGTGACAGCCAAGGTTGTACAACTAGTTTGTAATAAAACAAATAGAACTAACTACTTTCTCCATTTTTATCCTTATCTAGGAATACATATTTAGCTTTTTGAGCTAGAGTCAAAGCATTTTCTTCAGGGGAATTCTGGGTTACAAGCTAAAAAAAGGACAAAAGTTTGATTTTAGAATATAAGGCTTAAATTTGTATAATTTGCTATTGTATGCTTCTATTGCTCTGCCCTTAGCATAATAGACTGACTATTTTCCACATATTTTGGTTATGTTTATTTCTTTAGATATATAAAAGCTTTAGTTTTGTGGGTGAAAGGGATAAAAGAAGTTGGTTTTATACTTGTTAAGCATAACCTGGTCACTTTTTTAAATGTTTTTATTGATTTTAGAGAGAAGGAAGAGGGAGAGAGAGAAAGAAACATTGCTATGAGAAACATCAATTAGTTGCCTCCCAAATGGGATCAAACCCATAACCTAGGCATGTGCCTTGACTGGGAATCCTACCAGCAGCCTTCTGGTGCAACAGGACAATACTGCAACCATCTGAGCCATACCAGCCAGGGCTAACCTGGTCACTTAGTACAGCAAACTCGAGTCACCCATCATTTAGCATGCAGATGCACTTTATACAGGGTAGGGCAAAAGTAGGTTTATAGTTGTGTGTATGCAAAACAGAGTTCATTCTTGCATTATTGTATTAGTTTCCATTCAAACAACTGTAAACCTACTTTTGCCCCACCTGTATATAATTTCATACATCCTGCTTTCCATCTCTTTCTAATATTAATAGTAATATGTCTGCCCTGGCCAGCGTCAGTCAGTGGTTAGAGCATTGGCCTGCACAATCAAGGGTTAGCGGGTTTGATTTCCGGTCAAGTGCACCTACCTAGGTTGCAGTTTGCTCTCTGCCTGTAGTCTGGGCACATGCCAGAGGCAACCAGTCGATGTGTCTCTCACATCGATGTGGGTTTTTTTTCTCCCTCCCTCCCTTCCAATGGGGAAAAATATCCTCTGGTGAAGATTAACAGAAAAAAAGTAATATTCTAGGCATGCAAAGAAGTACTACCTTATGTTTGGGTCAGCTACTTCTATGTAAAGATAGCATTTCAAAGAATTTAAGCTGTTCTGAAAGTTAAGTATCATTACATGTAATGTCATAATCTGGACTCAAATCTCAGCCATTCAGCTTGCCCTTCAGAAAGATTCCTGCTTTTCCTTGCAAAAATAAAAATAATAGCCAATAAAAATATTTAACTGAATATATGCTCTGTGTTTAATGCTAATAGCATTTGTTAAGTGCTTACTATGTCGAGTGCTTTTTAAAATGCTACAGCTTCATCGTACAGATGAAGAGACAGATGCAGGAATGCTTTGTAAATAGCTTCTATTCATAAATAGAGCCCGAGTATTGTAGAGAAGGGATTTTGTTTTGTTTTTATTTTGGTGTTTTCTCTTCCCTTCAACTTCCCTCTATGCCATGTTATGTGTTGAATTTCTCCTCCTGTACTTTTTTGTGTTTTTCTTATCTTTTTGTTTTTTTGTGTTGGTTGTTTTTTGTTTTTTTTTTTACTATTCATTTGTTGTTGTTTTGTTAATCCTCATCTGAGGATATTTTTCCCATTGCTTTTCAGAGAGAGAGAAACATCAATGTGAGAGAGAGACATCGACTGGTTGCATCCTGGATGCACTTCGACCTGGGGCATGAAGCCGGGAATCTAACCCCCAACCTTTCCTCAGTGATAAGGGCCAATACTAACTACTGAGAACACTGGCCTGGGCTGGACTCTTCCTTTTTAAAGGATTTTCCTATCCTTAGGAGCAGAAAATAGGAGATTAGTCATAAGTTTAGAAATTTTATAAAAGATGTCAAAATAATTATACTTCATTGACCTATATATATCATGTCAAAATTTGATTTTGAATTACATCATTAAGGGGGAGGGCTATTAAAGTGTTCTGTCTCTGCTCATTTACGATACATTTTAGATCCACATTTTTTTTCTGGATATTTATCAGGAGATGGTGTAGAGGTTTGGTAAGTAATACAGTTTGGTTTTGTATGTCTCAAGGGTTTCTCATTCAGTCACATTTTTGAGGTTTTTTTATTCTGGCTTTTTCCCCCCAGTGGTTCTATTTGTAGTATTAACTAAAAATCCTTGTGCTAATGCTAATTTTGATTTTTTTTTTCTCACTAGCATATATTGGAGTATTCAGACTTGAAGAAGGATATAGGTAAAAATATAATATGAAACATTTTCTAACATTAAGTTTATCATATTTCTTTAGTTGCATACTTGCCATATTCACTCTGAAAATTATTTACAAAACAAATTAAGTAGTATAGGTTTTGCCAAAACAATTATGAATATTTTGCTTCTATTTAAGTTTATAAACATAGCATTAATTCTCTTAATCCTTAAGGTCAAAAAAGATGGTTTTATGTTATACATTGTTTTAGGAAATACTGAGGACTTGAAAGTATTTTCCCTCTGTGTGAAATTTTATGTAGGACTTGAATTAAGTGTAAAATGAATTGAAAATACCTAAAGCACATTTTACTTATTTATAATTTATTTATTTTAAAATATTTTTCATATTTTTTTATTTTAGAGGAAAGGAGAGAGAAGCATCAATGTGATAGGAAACATTGATTGGCTGCCTCCTACACACCCTCTACTGGTGATTGAGCCCACAACTGGGAATCAAACTGGCAGCCTTTTGGTGTACAGGACGATACCCAACCAACTGAACCACTGGCCAGGGCTAAAACACATTTTACATTTATCAGAATCAGGCCTTACTACTGCTTTGTCCCAAATGTTTTCTCACCCTCATTGGATATAAACCCCATCATGTCTGTCACATATCTGAGTCTGCCACGTATCTGAGCCTGGTATGCCAAGTATTGCATGTCCTTATAAATTCTTTTCTATGACTAGAAGCTGTAGAAGACCAGAAAATCTTGGAAGTGATGTATTCCTTTATTTGCTTCATAAAGTTGCTTTAAAAAGTCTTCATTTTAATAGAGAAGCAAGATATGCCACTCATTTTTAATTTTTAAAGTTAATTTAGTGACATTAAAAATGTTAACACTAATTTTTCTGTCAAACATTCTCTGAAAACTAGATTTTGCAGTGTTTTTATTACTTGGAGTTAAAGTTTGCTTAAACTTCATTTACTTGGAGTAGAACTTGGTAGTGAATGACTGAAAAAGACTAGGTTCTTTTCTGCAAAGTGAGTGAGAACACAAGTTTCTGCATATACATAACATATGTTCTCTTTTACTTTGTTTTGATAGTCAAATCTTTAAAAACGGGGTCTGATGGCAATCTAGAAAAGATTTAGAAAAAGAATACATATAAAAAAATACTTTTACGTCTCATTTGTAGTAAACTAATTTAGCCAAGATCAGATTGGTAATTTACCCAAGGTTATCAGGTAGAACCATTAATCCACTGAATAATAATGAAAAAATCTCATGTTACATTTGGGATATATCTTTTTTTTTTATGTTGGGTTAGAAGTTTATCTCCTTTGACTCATGAAACCACAGCAGCTACCTAAGAGGAAGGTGGAGTCACCTTCTCAAAAGTAAACTCCATTCATTGTCCCTCACAATCTGCCAGTGACGATGGCTTCTAAGGTTCACTCTTGGAACCAAAGGCAAGAAGATAAGGAAGAGGATGCTAATCAAATAAACTGTTTGCAGCCTCTCTAATAAGACCCTTTAGGTGATCATTTATATGAAAAGTAATATTTACTTTTACTACAGATCTGCCTCTAGATAGTGATTTTTCCCAAAAAATTTTCCAGGAGCTTTGCTCAATGTCTTTTCCTAAGGAAGTGAGCCATCCCGGTTGGTGTGGCTCAGTGGTTGAGTATCAACCCATGAACCAAGAGGTCCCCGGTTTGATTCCCATTAGAGCACATGCCCAGGTTACAGGCTCGAGTGTACAGGAGGCAGTTGATCAATGTGTCTTTTTCATTGATGTTTATATCTACCCCTCTCCCTCTCTAAAATCAAATATATATATATGAAAGTGAGCAGGGAAAGTTCACAAATATTGGGAGAAGAGAATTACACAGGGAAGGTACTTTTCTCAAAAAAAAAATAGAGAAGAGGTTGCAGGGAATTTAGTGGGGTAGCATTAGGGAGGCAGGAGGTGATATAAAGAAGTAATTTGCAGTGTGATTTGTTTCCTTTGTGGCTCAGTTACACTAACATGAAATAAGCGTTTCATTTCTTAGCATGAAGGTGGGGAAGAATGGGACGCCAGCCTGGAGGTGCAAATTTGCAGCAGATGCTCTGTATCCAGGTGGCAGAAATGGCATTCAGCCTGAGAGCAAGAGCAGAAGAAAAATATAAATAATCATGAATCTGATCACCTTCACCATCTTCAGCCAATGGAGAGGATAAGGCTTCATGACAGGCATTTGAATGGCTTTTAGGTTGTCATGAAAGTATATGTTAAAAAAAAAAAATTTGGAACTATACTCAAGATTTTTTTTTTCTGGCTCCTTATTCTCCTGATACACATTTCACAACTAAAATACTCCTGACACTTTATTACAATGTTCTAAATGCATTAACATGAGCTGAGGCTGCGGAAATCTCAATTTTGTGAACACAGTTTACATCTGACCCTTTACTACTATGTCCACAGTATCACCGAATTGAGAGAGATTGCCTCTTTGAAGTAGGTGACCATTTTGCCTCAGTGTTAAGGCTTGGTCTACAGGTTCAGGTTTTCTTTTGGCTTTGTCCCCAAGTTCAGAACTGAGCGGAAGTATTAGGACAAAGCCAGCAGCTGCACTCAAAATGTGAGTCAAGTGTGAATTTTTTTTTATTTTTGGAAAGGTGGGTTATTGAGTCCACCTCAGTCAGGGACCCTGAATATTGGGTTTAAATAATGTGACACTCATTTTATACAATTGAAATTATATTTTAGAAAACCTTGCAAATATTTTAAAATGTACCTGAATTTGTTGTAGGCCAGAGGAATATGACTATTACCATGTTGTCCTTGATTATTTTTATACCATGAGAGAACACATGAATAGCCCAAAGTAATTTAACTTTGGAATGAGAGATAATATATGGGATAGTTGATACTCTTGAAGTTTACTTCAAATGAATGATGAAAATAGCTATGAGAACTAGCTCTAGGACCTTGAATTTTTCTCATGTTCAGTGGTCAACTTTTTATAAACCAGGCATAAAGAGAAGCAAAAAATAATTCTCCAGATCATGAGGTTAGTCTCTTCAACTGGTATAATAGAACAGGTATAATGATTACATTTCTCAGAATTTTGTGCCCCCACCCCTCTCCATCCACTTTTGAGCCCATAGGACAGTTGAGATAGCAATGAAGCTGTGATTATATTAGATTATATTACAGGATTTCAAGTACCAATATTAGAAGTACAAGAGTCACAACTGACCTTGAAGGTAAGATTTACCATGAAAATTCATAATAAGACTGGAGAATGATCATTTTCAAAATACAAACCTTGAAACTTAAGAATTATTGTTGGCTGTTAAAACAACAAAATGCTAAGAACCAGGATATCTATTGACAGAAGTCTGTTGGAAACTCCTGTCTCAGTTTAGCAAATGTAATCCATAATGCAAATCAACTCAATGACAAACTATTTTATTTTTGCCTAATTTACAGATAGCAGTTTAACACAAGTGCTCTTGCTATTGATTAGCTGTAAGCAGTGTCTTGGTTTGAAAAGAAACTTAACTAAACATTTTGTCTTCCCTTTCAATGTTGTTGTTTTTTTTACTGCAAACTAAAGCACTGAGCACAACATTCACACAGCTTGCTCTCAATCTCAGTTTTACTTAATTTTCTAAAAAGTGATTCCGTTTTTTTCTTAAACTGAATTTTGCTTTGTTTTTCTTTATAAAGGAAAGAGTAGGGAACATAAGTCCCTTTTACCTTTTGCTATTTAGAATCGAATTAAGAGCAGTTGCTTTGTCTGATTTTCATCCATGGAGTTTTCTGGGATGGAAGGCATATCTAGTCCAATGTTTATTATTTATTTGGGCTGTATAAGTAGGGTCACTGCCTCTCCTTCCTCTCTACTGGACACCTAATTTTATTTTGTATTCCTTACACTTATGGAATGTCTGTCAATCCAAAAAATAGAAGTTTTGGAGAGAAAAGAGGATACTTCGACCATACTTTGAAAAACAGACATTTTGAGATTAAGAAAAAAAATTTTTTTTAAATTTATTGATGTTAGCAGGAGACAGAAACATTGATTTGTTGTTCTACTTATTTATGCATTCATTGGTTGGTTCTTGTATATGCCCTGACTGAGGATCGAACCTGCAATCTTGGTGTATCAGGATGATGCTCTATCCAACTGAGCTAGGGTGAGATATACATATGGGGTTTTTTTTTTTCTTCTTAAAAACACCTCAGGACTGGATGTGTTCATTATACTTCTAAAAAATTGTGTATAGTCATTAGGTTCATCATTCATAAATTTGTATTCTTCCCTAGTCCCTAAAGGTAGTTTTATACACTAACTTTTGTTTTGCCTTTCTAGCTGCTAAGATAGATAATGATTATTGCAAAGTGCACATTTTAAAATGGTCTCCAGTGTGGAATGCTGAGCCCAGTGATGGAGTGGATACATTGAGGAAGAATGTGTCATTTGGAATCCAGGACCATTCAGCAAAGATAATTGCTTGATAATATGGTTAGAATGCTCAAACTCTTAAGGCATACCGATGGTTTTCTCTTCTATTCCCCTAAAAAGAAATTTTTCACAGCCTCAAGAGTTCCCCTCATGTAGCTACTTTCATTTCCATTCTCAAAGTTGTACTCTACTTCTGTCACATTTGGGTGTCAAAAGGTGTTGAAGTTTCAGTGTCTGAACACAGCAAACCTATTTAATGATTTATAGGAAGCTAATAATTTTGTTTGCTAACTATTTGAAGTATAGGAAACTTTAGCTTTTAGTGTATGATTTTGCAAAGCATAAAGACATTTCCTGGTTCTTAATTTCACATGAATCCATATTTTTCTTCTCTTACTGAGTTAATTTTAATGCTAATTTCCTATAAGAAAGCAATTGAATGGAATAAGCCATATATATATAATTTTTAAATTTTTTTACCCAAGGATATATTTTTATTGTGTGTTTTTTTGTTTTTAGAGAGAGAAACATCAATGGGTTGCCTCTTGAATGTGCCCTGACCAGGAATCAGACCTGCAACCTTTTTGGTGTGAGACAATGCTCCAACCCAACTGAGCCATTTGGCCAGGGCAAGCCTTATCTTTTAATTTATAATTTGTACTAATGCTAATCAGATCAGTTCACTTTTTTCCTGATTTAAGTAATAGGTATTTCAAAGTTGACTGACAAATTAGAAAATCACTTTTTAAAATTTGCCATTATATTGTATTCCCTTTATTAGAATTATTTTTTATTTTACACACTATACTGCAAATAAATCAAGGATGCAGACTCATACTTTATTCATCAACCTCTGCCTGGCTTTTATGGGAATTACATTATTTCTTTCACTCAACATTTATTAAAGGAACAAACAAAATTTTAGGCTATAGCAAAATAATACTTTTAGCTTAACTAAGCTAAATTTCACTAAGTAACAGAACATGCAATTTCCACATACTTTAAGGTATGACTCATCCCTATTAAAGTTGTGAGACTCAAAGCTACACCCATATCACTTAATTTTATGTCCTTCCCTGTTTACTGTGTCTGACCTTCAAGATTTCGTGACTGATGCTGAAATGGAAGCCAACCATTGCAGAAATTTTTGGGAAAATGAATATGAAGAATGCAAGGGCAAGTAGGAATTCATTTCTAGCATTCCTAAACCTGCTTTGTCGTGTCAACTCCACTACAGTCAGAGGAAAAGAACAGAGTTCATGGAAATTACCAGCTAAGCCTTACATCTGTCTTTAATGTTTGTAGGAAATTTCAGGTAAGTGAGATGTCTCTTTTGAAGAAAGACTATTATGTATATTAAAACCAATTGCTCCATATTAGTAATGGTGGGCAGCTTGTTTATTCGGAAAGTCTTGCCCCATTAGGTGTGGTTTTCAATATTGTGGAGAAAGTGGAGTTTCAAGTAACATGGAGTTTTCCCTCTATTCAGAAGCATTCGGAACTTTCATTGAAGTGTATAAAGTGCCAGTTTTTGTTGGTTTGTGCTCAATTCCTTTGTTAAAAATTACTTTAGTTGAGTTTTAATTTTATCCCTCACTATATCCATAGAAAAGCATTTTAAAAGCTTCAGAGTTTCTGCCAGGTTACATTTGCATTGTACACAGTCAAGTAAGAGTAAAATGATGAGATTTATAGGTCTCAGTATCACCTTGATTGGCTTGATAGGTAATTTTTAAATTTTAGGGTTAAATTGTTTTATGTTTATTATATACTGATGAAATAAACATTGTGCCAGATCCTGGAATACAAAGATGAACTAGCATACAATACAGATGAGATTCTAGGTGAGGGAATGAAAATAGAATAAAACGAGGCTATTTCATTTTTCCATCACAAATGGAGAATTAGCATGTTAATCTGAATATGACGTTCTATTTGAAAGATCTCTGCGCAAGTGTACTTGTGTGTGAGAGAAAATTACAAAACACTTCCATTATGCCAGCTACAGTTGTAAGTTCTTTACACACATTTTTAAAAAGTCCTTTAAACTGTCTTATAAGTGCTAGCCCAT
This sequence comes from Cnephaeus nilssonii, assembly GCF_951640355.1. Classification (NCBI taxonomy): domain Eukaryota; kingdom Metazoa; phylum Chordata; class Mammalia; order Chiroptera; family Vespertilionidae; genus Cnephaeus; species Cnephaeus nilssonii. The sequence goes on from NC_137078.1 coordinate 89,565,440, forward strand.
TTTTGTTACATCGTTGAGGCAGAGGAGCTAATTATCTTGCCCAGATTTGTGCAACCAAGGTCTAGGACCAGTATTTGAACCAAGACAAGCTGATTTCAGAGCCTGCGCTCTTAATTTGGATACTTATATGTAGTACCTGGCTGAGTACCCATAAAACATCCCAAATTCGTAATAAAATTTGCCTAGTTTTAAAAAAGGAAAGTTTAGCACAGAAAGATTAAAGATGTAATAATAAATTTTTTAGAGAACCAAAAATTCTCTTTCTCAGACTGGCTCTAAGATAATCATTTTCCCACAATCCACACTCCTAACCCCCATCAGAGTACATGCACAGAAATTAAAAACCAGAACAGAAGCAGAATTTCTTGGTTATATTTTATATTTAGAACCTATTGTGCCTTTGGTTCACCCCTCTTTCTTTTTGGAATGTGTGCATTTTCTTTATCTTCTAAATGATGAGAAAATATAACTGCTGAGAGTTTTTCTAGGATTCTTTAAAAAAATAGATAAGACTACAGAAGTAAAAAAAAACCCTGCTCTTTGAACCTCAGGTAGGTAATTTAATTCCAGTTGTATGTGTAGTTTAAGGCTCCTGCCACTCCATCCTGTTATATACTGTAAACCCATTTGGCCTTCAATAAACTGTTTTATGAATTGCGTGGTTTTGTTGGTCTCATTTCCCATCTGGTTGTGTATCTTCTTTGTTCATCTTATATATGTTATTGCTGCAACTTCAAAACTGGTTTAATTAAAATAACGTCTATTATATATCTAATACTATTGAGGATTAAAAATATATATGTATACACACACACACATGTATATATATATGAGAGGCCTGGTGCATGAAAATTCATGCACTGGAGTGGGGGTCCCTCAGCCTGGCCTGACCGCTCTCTCAGTCTGGGAACCCTCAGGGGTGGGAGGTGACGCCCCCATCACACCTCTGCTGCTGCCATTGCCGGCAGCGCAAGCCTTGGGCAGCCCTGGTTACCTGAGCCTTGGGGGACTGGGGGACTCAGGAGGCAGGCACCCCAGAGGGGCTGAGGGAACTAGGCACCACCATCTTATGGCTGTGGGTGCTGCCATCTTTGAGGGTTTGGCAGTCAATTAGCATATTCCCTCTTTATTAGATAGGCTATACGAGAGGCCTGGTGCACAAATTCGTGCACGGGTGGGGTCCAGCTAGCCGGCCCCAATAGGGGCCCATTGGGCTGGGCCGGTGGGGGTGAGGGGCTGCGGGTGGTTGGCAACTGGCCCCGCCCCTGATCAGGGTGTTGGGGGCCTGGCTGGCTCGGGGAGGGGCTGATTGGGGTCTGGATCAGGCTGGTTGGCTGCCACAGTGCATGTCATAGCCACCGGTCGTTCTGGCTGTTCTGGTCGCTGGGCTTTTGTATATATAGATACTAGAGGCCTGGTGCATGAATTAGTGCATGGGTGGGGTCCGGCCAGCCCACTGTGATCGGGGCCAGCTGGGGGGAGGGGCCGTGGGCAGTTGGCTGGCTGGCCCCACACCCTGATATAACTCCCCATTGAGATAATTTGCATATTAGCCTTTTATTATATAGGATATTATATGCATGCCATGGCTTTGCTCTTAAGCTTAATGAAGGTGCCACCCAGTACTAAAACTGCAAATTTTTAAAGGAAAAATCAGATGTTATAAACTCAATATGAATAGTAGTTGATTGTATATCTTAAGCAATTGTGATGAAAAATCTACCCTAAGGACCCTGTTTAGCATTGTTCTGAGCACAGAGGAGGCAAAAACAAAAACAAAAAAAAACTACCCTAGTGAAATCAAGTTATTCTATGAATAATGAAATTAATGGGAGAAACAATTTTGACCATATTTCTTCTAGATCAATGCTTCTCAATGTACCTGTGAATCACCTGATGATTTTGTTATGCAGATTTTCATTCAGTAGGTCTGGGGTCACCCTGAGAATCTGCATTTCCTTTAAAAAAAATAAATTTTATTGCCTGGCCAGCATGGCTCAGTTGTTGATCATCCATCTATGAACCAGGATTCCCAGTCAGTGCATATGCCCAGGTTGTGGGCTCAAACCCCAGTGTGGGACATTCAGGAGACAGCCAATCAATGATTCTCATTGATGTTTCTGTCTGTCTCCCTCTCCCTTCCTCTCTCTGAAATCAATAAAACAATCTATTTTTTAAAAAGCTTTATTGAAATATAATTCATATAAAATTCACTACTTAAAAGTGTACAGTTTGATGGGTTGTTGTGTTTTTTTTTTAAGCATGCAACTGTCACTACTTTCTTAATCAGGAAATTTTCATCTTGCTGAAAAAACCTGTACCCATAAACAGTCACCCCCATTGATTACCACCACCACTATCCTCAAAGTCTTTGGCAACCACTAATCTATTTTTTGACTCTGGATTTACCTATTCTGGACATTAACATGTAAATGAAATCATACATTGTGTGGACTCCGGTAGCTGGCTTAATGTAATGTTTTCAGGGTTCATTCATGTAACATCTATCGGGTACTTCACTCCTTTTTATGGCTGAATAATATTTTTTAGTATTGCATGGACATGCCACATTTTATTCACCAGTTGATGGACATTTGGGTTTTTTACCTTTTGACTATCATGAATACTGCTGCTATAAACATTTGTGTACAAGATTTTGTGTGGACATGGTTTTATTTCTATAATGAATATATCTAAGAGTAGAATTGTTATATGATAGCTCTTTAAAAAAAATTGTGGTAAGAACACAACATGAGATCTACCTTCTTAAAATTTTAAGTGCACAGCACAGCACAGCATTAGTTATCAGCATAATGTTGTACAATGGATCTAGGTCATGTTAACATTAACGTTTTGAGGAACTGCTAAACTTCTAAAATGGCTATACTGTTTGAAAGTCTGCATTTCTAATATTCTCCCAGGTGATGCTGAGTATTACATTTGGGCACCTATAAAGTAAACAATTAGGAACATGAACTTTAACTTAGCTCAAAGGGTAATGTCTGGCCAATAGCAAAGAAGGTGTTTTGGCTTTCACAGGCCTTGGTGTCTCATTTCTTCTAACATTAGTCTTACTGCATATTAGTTGAAAATCATTTCTACATTGAGAATGCCCATATAATTGGCAGAATATTAATAAAGATCTTTGATAGTGTACAAAATTCTAGTGGCTCTTCAATTTGCTGATGATAGCATGGCGGGGGGGCGGGGGGATAGGTGAATGAATGAACAGCAGAATCCAAAGATGTGTGCATTCCCTGCCAATTGAGTTCAACAAATGTTTTGAACACATGAATGGAAGTATACACACAAATTATTTAATACATTGTGAACATTAGAATAGATTAGAGGAAGGCAGATTCCAGGAAGACTCTCAGAAGACAGGGACTCCTAAACCCAAACTCCATTCAGTTAAGATCTGACTTATGGGAGATTCAGATGCTGGGCTTTGGTTCACAATTCAATAGGAATGTCTAGGTGGGTAAGAAGTATAATGCCAGAAAGTGAGAGGAGGGAAGTATAACTTAAAGATCTGTGGTGATTCAGAAGAGGTGATTACAGTACTTCCATTTTGTATGAGGTTGGGGTGACAGTGGGGGTAGTAGATGATAGAAATTAGGAAAGATTTCTTGGAGACGACATTTGAAGTAAGCAAGAATTTTAGAAATTGGGTATAAGAAGGAAATATTCTAAGACAATGAACCAAAATATTGAGGTCATAAATGGTGGCATATATGCCAACTATCTTTTACTGAACAGCTACCATGTGTCCAGGTTCTATGCTTTGGGTATGTATGCAAAAAAGCACAAAACAAGACCTCCGTTCTTGATTAGTAATGGAGAAAGAGTTTTGCATAAAAATATATTAAGAGGTGCAGAAGTAGTTTTAGGAAAACACAATTCTCTGGACTGGCCATTGGTTCTGTTTAGCTTGACTCAGTAGGACCCAAAAGTGAAAGGAGTAGAAAATATGGGTAAAGATAAATTGGGATGTTATTTATTGCCTTCTACTTTGGCAGAAATGGTCTAAAAACCTAAATGTGTGGCTGGTAGTGAGGAAAGAGCAGGAGTCTGAATTTTTACTTCTCCCATTAGTGTCTGTCTGACTTACCTGTTACTATAAATGGATGCCTTTAGTAGAGGTGCAGGGTACTTGGTCTGGTCCTCAGTTTTTACTAAATGTATTACCTAATATACCCTAGGGCCTAACTTGTGCATCGCATAGTTGGAAATTGTCAACTGCCCTACAAAAATTGGTCCATGAGGTACTCTTCAAAGTAACTTCTTATGACACATTTTCAACTTTTTATTTTTCTATTTACAACCAAGAGTCTCTATTTGCTTTCCCCATTCCAATAGATAAAATTGCAGGATAAAATTGCCACGAGTTACATTGAATAGGTTTTCACATGTCTTGGGAATTCTTTATGTATTATCTATTGTTGCATAACAAATTACCCCAAAAACTTAGTTTTTTTTTTTTTAATATGACGACGTTTATTTTAGAGGGTAGTTTTGGCATCAATACTTATTCTAAAACAAAAAGGCTAAAAATTAATGAGTTGGTGGCCCAACTTAAGGGTGAGATACTGATAAAGGTAATATCATACTCGGAACCTTTATGCCTTTTGTTTTCAGTATATTTTGTGGCCACTTCGTGCACAACTGAAGTTGAGGTATCCTCATGTTGATTGCATTCCTGGGTTCCCCTCCAATGTGAGTTCTTGCATAGCAGTGAAGACAGGATCACTGAAAAAAATTCCTAAATTAATGCACTCAGATTTTTCATCCAGGGAGGATTTTAACATTTTTCCTAATGTAAAAGGCATCATTAACGGCTTTCCCTCAATCTTTTTTTTTTTTTCAATCCTCACCTGGGGACATGCTTAGAGGAAGAGAGAGAGAGAGGAGAGAAACATTGATGCCCCAACAGGGAATCAGCAGCCTGTCAGTGCACAGGACGATGCTCAATCAACTGAGCCACTTTGACCGGGCTTTCCCTCATTCTTTATATTCACATGTTTCTTTGCAGCATGAGTCTCAGAAATTTCTGAAGGAATGTAAAAAAATGGAGGATTTTCTAGCACTGATGACATTAGATAAAACTTTCCAGAATAAAATTCTCATATCTCTTAAAAATTGAAGGAACATTCAGGCTTTCCAATAGTCATTAATTTTCAGAGTATCTTACCATCATTTGCTCAGTAATATGAATGCCTGTGCTGTAAGGTTTTCCATATTCCTTATATGGGTGCCAAAACTTACCAATTTAAAACAGAAATGTATTATCTCATACAGTTACACTATGTCAAGAATCCAGGAGTGGCTTAGCTGAGTTATCTGACTCAGGGTCTCCAAAAGGTTACATTTGAAGGCCTTATTTGTTTCACTTGCTCACAAACATGCCTGGTGATTAGTGCTGGTTAGGGGCAGGAAACCTTACTCCTAGCCAAATGCACTACTTCATTGGACAGGTTGGGTGTTCTTATGACATGCAGCTACCTCCCCACCCCAACCTGAGTGAATAATGTAGCAAACTTCCATTTCCACAGAATCCCACTGATCACACAGGTCAACCCCATTCCGTGTGGGAGGGGAACTACAACAAAAGCACAAACACCAGGAGGTAGGAGTCATTGGGACCATTTGGGGATCTGGCTCCCACAATGTGGGGTGAATTTAAGGCCATTTGCTGTTCTATTAAGCCAGGTGTGTAAAGTTGGCCCTTGATATGCAAACCTAAGAATGCTTATGATTCCTAGTCCATTTCAATACTCTGATTTCTCTCAAAGTATTTTGACCTAAGTGTAAATAGTATATGTATAGCATTTCTGACAATGGGGTTGGTAGACATTTTTCTAAGATTCATAGGCTGCTTAATGTCTACCCTGAGGTGAGTTCTACTAGTATTATGTTTTAAATGTACATAAGGTGCTAATAAATATTTGCTCAATAAGTGAATTATCTCCCTCCTCTCTTGGGCTTATTTGATAAGGTAATGGCAGGAATTAGGGATTGATTTAGCAGCAGGGGAAAGCTCAGTCATGACCACTATGTTTCTAGTTAGATTGTCTGGTAGATGGTAGCTATTTACTGAGATAAGGAAGGCAGGAATAGGCCTGGGATCAAGAGGGGGTGATAAATCACAATTAGTTTGATGTGTCGCTGGAGATGCCAAAAACTTGAATTCCGCTTCTCTCTCTACTTGTAGTCTGAAGCCCAAGGCTATAATGGATAAGCCTCCAGGAGAATCGGGAAACAGGAGTAACACTAAACCTAAGAGAGAGGAGTGTCATGAAGGGGAATGATCAACAGTGCCAAATACAGCAGAGTGTGAGAAAGATGATTAAGATGTGTCCACAGAAATTGGCAATGTGTGCCTGGCCGGTGTGGGTCAATGGTTGAGCATTGACCTATGAACCAGGAGGTCATGGTTTAATTCCCAGTCTGCACATGCCCAGGTTGTGGGCTCCATCCCCAGTGGGGTTGTGCCAGAGGCAGCCGAGCAATGATAGAAACATCTTCCTTCCTCCTGCCTTCCTCTCTGAAATCAATAAAAATATTTTTTTAAAAAGAAAAGAAATTGGTAATGTGATGTCAGAGGAACAATGAGGGGAAAAATAAATTGTGTGTTGAGTAAGTGGAAAGTGAGAATGTGGAGTAGTATAGACTAGACTAACTGAAGGAGAGAAGAAAACAGAAGGTATGAGGATGAAGTTTTTTTTTAAGATTGGGAATGCCAGTTAAAAACGGGAAGGTTAGATGAGGGGATGGTGACCGCTAAACCAAGTCCTCGGAGAAGATGGGAGCGAATGGAATGGAAGCCTTGAAGCAGTGGACCTTGGATAAGACGACATTTCATCCTCTGAGCCTGAAAGTAAGAATATATGTTTGCAAGGTGAGAAGGGAGATTTCAGTTTACCTTATTTGCTTTAAATACTGGAGTTTTCAGAACAGTTTCACTTTGTCTTAAAAGTCCACAAGAAGAGTAATTGGCCCGGCTGGTGTTCCTCGGTGGTTGAGTGTCAACCTATGAACCAGGAGGTCATGGTTCAATTTCCAGTCAGGGCACATGCCTGGGTTGCAGGTTCCATCCCCAATGGGAGGTGTGCAAGAGACAAGTCGGTCAATGACTCTCATCATTGATGTTTCTATCTCTCTCTGAAATAAATAAAAATATATATTAAAAAAGAAGAGTGATGCAGTATTTATTGCTGGTACCTGGTGTCAGGAAGCCATGTTAGAGTTCAGCAGATAAATGTCTTTCCTCTCATCAGACTGACTAGCTGTGAGGCCTTGGGCATGCCCTGTGACCCCTCTGGACCTCACTGATATCTCACCCCCTCCCCACGCCCCAGGATATTCTTTCCATTGATTTTTAGAAAGGGTGAGAGGAAGGGAGGGGGAGAAAGAGAAACATCGATGTGAGAGACACATTGACTGCTTGCCTCCTACACGCTCCCCGACCAGGGTGGGCATCAAACCTGCAACTCAGGTACATGCCCTTGACCAGGAATTGAACCCACAATTCCTTGTGGCGAGCAGAGTGGAAAGAATGGCATGGGACAATGCAGTAGGAAACTGGGCAGAAGACTTGAGTCATAAAAGAAGATAGTCCAATGATTAAACAAAGTGCTCAACCTATTTGTAATCAGGGAAATGTATATCAAAACTACAATGACATGCCGGCCACTGACAAGTGATGGAGAAAAAAATTCAAGTTTGCTGATGGCAAGTATTGGTGAGCAATTGGCATACACTGCTGGTGGCAAAGCAAGTTAGAAAAACCACTTTATGAAAGTTTTGCCTAGTAAATTTGAAGATACGTATGTATCTACCCCATGATACCGTACTGTCACTCCTTAAAGTTATACCCTAGAGAAATTAATTCGGATGCATGTGCAAGAATGTTTTGGAAGAGACACAGAAGACTTACGAGTCTGTTTCTTGATCTGCGTGGTAATAACATGGGTATTTGTTTTATAAGTATTCATTAATTTCTGATGAGTTTGTATTGGTGTTATGTTTCACAATCAAAAGGGGTTCAGCCCAGCCAGCATGGCTCAGTGGTTGAGCATTGACCTATGAACCAGGAGGTCACAGTTTGATTCCCAGTCAGGGCACATGCCTGGATTGTGGGCTTGATCCCCAGTGTGGGCCATGCAGGAGGCAACTGATCAGTGATTCTCTTTCATCATTGATGTTTCTATCTGTCCCTTCCTCTCTGAAATCAATTTAAAAATATATTTTTAAAAAGCGTTCTAAAAAGTAGAACATATGGGCTTTGGCCCTGGCCAGTGTGGCTCAGTTGGAGTGTTGTCCCATACACTAATAGGTTGCTGGTTTGATTCCCAGCCAGGGCACATACACAGGTTGCGGGGTTGATCCCTGGTCGGGGCAAGTATGGGAGGCAACTGATTCATGTTCTCTCTCACATCAATGTCTCTCCCTCTCTCTAAAGTCAATTTTTAAAAAATATTTTTTTATTAATTTCAGAGAGGAGGGAAGAAAGATAGAAACATCAATGATGATAGAGAATCATTGACCAGCTGCCTCCTGCACACCCCACACTGGGGATCTAGCCTGCAACTCAGGCATATGCCCTGACCAGGAATCAAACCATGACCTTTTGGTTCATAGGTCAATGCTCAACCACTGAGCCACGCCAGCCAGGCTAAAGTCAATTTTTAAAAAGCCACAAAAACATATGGGCTTCAGAGCATGATCAGTGTCAAAGTTATTAACTTTGTGATCTTGAGCAAAATAATTAGCATTCCTGCAGTATTGTGAGGGTTATTGAGGCACAGTGCTGGTAATATATTGCAATAGCACCTTTCCATGTACTGGCATTGTGCTAAGCACTCTAAATAAATGACCTAATTTAATCCTAACATGCCTATGAGGTTGATGCTATTTTTTTAATAAAGAAAAGGCCCAGGGAGTTGGGTTAGAAAATGGGTCTATTCAATTAATGGCCAACTCACCAAATTCTTTTTTTTTTTTTTGAGATATGTTTTTATTGATTTCAGAAAGGAAAAGAGAGGAAGCGAGAGAGAGAGAGAGAGAGAGAGAGAGAGAGAGAGAGAGAGAGGCATCAATGATGAGAGGGAGTCATCAATCAGCTGCCTCCTGCATGTCCCTTACTGGGGATCAAGCCTGCAATCCAGGTATGTGCCTTGACTGGGAACTGAACCATGACCTCCTGGTTCATGGGTCGACACAATCAGCTTTTAAAGGCATGTTTCTGCCCTAACTCCCTGTGGTTATAGCTGCTGTTGTAGCCCTAGGAGTTGAAGCAGAAAGAGTCTCTGCTCCGAGAAGAGGTAGAGTCAATCTAGGCCCAGGCTGCTGATCCCAGAGATGGGTGTTTATTAGAAAACATGAAAATATAAGATCCAACAACTCTGTGAAGTAGGGTAGGCAGGTGACATCTAAATAAAGCTGACTCAAAAGGGAGTGATTTCCCCAAATCACACAGTAACCTGAAAGCAGTTATCAGAACCCAAGCTTTTTCATTTAAAGTACCACCCATTGTATGGGCATTCCTATCTTAATTAGAAAACAGCACAGAGAATCTTCCTTAAGAAAGGAATTGTTTAAAGGTTGGATTTCCCATGACCTGGCCAAAATGACTACAATATACTGCAAAATTGTTACCCCCATAGCATTAGCTCACACCTCCATCATGTCACATAATTACCGTTTCCTGGGCCTTTGATAATGAATGAATGAGCAAGTCCTTGTGAGAACTTAGGATTCAAAACTAATGCTAGGAAGACAAAGGATACTAAGCAATAGAAGTATGATGACAACTTCTTCTGGCTCCAAGTCATATGCTCCTTCTAGTATTCCAAAGGTTCCTTATAAATGCTTATTAATAACTAAGAATAGTGGAAAAAATAGAGGATTAGTAGACCATCTTCCCCAAAAGAGGAAAAGGAGTTGGTAGGAAAGACAGTGTTAGACTATTCCACACTCTGACCACCAGATGGCACTATTTTCACAGGTTTTTGGTTGTTTTCTAGAGCTATTGCCAAGGACATGTACAGTTTGTTTATGAAACTATCAGTAGCTCACAGAAAATTTGTCTTCAAATTTCAAAGATTTTTAAATATTTTTTTTTACATTGACATTCACTGTTTTGAACTCTGTGTGTAAAGGACTGAGCCTTGAAGCTTTCCAACTACATATTACACTAGTCCTAGGACTTGAGTGACAGGCCCTAACATTCAAAAGTTTTAACTTCCATTTTTAGGATATTGATTGTACTTCTTAGCTAAAAAGACAGTTGTTTAATCCTACCCTGCCCTTGGCAGATGCTTACTTTATTTTACATAAAACATCCGTTAGGATAATGGTAGCCAATTCCAAAACATCAAATGACATTAGCGAGTCGATATATTTTTTTAAATGTATTTTATTGATTTTTCACAGAGAGGAAGAGAGAGGGATAGAGAGTTAGAAACAACGATCAGCTGCCTCCTGCACGCCTCCCACTTGGGATGTGCCCACAACCAAGGTACATGCCCTTGACCAGAATCGAACCTGGGACCTTCAATCCGCAGGCTGACGCTCTATCCACTGAGCCAAACTGGTTAGGGCTAGCGAGTCAATATATTTTTTTTTAATTCCTTTGAGCTCCTTTTGACACCAAGATATATTTCAATAATTTCAACCGAGTTCAGTCCAAATCTTCTGCTTTAAACAGCTCTCAAGGATTGAGGTGAGAAAGAAAGGGAATTAACTTAGGGAGGAGACTGAAAATATTCTTTTCTGTCTTTTCCCTTTTTATCTTTCCCTCCTTTCCCTACCACCTTTTTTTCTTACACGTACTCTCTTTTCCTTTCCCTGTTCTCTCATACTGTGATATGCCTTTGAGTTTATTCCAACATTTTTTAATGAAAATTTCAAACTTATGGAAAAGTTGATAGAAGTTAGAGTATCTACTCCGATACAAACCGCCTGGATTCTCCAATTATTCTACAATGCTCGCTTTAGGACATATCTGTCCATCCTCCATCAGTCAGTCCATCTTCTGTGATCCACTTTGAAGTAACTTGCAGACATCAGTACCCATTTCCCAAAAATTCAGCCTGTGAAAGTTCAGTGGAAGCTTCTTTCACTTGATGAGGAAGCTTAGCAACTTAATTTCTTGGTCCTGCCAAGCATCATAATGCTCCCTGTAATATGAAGACTATTTGTTGGCCAGCTTCCCTCCGTGGGCCCGTAGGATGGTGACCATGGTAGGTTCATTGTCTCCCGCTGGACAAAGTCCTTAACAACCATCCCCATGTTCCACGCTCCCTAACCTGGCTGCTTCCACCTGCTGTGCGTTTTCTGGGAGAGGCTCTTGTTCCTTCCCACGTGGATTAGGGAACAAAGTCAGCTTCCAGAGCAGAGTGTGTTGCTATGGGAACCTAAAGTTATTTGCAGTCTCGAAATGATAGCAAGTAATCAGTGACACAACCTGAAACATTCCATAATTGTCCCTGGAGAATAATAAGGTAAAACCTTTTATTCTTAGAGGAGGGAACCTCTGTGCCTTTGTCCTCGGGAGCTTCGGGGAGACAGCGGCAGAGCCGCCCGGGGTTAGGAGTAGGTGGCTTCTGGCGGCTAAGACAGACTCCTGGTTTTCCCTGTATGTGTCCCTTAGACAAGTTATTTTTTTCTTTCTGAGCTATAATTTTCTCTTCTTGAAAATGGGACATCATTTCAGTCTAGAGCTGAAAGGGACCTTGGAGATATTTAAAACTGTGCGATTCTCTGAAACAGATGATGCCGGCACGTTTGGCGGGGAGGGACCCCTATAAAACCAACAGGGAGGGGGAAAGTCTATAGAACCCCAGACGTCCTGTGTTTTTCTTTCATGTAATTCACACCTTTGCACATTATACTTTGACAGCCCCTAACATTTTCATTTGTATGCAGGGCCAGGGTAGCCTGTGCCCCGGTGTCATTACAGTGCAGTGTAATTATTGACCTGCAGTCAAAACAAATGGGATGCCTGCATTTGAGAAGATGATAATGCATTTTTTAAAAAGATACTTTTGTTCCAGTATAATTAAAACAAAAATTTATGAAGTTAGAGGAGGAGTAGGAGATGAGATCAGAAAGATAACGAGGATGAGGGAGCTCTACAGGACCTTGGGGGCTGCGGCGAGGGTTTTTGAAAAGGGAAGCCAGTAGAGGGCTTTGAGCAGAAATAGGACTTCCTCACTCCACTGCAGCCACAGCGGCTTCCTTGCTGCTCCTTGAAACTGGGCAGCTTCTCCTGGCTGTTCCCTCTGGCTGGATAGCTCTTTCCACTGATATCTGCAAAGCTCACTCCTTCAAGTGTGAGCTTCTGCGCGGTAAGGCCTTCCCTGACCACCCTATTCTGAATGGCAGCCTGGCCTGACTTCCCAGCTCTTGCACTCTGATCCCCCCCTTACCCGGTTCTACTCTTTACAGCACCTATCAACTTTTAACCTATAATACATATCATTTACTGATGTCTATTGGTTACTGTCTGCCTCCCTCTGCTCACACAGGGATCTTTGTCTCTTTGGTTCACCAAACACCTAGAATGTGTCTGGCACATACAAGGGTCCCACATATTTGCTGAAAGAATGACTTAAAGAAATAAGTTTTGCCTGACCGGCATCACTCTGGTTGAGCATTGATGTAAGAACCAGGAGGTCACAGTTCGATTCCCCAGTCAGGGCACATGTCCTGGTGGCAGGCTCCATCCAGGAGGCAGCTGATCAATGAGTCTCTCATCATTGATGTTTCTATCTTTCTCTCTCTCTCCCTTCCTCTCTGAAATCAATCCTATATAATAAAAGCCTTATATGCTAAGTGTGCGGTCAACCAGTCGGCCGTTCAACCGATCAAAGCATAATATGCTAATGATATGCTAACACACTCAACAACTCGCTATGACATGCACTGACCAAAAGGGGGCAGACACTCCAACCAGTAGGTTAGCTTGCTGCTGGGGTCTGGCCGATTGATCGGGACTGAGCAAGACAGGGCAGACATGCCCTGGAGCCCTTCCGCAGTCCCTCCCCTTCTGGCCAACCTCCTGCATCTTTCCCCGCCCCGATTGTGCACCAGTGGTGTCCCTTGGCCTGGTCTGCACCCTCTCACAATCCAGGACCCCTCAGGGGATGACAGAGAGATGGTTTCGGCCCGATCCCACAGGCCAGGCCAAGGAACCCCACTGGTGCACCAATTCATGCACCGGGCCTCTAGTAAAAATATAGTTTTTTAAAAAGAAATAAGTTTTGCTTATATGGAAAGTTAACTAAATGTATTAATTTTTCCCATTAATGATGAGTAAATGGTTATTGATTTAGAATCTTGAGGAACCTCCGACTTACTTCAGAGGTTTCGTTAAGTTTCTTGGAGGTGTTTAGCAAGCCAAGAAAGTGGACTCACACACACTTAGGAATATTTTTAGTACTGTGGCCAATTATTTTTGTTATAATTTATTTTCATATAATTTCAAAATTACAGAAAATTTACAAGATTAATGCAAGGACTTCCCTGTAACCTCTATCTAGATTTTCTGATTGTTTGTATTTCCCCCCATTTGCTTCTTCATTCTTTCTGTGTATGTGTGCTTCTAAAACCTCAGAGTAAATTGGAGACTTTGTGTCCCCATAACCATAAATATTTCATGTGTATCTTTTAAGGCCAAAGACATTTTCTTGCATAACCACAGTACAGCTATCAAAATCAGGAAACTGAACACGGATGGAGTACTATTATCTAATCCACACCCATTTGTAAATTTCATCAACTATCCCAATAATGTTCTTCTTTTAATATCTTTTTATTGATTTCAGAGAGGAAGGGAGAGGGAGAGAGAGATAGAAACATCGATGAGAGAGGATCATTGATTAGCTGCCTCCTGCATGCCCCACACTGTGGATCGAGTCTGCAACTCAGACATGTGCCCCGACTGGGGATTGAACCGTGACCTCCTGGTTCACAGATTGACGCTCAACCACAGCCATGCCGGCTGGGCCCAATAATGTTCTTTACAGTTATTTTTTACCAATCTTGGATCCAAGCCAGGATCACACGTTGAATTTAGTTATTAGTCTCCTTTCATCTGAAGTTGTTCTTCAGCCTTTCTTTGTGTTGTTTTTGAAGAGTATGAGCCAGTCATTTTGTAGATTGCCTCTCGATCTGGGAAGGTCTTCATGTTTCCTTGTGATTGGATTCAGGATATATGTGCACATTTAGCAGAAATATTGCAAAAGCGATCTCATGTCCTCAGTGCATCATGTCAGGAGGCACATTGATTAGCATGTCCCAATATTACTGATGCTAACTTTAACCACATGGTTAAGATGGTGTCTGCCAGATTTCTCCATCATAAAGTTACTGTTTTCCCTTTGAAGTTACTAAGTACCTTGTGGGGATATTCTTTGAGTATGTTCCTCATTAAACTTTCACCCACTAGTCTTAGCATCATTCTTTCTATAGTTATTAGCTATCATTCTACTGTAGGGAAGAATGTTTTTCCCCCTTCATTTATGTGGACTTACAGAGTCTTATCTTATTCTGTGGCTAATAATCCATCAGTACCATTCATTATTTTATTGCCCAAATTGTCCCAGATTTTTGGCCAGTCATTTGCCCTAGAAGCAATTTTACATGAACCATCATCTCTAAGTAGGGTTTTTAAAAAAGGAAGTGGCTCCAAACTGAAGAGGTAGGATACAATCTAGGTTATTAAATTATACTAAAGGTAGGAATCATTAGGTAAGAAAAATCACTTTGGGCAATTTTCATTTATTTATTTATTTTTTACTTTGGGCAATTTTCAATAACAAAAGAAATCCTGTGTAATGAAGTGTGTAAAACTAGCAAGAAAAATAGCGCAGCTGCTCAGCAGTGATCAGAGCAGTTTCAGTCTAGGGGGTGAGGATAGGTGGTTCTTAATAGAAAAAAAGAAAGAAAAACGCTGCTTGAGCTACTACTGAGTTATTTCAGCTCTAGAGCTGGCGGGGCGGGGGAATTGGGCAGCACATGGAGGTGCAAGATGATGGCCAATTACAAAATCAAAGTATCAGTCAGTGCTGGGAGAATTTTATTTTGTGTTTTCTTTAAATGTATGTTGATTGATTTGAGAGAGGAAGGGGGAAGGAATCAAACCTTGATCTCCTGGTTCATAGGTCGATGTTCAACCACTGAGCCACGCCGGCTAGGCAGTGCTGGGGAGAATTTTAAACACATGCAGTTCAGCTGTTCTTACCTTCCTTGAGGACATAGCTGGAGATGCTGGTAAGCATCCTGTTCTGCATAGGACAGCCCCCGAGAACAAAGAATTATCCCCCCCAAAATACGCATGCACAGGTTGAGAAACCCTGGCCTGGCCCAGAGAAGGAGCCCAGTGAGTCTGTGGTGTGAGTGAATGGGAGCAAGCCATCTAGCTTTTGAGTGTGTTCCCTTTGAGTGTGTCTTAAAATGATCGCGAAGATGTGCTTTGAGGCTTGAGTATTTGAAAAGGGAAACGAGGCCGTGGGACCGGAACTGGACTATTGCCTGACGTTTCTGGAATGTAAGTAGTCGTCCTGTATTGGGAAGGACGCCCTATGGGAGGAGTCTGGCATGTGTACTGGCATGTGAAAGCCGGAAGCCCCTGTGCCAGTTCCCACCACCAACTGTGCCTGTGGGGAAAGTCCAGAGCCCTGGGGAAGCCACCAGGGGAAGGGGCGGGGAAGAGAGAGACTAGCCTTCCATCCCAGCCACACCCAGGCTGCCTCACCACCAAGGCCCCTCACTTAACGCGACTTGACAGCTATTGTCTCTCTGTTACATTTCAGCCCCGTAACATTTACTCTGCCTCCAGCTCAGATCCTTTCTCTGAAAAGTCTTCAAGTCCATGTTCTTCCCACACCCTCCATCTTTGTCCTCTTCCGGTCACCTCTTTCCCGCATCGATGCCAAAGCCTGGCTTCCCAGCTGCCTTGCTTCGGGCCGCCCTCTCCTCTTAGCAAACAGGTGCAGAGAATACAATGACTTGTCAGGGTAAGACACGCCCGAACCCCTAGAAAATGTTATGAGTTTATTTGAGCCAAGCTGACAGCTTATCCAGGGAGCAAGATCTCAAATGCTTGGGGAAGCTTCTTTTATGCATTTGAAAATAAGGGAGGGAATGTAAGGAAGATTCCAGAAAGCAAGGTGGGGATTGGATTACAGAATAGTTAACAAGATTATGTGTTCTCTTGAGGATTAATTAACACCTCCTTTGAAGGGTATTACTTCTGGCATTTCAAAGGTATGTTAACCTAGATCCACAAGAACAACGGACAAGGCTGGCTTAAAATCTTTCACTATTTTATTCATTATTTTATTCACTTTACAGTTATTTTTAACCCATCTCGGATCCAAGCCAGGATCATACGTTGTCATTAGTGACTACCCACCAGGACCTGCCCAGGTAGGAATTTAGGATCGGGTCGCCCGTGAGGTTACTTTCCGTAGAACCCCCTTTTTTCCATCCACAGAAGTATACTCGGTATGATGGCAATAATCCCTCAAAGTGTTTATATGTCATGCGCTCACTCATTACCTCATTTTGATTCTTTGAGCCCATTTGGCAAATTCAGAGCCAGGTTAAGAAAAGGAGGTTTGAGAAAAGGGATGTGTCAAGTAAGTGATAAGAATAGGACTTAATTTCTAATCAGAATTTCAGAAGTATGATGCTGCCTAGCACATGATGGGGGTGTGGGTGGGTGGATAGAATAAAATGTGAACACATAAATTAAGATATGATTGCTTTTAATCTCACTCACTTGGCAAATGAGAAAACTAAGGCCTAGGAAAGTTAAAATTGCATTGTCTTGATAACAAAACTAGAATTTGAATTTGGGACTTCTGATTCTTAGCTCAAAGCCTGAAAGTCTAGAACTTTCCACTCCATACCCAGCTTCTTCCTCTTTCAACAGGGCTGGGGCATGTAACCTTTAAGGAAAAATGTCTATCTAAAATGGAGATTGTTTTAAAGACTTTTAAAGTTAAAAGTCTTTAAGATAAATTTAAAGTTATCTTCATGGGTGCAATCCAAGTGTCCATCAGTGAATGAATGAATAAGCAAAATGAGGTATCCTATATAATAATCCTATATAATAAAAGGTTAATATGCAAATAGACCGAACAGCAGAACAACCAGAACAACCCAACAACCAGTCGCTATGACATGCGCTGACCACCAGGGGGCGTGTGCGGAACATGGCGGGCATTGGCTGTAGCAGGATGGTGCAGCAGGTGAGTGGGGACACCAGACCAAGGTAGGGTATCGGTCGCTGTCATCGGGGCGAGCCTTTGGTGATTCTCTCTCATCATTGGTGTTTCTGTCTCTCCCTCTCCCTTCATCTCTGAAATCAATAAAAAAATATTTTAAAAAAAGACTTATCTGGATAACCCCCTATCTGGGCAAGTCCAAACATGTGGATCAAGGAGGTATCACCATAACCACTTCACTATGCCAAGTACATTGTGGGAATGGAAAGCTTTCCCTTCTAGGTTTTTTAGCTGGTCTATTAATTAAGTTGACATAAGACAGTTTAACAGGAGAAAAACACAGTTTATATGTATGGGTGTCCCATGAAAATATGAGACCCACCCAGCCAGCGTGGCTCAGTGGTGGAGTGTCGGTCGACCTATGAATCAGGAGGTCAAGGTTTGATTCCAGGTCAGGGCATGTGCCAGGGTTGCAGGCTTGATCCCCAGTAGGGGATGTGCAGGAGGCAGCCGATCAGTGATGCTCTCTCATCATTGATGTTTCTATCTCTCTCTCCCTCTCTGAAATCAATAAAAATATGCTTTAAAAAGTATATTTGAGACATAAAGAAGTGACCAAAGCAGGCACTTTTTAAACCTTTTTTTAAAATGTTTTTATTGATTTTTAAGAAGAGAGAGAAGGAGAAACATTGATGTGAGAGAGAAATATCCACTGGTTGCCTCCCACACGCACCCTGAGGGGGATCAAACCTGCAACTTGGGCATGTGCCCTGACCCTGAATCGAACTGGCAACCTTTCAGTGCATGAAACCACACTCAACCAACTGAGCCACACTGGCCAGGGCAGCTTTAATACCTTTTAGACAAAGAAGCATACTCTGGTGAGGAACTGACAAGACAAAGAAGTTTGGGCTTCTCTCAGCCCTAGTTTCCTGTCTCTAGTGATAAAGATGCCTTCCACCCTCCTGGTTCAGGGGGGGCACCTTTCACATGGAACGTTTATCTCCTACTTTCAGGGGACAAAGGAGGGTCAGACTGTCCCTGCACTGGCTGTTTTTAAAATAATTGCACTTCAAAATAATCAGTATGCCAAAATGGCATATTTAGGGGTAACGTATGCTGCTGCCCTTCAACATCCTTTCCATCTTAAAAAAAAATATTAGAGAGGAAGAGAGAGAGATAGAAACATTAATGATGAGAGGGAATCACTGATCAGTTGCCTCCTGCACGCCCCCTACTGGGGCTCGAACCTGCAACCCAGGCATGTGCCCTGAGCGGGAATGAAACCCTGACCTCCTGGTTCATAGGTCGATGCTCAACCTCAGCCACTTGGGCGGGCTCATTTCCCTCTTGCTTGTGGTTTGGGCAGTGACTTGGGCATTCGGTGAACGTCCACCTGCTGGTAGAGGCCTGCGAGGTGTTACCAAATCGTACACGTGTTTTCCTTCCCTAACTTACCTCTAAGCTGCCCTCACGGGAGTGGGGGGTATGGCTTTCCATGTGTCTGACGTTCCTCAGCCACCTCCTGCAGAAAAACATGGGTGGAGGCAGGGTACATCCTGGAACTCTGGCCCCACACAGGTTTCCCCCCAAATCAATCTTTTTGGGGGGTCCGTGCTTCATCCGTCCTAAGTACAGCAAATATGAAGCGAAAAGCTTTGTCATGGTGCTGTGCCTGGGAGGCAAGCCAGGGGATAAGGCGGCCTCATTCCAAAGTGACTGAATTCTTCTTCCTCCCCCTCTGGTGCGGGAGGACAGCGGGGCAGGGCAGCCTTTCCCGTCTCCTAGTCCTGGGAAGCCTTGTAATGCAGTGCAGGGCGAGGAGGGGGAGGCACTTCTGGCATCATGAGGGCAGGAGCGGAGATACTGTGTCGCAGCAAACAGGGTGAAAAGCAGAGCGCGAGGAGAACGCCAATTTCTCCTTCAGGCCAGAAAGGCACGATCTCCAGGAGGAAATCTGTTCTGGTGGAGGAGGCACGTTGGTGTTCAGGTATTTTACAGACTAAAGCACCCGCAGCTCTTTCCGCCCTTCCTGCAGCCAGGCCTCACCCTTCGCCCTGGACAGGGATGGCCCAAGGCGGGCCAACAAGGAGCGAAGAGGGAGGGGAGAGCACGGGGGAGTCTGGGCACGTGTGTGCAGGACACCCCCCTCCTTGTCACCCAGGTCACAGTTGTCATTGTAAAAACGGAACAATCTGTTCTCTGCTTGCCCTGCTGTCTCCCCAGGGCCCAGCGATGTGAGAAGTCAGGTATCAAATGCTGTTCAGCTGCCACCCCGGCCTGGCCCAGCCCCTTTCCTTAGGGTTATTCACTCCAGCGCGAGGTTCCTCAACTGAGGCACTACAGCGTTGACATTTTGGGCTGGATAATTCTTTTTTTTAAAAAATATATTTTATTTATTTTTTACAGAGAGGAAGGGAGAGGGATAGAGAGTTAGAAACATCGATGAGAGAGGAACATTGATCAGCTGCCTCCTGCACCCCCCCCACTGGGGATGTGCCCGCAACCAAGGTACATGCCCTTGACTGGAATCAAACCCGGGACCCTTCAGTCAGCAGGCCGATGTTCTATCCACTGAGCCAAACCGGTGAGGGCTGGATAATTCTTTAAAATATAGATAGATAGATAGATAGATATAGATATAGATATAGATATAGATATAGATATAGATATAGATATAGATATAGATATAGATATAGATATATCTACATATATCTATATATAGACATATAGATATATAGATATATTTATTGATTTCAGAGAGGAAGGGAGAGGGAGAGACAGAAACCTCAATGGTGAGAGAGAATCACCTGCATGCCCCCTACTGGGGATTGAACCCTCAACCCGGGCATGTGCCAGGCCCAGGAATGGAACCGTGACCTCCTGGTTCATAGGTCAATGCTCAACCACTGAGCCACACCAGCCGGGCTGGAAAATTCTTTCCTGAAAACGTCTGCAGCTGAGGCACAGGCGGGCTTATGAGTTGCTAAGGAAGCTGTGGCCTCAAAGCCCCTCCTCTTCCCTGTTCCTTTCCTTCCAAAGACGGGGCGCGGTCCTACCAGTGTGTTCCCAGAGTGAACATTCTGTAAAAGCTGCAAAAACAAGATCTTCCAGCTGCAATTAGTTAAAACCACTTACTCCAACGCTTTCATACCAAAACTTGTTTTTTAATTTTTTTTATCCTTTTCTTAAAAATAGTCCCTGATGGGGGTCAGGACACACTACCCCAAAATATGGCATCTTGGTATGTTAAATATTCTAAGCTGAAAGAATTTGAGAAATTGGCAAGAGCAGGAAGGTCACGCTGACCTCCTCCGCCCCTCGCCCTTTTTCTCTGAAACAGGTCCTAAACTTCCCACGTGAGCGGTGCCCTCCCTACACCCGGGACGGAGCATCCTTACCTCTGAAGGAAAAGGGATGCCAAGAAGAACCCTAACACACTGACCCAGTTTACTGTAATCACCTCTTACACCTTACCATATATTTACATGACCCTTCGTGGGTGTCCTGCTGGGAGGAGCCCCCCTTTTGGTGGGTCCCCTCAGTGTTCTGTGGGCAGTTCCTTCACCAAAACCTGAAACGGGGTTAGAAGGAGGTGGCTTCCAGCTGGTGGAGGCTGTCGGCCTGGCCGGGGACGCTGTGTGAACAGATGCAGCTGCAGGGGCTCCACAGGTGTCTAGTCTGTTTCTGAACCTGAACGGCAGACTCAGGATTTTATTATGATTCTTTTTTTTTTAAGTCATTCTTTTTTGTTTTTAATATATTTTATCAATTTCAGAGAGGAAGATAGATGGAGAGAGAGATAGAAACATCAATGATGAGAGAGAATCATTGATCAGCTGCACCCCACACTGGGGATCCAGCCTGCACCCCAGGCGTGTGCCCTGACCGGGAACTCCCAAACCATGACCTCCTGGTTCATAGGCCGACGCTCAACCACTGAGCCATGCCGGCCGGGCTTATTATGATTCTTTAAACAGTTAAGACACATCATATACATGTCCTTGGAGCACAGGGTACGTTTTGCAATGTTTGTTTAAACGTGAAAAACAAACACATGCAGCGTGGTTCTCCCTTGCCTGTGTCCTGGGCCTCAGTTTCCCCTGAAGTGAAATGGGCCTCTCGGATCCTTCTGGCTTTAACAGTGTATGTAAGCCCGTGAGAGTCTTCACCGATCCGAAAAGAACATTAAGAACAGGAGTCTGACAGCCCGTCTGAATGCCTCCCCACTCAGCAGCAAAATGTATTTCTGTCTTGACATCTAAAACGGAAGCTTAATTGCTGCTGAGTGGCTGACAGCCGTGGCTGTGTTTGGGAGGATGAGGACACAGGTGGGTTCCCAGGGGGTGGGGGATGTCAGCCTGGCCAGGGAGGCTGTGGGGCCTGCGGACGGCAGCCCCGTCCTCCGTGGCCCCGCGGCAGGAAGTGACAGCGGAACCTGGCCCGGGGGCTCAGTGGTTGAGTGCCAGCCCAGGAGCCAAGAGGTCACGGTCCCATGGTTCCGTTCCCGGTCAGGGCACGTGCCCCGGTTGCTAGCTCGATCCTCGGTGTGGGGGGCATGCCGGAGGCAGCTAATCAACGATGCTCTTTCATCATTGATGTTTCTATCTCTCTCTCCCTCTCCCTTCCTCTCTGAAATCAATAAAAAATATATATATTTTTAAAAAGAAGTGACAGCAGAGACAAAATGTGCCATTTGTAGGTCACTTCCTGTGCCCTAGACACTGCACTAGTTGCTTTTGTGCATTATCCCAAGTAGCGCTTCTTTTTTAAAAAATATTTTAATTGATTTTTTACAGAGAGGAAGGGAGAGGGATAGAGAGTTAGAAACATCGATGAGAGAGAGACATTGATCAGCTGCCTCCTGTAAAGCCCCCACTGGGGATGTGCCCGCAACCAAGGTACATGCCCTTGACCAGAATCGAACCTGGGACCCTTGAGTCCACAGGCCGACACTCTATCCACTGAGCCAAACCGGTTAGGGCCCAAGTGGCACTTCTGACAACCCTGTAGTAATACTAGTGACGAACCTCATTTATCGAGAACTTAATGTGTGCCAGGCTCTATCCGAAGCATTTGATGCAAAATCTCCTTTCGTCCTCATGACGCTAAGAAGGTAGGTGCTACTGCCATCCCTGGATTACAGATGAAAAAACGGAGACACTGGTGCCCAAGGGAAAGAGTTAATGAGGGCAGAGCTGGGGTCGGAACCAAGCAGTCCGGCTCTTACGTTCTATACTCTCCTGTCTCCCAGGCTAGTTCTGAAGGAGGAACTGCTGTTAGGTGCATTTTATGGATGAAGAAACGGAGGCTCAGAGAGGTGAAGTGACTTAACGTAAAGCCGCAGAGTGTGTAAGAGGCAGAGCCAGGCTTCAATCCCAGCTTGAGGTGTGTTCGAAGCCCATGCCGTTCACCATCGCCCCACACTGCCTCTGAGGTAAGTTTCCGAAGGGCCGCTGTGTGCCCAGTGTGTGCCCAGTGTGTGCCCAGTGTGTGCCAGTGCGGCTGGGGAGGCACAGAGTGGGAGAGAAGCTGCAGAAGTACCGTCTCTGCCCCGAGCTGTCATCACTCAGTGTGACCTCAGGCGAGTCCTGCCCTTCTCTGGGCTCCTGAGGCCCAGCTGCACACGAGAGGCCGAGCGTTCTCTCGGCTCGGTCATGGCTGGACAGGTGGCGTGGGAGGAGGACGTGAGGGCTGGCAGAGAGCAAGACAGGATGCTTTGTGGTCCAGCTGCTTCTGACTCCCAAGGAGGACGGGAGACCTCTAACGTGGAGACGGCCCATAGCTTACATCAGAGAGGCCTCTCATCCCAGCCTCCTCCCTTCCTCCCAGGGGTAATATTAATACTGATTATGATATTAACAGTCGTGTCCTCAGGGTCTGGCACGCCGTGGCACTCGAGGAAACGTTGACTGGAACCAGGTGATTCCCAAGTGCTTTCCAGTTCTCCCCATTTCCCGATTTTTTGGCAGCGACCGTTTGGAGCAGGAGAAGCCAGGCAGGAGCAACAGTGAAATGGGCAGTGATTGGAGCACATCCAAGCTCGAGTCCGGCCGGGAGCACGGCTGAGCATTTCCTCTGGGATCCCAGTCCATCCTGGGACAACTGCGCCTCCCCTGCTTGTCTTTCAGTACCAACCACCCCTCCGGATGCTCTCTGAGGAGCAGAGCTGACACCTGCCCGAGGCTGCCCAGCCTGGACGAGGCCCTCTCCTCAGTGTCCCCTGGCGGCCACAGGGGTGAGTAACGCAGGAGGAGGCCTTGAGCCATAGCCCCGGCCACCCCTACACCCCACACACAGTATGCCCGCAGGCTGCAACTCTGGTTTTTGTTTGTTTGTTTGGGGCCTTGACGGACCATTCTTGGAACTTATCACATCAATAGATGGAGAACCAGAAACACACATGACTTTTATGGCTTAGATGATGATTTCTGTTTATTTTATCTATTTCTATATACTCTGATGTCCCCACCCCCAAAATAGACATAAAGCACCGTGAGGTTGTTCAGTGTTTCTGTTCTCCCCCCCCCCCCCCGGGACATACTCCTTCCTACCCCAGGCCCCTAGCCGGTGGCCCTTCCCAGCGACATGCCACCTCAGCCCAGCTGGGGGTTGACTGGTGAATGACCTTTCTCAGGGGTGTTTGAGTTTGAAAAGCTTGGGAAGCCCCAGCACCCAGCTTCTTCCGGCCACAGTTCCCTGCAGCCCAGTGTTCCGGGAGATGGGCCAGATGACCTTTCACACAGTCCATCCGTCCGTAAGGTGCCAGGGCCGGGATACAGGAGAGAAAACGAGGATCCTGCCCTCGAGGCCTCACCAACAACTGGGGAGACAGGCCCCTTACAGAGAACATAACTGCAATCTCGGGAATGGGAACAAGGTACTGTAGGAGGCCAACGAGAGGCGTGACATTTACTGAGCACCTCCTGCTATGTGCTTCATTAGACATCATCACACGGAACCCTCACGGGGGCCCTGTAAGGCCCCCCCTTGTACAGATAAGCAAATTGAGGCTCGGGGGGTGAAGCAGTCTGCAAGGCCCCACAGCTCTTCAGTGGCTGAGCCAGATCTGTCAGACTGACATCTGCCTGAGGAGTCAGGGAGGCTTTGCAGAGGAGGCAGCTTATAATTGAGGCTTGGGAGGTGAGGAGGAGCCGGGCAGGTGGGAGAGCTGAGGGGGAGGAGGGAGGACGACAGCATTTCAGCATTTCAGAAGGTGGGAGCCAACTGAAGCTCAGCAGAACTCCCACCTCCCATCCCCGTCACCCTCCCCTGGTACCGACCCTGCCCAGGGTCCTCTTCGCCCTGGAAGCCGGTGTCTTCTGAGCAGTGCTGCGCCTCTCTCTCTCTCTCTCTCTCTCTCTCTCTCTCTCTCTCTCTCTCTCTCTCTCTCTCTCGCTTCTCTGGCTGGAAGTGTTTCTGTGAGGCTGAGTGACAAGAGCACATGCTTTGGGACTGAACCCACCTGGGTTCAAATCCCAACTTTGTAACTTCCTTGCTGTGTGGGCAAGTCGCTTGCCCTCCCTGAGCCTCAGTTTCGCCATCTACTGTAGGGGGATAAGACCACCTCCTGAGTTTGTTCCGATGATTAACGGAGAGGATGCGGCCAGACCTCCTGGCAGTGAGCATGGCCCAGTAAATGCCAGCTGTTACTCCTATTAGGAGGTATGAATGCTTCAGTTCCAACTAGTTTGGGGGGCCGAAACATCGTCCACGGGAGCAGATGCCCTGTGGCTCTAAACACCATCTGCGGGCTAAAAGCTCTGCAGGCGGCAGCGAGCATACATTAAACCAGGCAATGCATGTATGCAAAGCGCTATGTCCGAGGTCTAGCACAGAGCGGGTGGTACTCCAGGAATGAGAGCTCTCCCTGATGTTTATAATGCAACACGCTTCCTTATGCAGACATCAAGTGGCTTTAGCACAGTGTAAATAACCATGATTTGCAGAGGAATGTTTTTTGTGGTGTTTTTTTTTTTCAGGAATTCATCTCATGCTCTCTATCAAGAGACCTTTATCTGGTATGAGCACTTTATCTCTATTTACAAACCTCATTAGGTTCTTGTCCTGTACTTTAAAGAAAAGTTACTTGTTGGCACTCCTGAATTTGTTGTAACTGGAAAAGGGATGTGATTGCTTTAGAGCCAAAGATCCAGTGTGAGGTTGCCACGGAAACAACTTAATGTAAATTTTATTTTCCAGTACGCCCAGCTGTTATTGGTCAGGAGGGAAGGGGGAAAGTTAGAAGCGATTTTCTCCAAAAAAGAAGGGAAAAACATTACTAGGGAAAGGCTGACAGATGAAATCATTTTTCTGCTCAGGGAAAAGGGTCATGCTTCTGATGAGGTAGAGACGGCATGACTTAGAGCCTTCTTTCGTTTTTCCTTCTGTCTATGGATGGAGATTGGGGTGGGGGTGGGGGGGTTAGGAGTAAAGAAAGAAAGGAAAACAGCTAATTAGCACTCCCATCTAAATGTATAGAGTCTTGCCCTAATTGGTTTGGCTCAGTGGAGAGAGCATGGGCCTGCGGACTGAAAGGTCCCAGGTTCAATTCCGGTCAGGGGCATGTACCTTGGTTGCGGGCACATCCCCAGTAGGAGGTGTGCAGGAGGCAGCTGATTGATGTTTCTGGCTCTCTATCCCTCTCCCTTCCTCTCTGTAAAAAAAATCAATAAAATACATTTAAATGTATAGCCTTCATGACTGTGAGGACATCACTGACCTGTAAGAAAATCCACGTGTAAGGACTTGTGTTGTTAAGGTGTTTTCATGCTCCACAGAGATGTTTAGATATGCATCCTAGGACTTAAAGATATGGAGAGTGAGTTAAAAATATTTTCTATTCTCTCCATAGCCCTAAGTCAAGGTTAAGCTCAGCAGTAATAAATAATAGTTATGAATAGGTGATATCTGGCTACTTATATGAAACTAATTTTGCAATAATTGCATGTATTTTAATAGAATGTATTATTATATAGAACATAACATTCCTCTAGTGTTCCATCGGTCTTTCTAAAAAAGCAAGGTTTCTCTGTTCACTAACACACCTCTGCTAAGCTTTTGAGTCAGCAGCTGAGTCACCAGCCAGTTGACAAACGTTTAAGTGTCTAATGTTTGCCGGGCCCTGTGCTAGGCCTGCGGGTACAGTCAGAGTTCCTTCCCTCATGGATTTTATAATCTAGGAAGGGAGGCAAACAGGGGAAATTAGATAATTGTATTATAGGTGTGGGAAGTACTAAAAAGGACAAGTCCAGCAAAATAAAAGGATGAGCTTAAAATCAAGCACTAGAATGTCACTTGCTCAGAACATGAGTCCCAGAACTCCAATTCACATGCTTCCTGAATTCAGCAACTTAAAAAACAATTTTTTTTTTTTTTTTAGTATCCATTATGTGAAAGGTATAAAACAGACACGATCCTTGCCCTCAACAAACTTGCACTCCAAGTAGGGAGACAGGGATGCATTAATGGCGTATTGTAGTTCTGTTATTAGCTAACAGTCACTGAGCCCTCCTTACGGGCTAAGCATTGACATGTATTATCTCATTTAAAGCTCACAACAACCCCATCATGTCAGTACTATCATTATCCCCATTTTTTTTCATGGGGAAACATGAGTCACGCGTTGGTGAAGTAACTTGGTCAAGGTTGCACAACTTGGAGTGGGGATTTGAACCCAGACAGTGAGGTTCCCGAACCAACTACCAGGCCACTGTTTGCTGCCAATCGGGCCGTGTGAGCAGCTATTTGAGCCTGTTTTGGACAGAGGCACTTGGTCAGGAATTTGGAAATGGCATACTCTGGAAGTAGTGGGAACGGCCAGAATTCAGAACAGAAATCCCCAAGATCCAGAGTTGTAAAAAGAACCCTTTCCATTCCCCAGGGTTGGGGTTCATCTAGTCCCACCTCCTCCTTTCTCAGTTGAGCCACCTTTGGGGCCTGCTCTGAGGATGCTGAAGAGCTGGGAGTACTGAACAAGCCTAAAATGCTGGAGGCGAGCGGGCCTGTGGGACGCCCAGGTCAGCTGGGCACGGGCCAGGCCTGTTTGCAGGGCTGCAGGAAGAGAGCGGCCACCAAGCACATTGGGGCCCTTGGAAATGGTCCCAGGAAAGGAGACCCCAGGACAAGGGCATGGAGCTGACAAGCCTGGGTTGGGACCTTGAGGCTCCTGCTTGCCAGTGACCCCTGAGTGGCCTCAGGCAGCCGTGGTACCACCCTGGGCCTCGGTTTCTTCTTCGGGCTATTCTCACTGCTCTACCATAGGATGTTCCCAAATTCCTGACCAATAGGGTGAGGACATAGAAGCAAGGGGTGTGACCTTGCTCAGTCACACGGCTAAGAAGGGAGGAGGCTGGATGCCAACCCAGGCTCTCCTCCCACCTGTCAGGTCCTTCCCACGCTCACAGGCCCGGGCCCCTGCGTTGAGTCAGAGCCCCAGAGCAAGGAACCAGCTTGCTCTCTGATGGTTTCCCTAAACCAGTCCCAGCACATACCACCTTCTCCCTGCCCCCCTCCAGGCTACCCAGAGAGCTCCCTGAGGGCCAGACGAGGTACCATCCCATCACCCAGCCCAGCCCTCCACTGGGCCCTCAGCAGAATGGGCCTGGGATTGATGGATGCAACTATTTCCCTGCAAAATAATTAAAACCAGCTGGGCATTTGCAGCGTCGGCTGTTGGGGTGGCAAGTGCTGCCTCGGTTCCTTCTGAGATAATGAATGGCTGCGCCTGTCTCATCTCGCTTGCGTGAAGAGCAGGAAAAGGGGGTCACTGCCTCTGCCCCCCGAGGTACGTGGAGGTTATTTTTATAAACTGGGCCTCAGAGCCTTTGCCGAGACGGCCCCTCCAGCAGCCTCAAGATGGCAGACGGTCTGCCTGGGTCTCACTGAACCGGCCAGACGTGTCTTCCCCCGAACAGACAACTCCAGACACGTTTTCCCTCACACGCAGGCCCACACGATCTCACACAACAGCACTGTGCACGGCCCCTGCCCAGCCATGCCCGTGAGGGCGCACCAAGGGCCACAGCACAGTCAGAGCCAGAGGCCAGCTGGCACCCAATGTGCCTGAGGCCAGAGACCCGATGTCACAGCGACCGTGTGCCAGGCTCCCCAGCAGCAGCATTTCCTCTCACAACATCTTCATGGACAGGGCCTTTACCACCCTCACCCCATTTGCCAGATGGGAACACCGAGGCTTAGAGAGGATACGTCACCTGTCCCACAGATCGTTTATGGCAAAGTCTGTGGGACCCGGGGGCTCTTCACCAGCACATTAGTCCAGGAGAGCCAGCAGGCCCGTGGAAATCACGCCGGCTAGCAATTCCACTGGGAGTAACCATGGAGATTCGGGCCAGGCCTTCACACTACATGTGAGAGCAGAGTGTCACAGGGATGTCCCTGGGGAACGAAGCCACCGGCTATCGCCTCCTCCAAAAATAACGAAAATGTGACTCTCAGGGGCCCACGCAGCTGTCTAGGGCCATACACCGGGCAGCCCTGGGCAGCTGGACGCGCCCCTGCCCAGCGGCCTCCTGGAGGGCAGAGGCTGGCACTGGGTCCCAGGGGTCTTTGCTCCTTACCCTGCTTGTGTCTCCCCTGCTCTGTTTCCTGACAGGCGACCCTCAGATCCCATTAACATACCGGAGCGTCTGCACGTGTTGGGCAAAGGAGGTACTTGGGAGGCCCACCTGTTGGGTTAAACACCAAGAGGACAGAGAGAGCAGTGTCCATCCTGCCACTGTCGGCTCAGGGCGCCAGGAGAAGTCATACGTGACATAGTCACATGGTCTGAGACACAAGAGCTTGCATGGAAATCTCCCAGACCAGAGTCCTCAGCTCAAAATGAATCAAGCATGTGACAGAACAAACAAAAACCCTGCAACAAGGGCAATTTATTATTTTTTTAAATTAGAAAATATATGCATGGTCATTTGTAAAGAAAATTTTCCTTTTTTATGTGTAGATGAATACATGTGCATGTATGTCTCTATAGTGTTAGGGCTTTTATTTCTTCTGCTTTCTTTCTGTACAAAAAAAATTATTCTTTATTGTTCTGGAACATACTTTTTTCATTTTGTGGATACCTTTCCAATATATTTGGCTGTGTCTATTCTTTTAATAAATCTAAAGGGGTGTTTTTTTGGGGGGAAGGAAGTGGTTAGTTCTTTTTATTTTACTTTATTTTTTCCATCACCATTTATCCCCTCTATGCCTCAAGTTTTAATAAGTAATACATTCACGTGGTTCAGAATTCCAAGAGTATTCAAAGATGAGCGTGCCTCCCTTCTCCTCCAGGGCTGGCTCCCCAGAGCGATCGGCATTTCCATTCTTGTGCCTCCTTCCAGGGCTGTGGTGAGCAGGGCTCAGCTCAGCAAATGTGCGCAGACATCGGCCCTCCTGTGCCTTGCTTTGCTTTCACTTGATACCACGTCGAAGGTCATTCACATCCATATGCAACGTTTTATTCTCTTTATCATTAATAATGTTCTATGCTGGGTGTGTAGACTACCTCCCCTTCTCCCACCGATGGACCTCTATCGTGCTTCCCCAGGTCTGGCTTCTTGCTGTTCCAAAGAGCACGTCGGTGAGTCTCCTGTACACCTGTCTGTGTTCTCAAGCCTTTACTTCCATCCGACGGATCCCTAGAAGTGGAGTTGGTGGGTCAAAAGGCATGCCTGCTTTACGTTTTCATAAATAGTGCCAGATTATTTTCCTGCGGGTTGTAGCAATTTGTGGCTCACCAGCTCTTCCCCGCGTTTTAATTAGTGTAATGTTTGCCAACCTGCTGAGAGAAAAAGAGCATGTCCTGGTTCTAAATGTGTGCGTCCCTGGCTTAATGAAAGTGTGAAGTCGAACATCTTTTCAAAAGTGTTTTGGCCACTAGCGGTCTATTTCTATGAGTTTGTCTGCCTCCTTAGCCCACTTTCCTAGTAGATTCTTTGTCTTATTCTTATTTACTTCTTAGGACCGTTTTGTGTGTGTGTGTTGTGGTTTTTTTGTATTGTTTTAGGGGAAAATATTTTCCCCAATCTATTATTTTGACTTTCTTTAGTGTCAAGGGCCAGAGCGAGAAACATGTATTTTTTTGTGCAGTCCAATCTGTCAACATGATAATTATTTTAAGGAAGGGAAACTTATTTTTAGCTTAAAAGAGAAACATTTTTAATTTAGGGAGTGTAATTGCCACGAGAATGCTGATTTTGCTTGCTTGCCAGATGCTTTGCTATTCCAAGGAATGCAGAAGAGAAAATAACAGAAGTCAATCGATACATCGAACCTTTGAACACGGCTTTGTTTCAAAGGACTCCCCAGGTGACGGTGACAACGATGATGATGATGATGACACCGAGGAGGTGGCGAGCAGGTGAGTTGTCACCTGAAGTTACTGGTGGTTGTTTCATTACACTTATGGGGAGGCCTATCTGAGAATTAAGCTGATAAAGTGAAAAATACAGCCTGGATTCAACTACACCTGAAGCAGCGCTCTTTTTAGGCTTTCTCAGTTATGTGAGCCAGTAAGTCCCCTCCACCTTTTTATTGCTTAGCTCAAAAGTCTTGATTAACAATATACTCACTAAGTGTAAGTTGAATGAATAAATGCATTCTCAGTATTTGCTACACTCTGGCATCCAGTAGGTCTTAATCAATCTGTATCTAATGAAGTCCTCCAAGTGAGAGACAAGAAACCGTGTCTGTTTGGAAACAGGGACAGGACTAAGATAAAACGTCTGAGATCTTTTAAACAATTGGGGGCTCACATTTTCATGTCTTCAAGCCACCCATTGAAGCCACCAAGAACCAGAAAGGACCCGTGGCCAGTGTGGCTCAGTAGATTATCATCCCATGTACCAGAAGGTTGGCAGTTCGATTCTTGGTCAGGGCACATGAGCAGGTTTCGAGTTTCATTCCCGGTCCAGGTGGATGCAACCAATCGATGTTTCTTTTTTTTTTCTCTTTCCCTCTCCCTTCCTCTCTCTCAAAAAGTAATAAAAACAAAAACATATTTTTAAAAAAGAAGAAGAACCAGAAAGGACTGGTCTGCCCGGGTGGAACCGCCCTCTGTCAGTATCATGCATCTCCAGGTGGCCCTGTTCCCTTGCTCCCTTGAATGGGTCGTCCAAACCAACGGCTTTCCCCCTAAGTGTGCAGACGGAATTGGAGTCCATCACACTCTGGGCCAAACATTTGGTCTTCAATGAAACAAGCCGCAGATAGGTGACCAAAGCACTACTATGTCTGATTTCCAGTACAGCTCAATCTAGGGGCCATAGCTACAGTCTAGGCAGGGGGTGTTAACCTGGGTCCATGGACCCCCCAGAGTTCCATGGACAGAATTGAG
Source organism: Cnephaeus nilssonii (assembly GCF_951640355.1). Lineage (NCBI taxonomy): Eukaryota > Metazoa > Chordata > Mammalia > Chiroptera > Vespertilionidae > Cnephaeus > Cnephaeus nilssonii. The sequence goes on from NC_137078.1 coordinate 89,597,015, forward strand.
GCAGGTTATGGACTTAGGGCAAAATTGCATCTGTTTTCATTATCTCCTATCTGAACGTTAGTATCACTTCAGTTACGAATGCAGGCAATAAACCAAACACTATTAGCAAATCCTGTGGCTTTGGCTCCAATAAAAGTCATAGATATTTTGGTATCATATTATGGTTATTGCTGATGTCTTAAAATATTGCTTATGATCATCACAACTTTGAAATTAGTCCAGATACCAAAACTTGTGATTTGATGTGTAATAATAAAGAAACACTATTATTATAATATTACTAGGGGCCCAGTGCACGAAATTCATGCACAGGTAGGGTCCCTAGGCCTGGCCAGTGATCAGGGCTGATCTGCAGGGTGACCGGCGGGTCAATCAGGGGAGTCCCCCCTGGCACCCACCTTGGCTGGCCTGGGGCCTGTGGGCTTGGGGCAGCTCTTGCATTGAGCATCTACCCCCCTGGTTGATTGGCATATTAGGCTTTTATTATAAGGATGGATTAAAAATATTTTTTTGACAACTGTATTTCATTATAATTCATTTCCTTTATAATCCTCTGTAGTTTATGCATTTATTTTAAAACTAGAGGCCCAATGCACGAAGATTCGTGCAAGAATGGGCCTTCCTTCCCCTGGCTGCTGGCACCGCCTTCGCTCTGGCTGGAGCCACCTTTCTGCCTTTGCTGTGGCCCAGAGCTGCCTTTTCACCTTCCCACACACTGCTCAGAGGCTCGAAGCAGCTGGGGCGGGGTGGAACGCCTGCGTCGTCACCTGTGTATGCAAATTAACCTGCCAGCTTTGTTGGGTTAATTTGCATGCTCACTCCTGATTGGCTGGTGGGCGTCATGAAGGTACGGTCAATTTGCATCTTTCTCTTTTATTGGTGTAGATATCTTATTGATTTTTGGAGAAAGAGAAAGGGAGAGGGAGAAATAGAAACATTGATGAGAGAGAAACATCGATTGACTGCCTCCTGCACACCCCACAACCCAGGCATGTGCTCTGATGGGGAATTGAACCGGTGACTTCTTGATGCATGGGTGGACACTCAACCACTGAGTCAAACCCGCCAGACATATTTCATGCATTTAAAAACATGTTCTGCCCAGCTGGTGTGGCTCAGTTGATGAGCATCGACCTGTGAACTAAGAGGTCACGGTTCGGTTACTGGTTGGGACATATGCCTAAGTTGCAGGCTCGGTCCCCAGTGTGGGGCATGTGGGAGGTGGCCATTTGGTGATTCTCTCTCATCATTGATGTTTCTATCTTTCTATCCTTCTCCCTTTCTCTCTGAAATCTATCTATATACTAAGAGCCTAAGCAACTGTTACGGTGGAACAACCAGAACGACCAGTCGCTATGTTGCGCATGACCCCCAGGGGACAGATGCTCAACACAGGAGCTGCCCCCTGGTGGTCAGTGCGCTCCCACAGGGGAAACACCACTCAGCCAGAAGCCCGGCTGGCAAGCGCAGCGGTGGTGGCGGGATCCTCTCCTGCCTCTGCTGCAGGCGGGCAGTAAGGAGTGAGGGGTCCTGTGAGAGCCCTGGACTGCAAGAGGCTGACATCCCCCGAGGGGTCCTGGACTGCGAGAGGGTGCAGGCCAGGCTGAGGGACTCCCCCTCCCCCCAGTGCATGGATTTCGTGCACTGGGCCACTAATATATATATATATATATATATATATATATATATATATATATATATATATATATATATATATAAAAGCTGGACATAGCCCAACACATGCCCAAGTCTTCCTCTCTTTGCCAGAGAACCACCTTCATCCTCAGCCCACCGCATAACGGGCCCAGTCACGCTGTTCTGAGTGATGAGCAGGTGTTTGGGGATTTCTCCCTGACTCAGCTTTTCTTCTCAGGATAAGCTCTGGAGGCAGCCTGGTGCTGTCACTGTGCATAAAGTACTAGATGGTCAGAGCCAGAGCATCCTATAGACCAGTGGTCGGCAAACTGAGGCTCACGAGCCACATGCGGCTTGCGAGCCGCGGTTTGCCGCTCTGTTGACTAATGAGTTTGCCAACCACTGCTCTAGACCTTATGCTACAAATGGAGAAACTGAGTCCCACAGGTTGTGCGGATTTCCTTCAGGGACACGGATTAGTTGCTGTCCTTTCTGGAATGTGTTTCATCTCTTCTCTGCATCCTTCCTACCTGAGAAGGAGAATGAGGGGTCCACCCTAGGCGTTTCAGAGCAAATGACAGTGAGAAGTAATATAAGAGCCAACTCTCGAGCACTTAATCCTGCCTGGCCTCATGAGAAGAGCTATATACACATCACCTCACTCCTCCCCGCTGCAATCTAAGGAGGTACTACTACTCCCCTCCTACAGAAGAGAAAGCCTCAGTCAGGGCCACAGACCTCATCCAAGGTCACATGGCTAATAAGTGGCAGGGCCAGGGTTTGAATCCAGACCAGCCTTCGTGCTCATTCCACGATGCCATCCCAGAGCCCCTTCTGCTTCTCACGTTTTTCAAGGTCCAATGATGCTGTGACTTGACAGTCTTGCTCTTGCATGGGGTCAGCATTGCCCCAGTTGGAGACCCCCACTCCCGCAGCCTCTCCCTAGTACCTCACTGTGGCCTCCCCCGCCCCTCCTGCCTCACTGCCCATTGTCAAGAGTTGATGCCTGCTGCTGCTCCACCTGGAACCCAGGTCCAAGAGTCACCCTGGCGCACCACTCTCGCTCTTTCTCTAGATTACAGGGCTGCGTGGACCTGCTAATTGTGTTTGTATTTGGCCTGATTTATATTTGTGCTTAGCATGCATCCACACCCCCCGCCATGAGAGCAGATGGGCACTTGTGCCTTCCAAAGACACATAATTAAGGCAATTTAGCATCTTCCTCAAAGGATGCTCTTCCTCCTCCTCCACGAGGGAGGAAATGTCTTTGGAGCTCTTCAGAATGTTTGAGATTTAATTCTACTTTGCTCACAGCTGGTCCAATCTGGGCGGGGGGTGGGGGGGGGGAGACTAAGGAGGAAGAAAAGGGGAAACATTTTTTTGCTTAGGGCCTGGGGCAGGAGTGGAGGAGGCACGGGGCATGGGGGGGGGGGACTTTGCGACTTTGCGAAGGTCTCTTTCCCTTCCAGAGCCTTCAGTGACTACATTTGCTTTGATAAAAGTATCAAAATAAAACAACAGCCTTAGCCAGTTTGGCTCAGTGGATAGAGCGTTGGCCTGTGGACTGAAGGGTCCTGGGTTCCATTCCAATCAGGGGCACATGCCTGGGTTGCAGGCTCAACCCCCAGTGGGAGGCGTGTAGAAGGCAGCTGATTAATGATTCTCTCTCATCATTGATGTTTCTTTCTCTCTCTCCCTCTCCCTTCCTCTCTCTGCAATCAATAAAAATATCCTATATAATAAAACCCTAATATGCAAATCAACCGAATGGTGGAACGACCAGTCGCTATGATGTGCACTGACCACCAAGGGGGCAGATGTTCAACACAGGAGCTGCCCCCAGCCACAGGCCTTGACCGGCAGTGGCGGTGGGGGGCAGGGGCGAGGCTGGCGAGCGGGTGGCACCAGGCCAGCCAAGGTGGGTGTCAGTGGGGGCCACCTGATTGCCCCGCCAGTCACCCCGCAGATTGGCCCTGATCACCAGCCAGGCCTAGGGACCCTATCCATACATGAATTTCGTGCACCAGGCCTCTAGTATTTTAAATAAATAAATAAAACAACTCAGCAATAGTTTCGAGGAGCCTCACAGATTCAGAATCCCTGGAGATGCTTAGCAAATTTCACAGTGGATCCTGACTCAAGCCAGGTTGGTAAACCTTTGGTTTCGAAGTATTCTTTGAAAATGTATTTATTTATTTAGTGTTTATAGAATTTTAGAGCCAGAAGTTACCTTAGTAACTCCTCTTATAGAGCATAAAGTTTGCTGATGTAAATTAAGCTTGCTCAAAAACTTCATACCTCATTTTTTCTCTTTCTTTATATATAATCACATAACTATGTGCTTGTAAAAAATGCCAACAATATCTTATATGTAAGAGAGTAAGAGGTGAAAGTGCCTTGCTCTTGCCCCATCCTCTCTCCCTCCCCCACAGCTGACCACTGTTAGAAGCTGGGTATAATTCTTTCCAGGTGTCTAGCATTTATGTGCATTTTATAGCCGTATACTAGTATATGCACAGATGTAGCTTTGGGTACATGGCTGGGATCACATCTGGTTCTGTAACTTGCTTTTTTTCACCCAGAGAGCTTATCATATCAATACAGAGAGATCTACTAGGGTTTTTTTAAAAAATGGCTTTATGGTAGCTCATACTGTAGATATAGTATCATTTATTTCACCAAAAAGAATGCAAAAATGCATCTAGGCCATCTTCATCTTTTTCTACTATGATAAACATACATCTGTGTGCATGTGGAGGGTATTTCTGTAAGACGATACTTAGCAGTGGAATTGTCAAGAACATGCTTACTTAAACTTCTGATAGTTGCTGCCAAGCTGTTCTCCAAAATAGACTGTCCCAATATGGACTGCTCCCAGTAGTGAATGGAGGTCCTACTTCCCCACACCCTAGTCCAGTGATGGGCAACCTTTTGAGCTTGGTGTGTCAAACTTCGCCAAAAAACTGAGCATAACTCGGGTAGTGTGTCACTTTGAGGAAAAAATTAACTCCAAGACTCTAGTCGCAAATGTTTCATCCTCAGGAGCAGCAAATGTTTCATCCTCGGCATGCGGCCGCATGTCATCAGAAATGGCTACGCGTGTCAGTGCTGACACGCGTGTCATAGGTTCGCCATCACTGCCCTAGTCCATGCTGGGTATTATCAACCTTTTTAATTTACTTTTTAAACTTTATTGATTTGAGAGAGAGAGGGAGGGAGACAGACAAACAGACAGACATTGGTGTGTTCTTCCACTTATTTATGCACTCATTGGTTTGATTTTTGTATATGCCCTGACTGGGATTGAACCCAAAACCTTGGTGTATAGGGATGACACTCTAACCAACTGAGCTACAAGGCTAGAACTATTACCAACCTTTTAAAATGTCTCCCGTCTGCTGGGTGAAATCAGCTCTAATTTTTCAAAATTGTCTTTCAAATGAATGTTTATTTTTACATGGAATTTGGAGGTTCTTTATGTTTGAGACTTTAAAAGGAAGCTTAGGAATCTCAAATGTGACTGTCAATTGATTCTCCACAGCAGAAACTTCCCTGGAATGTCAGCAACTGTCAAACTGTCTTGTCTTTGGAGAGATGAGAGCTGCTCTTTCCATAGTACCTGAAGGTTAAATTTAGAAGTGGCATTCGGCATTCATGTGTTAGTATCATTTTTTTCCAAGCCACTTTTTAGGATTAAACCCTGCCTTTCAGCTTAGTTGGGTCCCAGTGAGCGTGGTGTGATGGACTACAAAGTCATAAAGCTGGTAGAATCTGCCCTATTTCTCTCTGCTCCATTCAACATTGAGAAAGAACCCACTACTTACCAGATTTCTCTCTGCAGCTAATGGTTCTCAACCTTTTTAATGCCGCAACCCTTTAATACAGTTCCCTTTAATGCGGTTCTCAACCTGTGGGTCGCCTAGAACCGCTAGCAGGGTCGCCTAAGACCCTCGGAAAACACAGATATTTACATTACGATTCATATCAGTAGCAAAATTACAGTTATGAAGTAGCAACGAAAATCATTTTATGGTTGGTGATCACCACAACAGGAGGAACTGTATGAAAGGGTCGCGGCATTAGAGAGGTTGAGAACCACTGAGCTAGAGTAACATATAGTGGCAGCACCCTGGGGAACAACGGGCTCATGAGTTCTAGGGAGACCAGGTGGGGAAAAGGCAGGAAGCGACTCTGTGGAGCCATCCCGGGGCCGGGAACACTGCTGGCTCCTCTTCTCTCGTCTCTTTTCATCTTGGTTCTGGGATAGCAGTCGCTCACTTCCTCTTTGCACTTTTCATAATGCAAATTTCCCTGTGAATCGCCATCTCGTTGCTCCCCTCCATCCTGTGAGAGTAGATGGTCCGAGCCCTATTTTATAGTTGGACGAATAGTCTCGGGCTGAGAGGCTTGGACCCCAGAGAGAACATGGAATCCTAGTTCTCTCAAGTTGACTAGCTGTGAGACCCTGGGCAAGTTACTGCCCCCTCTGTGCCATCTCCGCATCTGTAAAATGGGGAGAAGGAAGACCTCAAGGGCTGGTTGGGAGCTCTTTATGGAAAGTGCTCCTCGAGGCAGGGCCTGGCACCCAGGAAGCTGTTGGCAGGGGCTCTTGCTTTCTCCCAACTCTTCCCAGGGAGACCTGGGAGTTGTTTTCAGTGTCTGAGCCTCAGATTGCTCATCCATAAAATGGGGATGACAACCCCCTCCTCGAAGGCTCTTGTGAAGATTAATTATGTAAGTGCTGTGCCCGGCGCCTTGTCACCCACTGGCCTCATCTGTTTCTCAGGCCTCAGCCTTTCTCACTGTCTGCCGTGCTCAGAGGCGCGCTGTCCTGGAACGCTCTGCTCCCAACCACGAGGATGGAATCAGAAGGCTGCAGAGGGCGCAGGTTAACTGAGGATACTCTGTCTGAGGCTGGCATCCGTCCTATGAGAACAGTGGGTTTCTCAGAAATAGTCCTAATTTTTCTTCCCCCCATCTTCCCCACAGCCACTATCTGGAGCCAGACCCTCTACTTCTTCTTTTTTTTAAAAAAAAAAATATTTTTATTGATTTCAGAGAGGAAGGGAGAGGGAGAGATAGAAACATCAATGATGAGAGAGAATCATTGATCGGCTGCCTCCTGCACACCCCACACTGGGAATCCAGCCTGCAACCTAGGCATGTGCCCTGACTGGGAATTGAACCAGGGACCTCCTGGTTCATAGCTTGATGCTCAACCTCTGAGCCACACTGGCTGGGCAGGCCCTACACTTCTTGCAACAACCTCCTGCCTGGTCTTCCCCATGGCAAACCCTCATCTTCATCCATCCTACACCCTAGTTCTGGAGTTTTTTCCACTCCACATATGGAAGGTGGAATAAACCTTTCAATTCAACTATTGTCTGTTCAAGTACCTGATTTTTATTAAGCACTTACTCGGCACCCAACACTGTGCTAAATATTTTATAGGCATCATTTCATGTGCTCGTTGCGGTACAGGTAGATACTTTTATTATGCCCATTATACAGATGAGCAGGGAACTAACTTATCCAAGGTCACATAGCCGGTAAGTAGAGGAGTGAGATGTAAACACTAAAATCCTCACCACAACCCTGCAAGGTTTTATATTATTTTACTCACTCAAGAACTACCTACTGTGTATATAGCATGTGCAGGCATAAATCTAGGTCTGGGCACAGGGTGGCAAACAGAATAGACAATAGTGGAGGAAATGGATGGTAAACGGAATCCTATATAATAAAAGCGTAGTATGCAAATTGTCCCCTCAACCGGAGTTCTTCTGGGAGTCCGACCAGGGGGCGGGCCAGCTGCGGGGGGGGGGAGGGGGATCCGGCCGGTGGCTCTGGCAGGCAGCTGGGGGAGGGGAGGGAGTACTCGGCCAGCAGCCTGCAGCCACTAGGGACCCTACCAGTGCACACATTTTGTGCACTGGGCCTCTAGTAAGAATATAACATCAGTAAAATGCTAAGAAAAACATACCACAGCAGGGTAAGGAGATAGAGCATGTTAGAGAGGGGGTGCCGGGAGGGCCCCCTTGAGAACGAGACAGCAGAGAGGAAAATGGAATGAAGTAAGGGAGAGAGGAAACAGAGGTTTCAAGAGGTGATGGGTCTGGCTGAGGTCACCTGGCAAGAACTAACGGCCAGGTGAGTGGGAACTCAAACCCAGGGCCAAGTTTCTTCTGTTTCTTGCAGCCTCGGTTCTTCCTGAGAGATTCCTGAGACTCCCAGGAGCTGAGGTGTGAGTTAGAGGCTTCCTCCCGGCCACTTGGGGGCAGAAACATCAAAGTCCTTCTGAGATGGCTTTGTCATGAGTTAAACCAAGAGATGAGGACATCAGCTCCTCCAGGGCATGCACCTCTACTCACAAAACATTTCAGCCTTTTTGGCTGAAATGACTGGTTAGACTAAGTTGAATATTGTCTTTAAAAAAAACGAACAGAACTGATGATTGGATTTTGTTAAGATGACTAAGCTGGCCCATTCCCCAGTCCATGTCAGTCCTGCGGCAAGTGGGAAGTCAAGGAAAATGTGTCCTCTTGGCAAATGACTGACCCTCCAGCCCAGCCCCCAGAAGTCTCAGAGAGCAGAGAAGTAGGAAGCCATGTCAAATCACAAACAGCCCCTCCTCTCCTTCTCTCCACGACAAATCCCGGGAATCTGGTGGTGATGTGAGGGGTGGGGAGGGGGTGTTTCAAATTTCACAAACATTTAATGATTGGCCAGGCCCCAGTGGTAGGTATTTCCATATCGTGTTTCATGACGTTCTCATTAATAACCCAGTGAAGTAGGCACTAACACCCCCATTTTACAGATGAGGAAACTGTGGCTCAGAGAAATGCCATCCAGCCCAAGTGAGCAGCAGGCCTGTCTAATTCTCAAGCCCATGCTCTTTTCTCTCTCACACATTATCTCCCTTCTGTTTTCCAGCTCCCAGCTCATTCATCTCCCCCACCCCCAACTCTGCAAGAAAGATGTTATTATCCTTATTGTATAGGTGGATCATGTGACTGCATTGGTGGAGTTGTCCCATTTTACAGATGATGCTACTGAGGCTGAGGGAGGCGCAGGATTGGAATTTGAACTCAGACCCACTGACTTGCCTCTACACCCCAGCAGCCCCGGGGAGGACAGTTGGAGTGGTATGAGCGGGAACAGTTGGGAATATCAAACTCTGCCTGTCGCTTCAGCTGGTTTAAACTTCTTCACATTTGCACCGCAGAATCTAAAACTTTTCCTGCAGGAAAAGATGCTTGTCTTGGGGTCAGACCAAATGTCCTCTGTGAGCTGAACTTCTCTGCTGTAGCTTAAGCCCGTCCCAGGTTGATGGAGTCAAGAGAGGCCCCATCCTCCTTCCCTGGCGGGCACCAGCCTCCGCCTAGCTGTTCCCTCGGATTTCTAGTCCCTGGGCGAAGCAATGGAGCTCTTAATTAAATTCTCTTGTTAGAAGTCAAGCTTGAGGAAAACAAACAGAAAAACCTCTCCTGTGGGACCGGTTTCTTTCCAGCTCGCTGGGAGGCTTGATGCTGGAGATAGTATCCCTGGCCGACCTCGGACATCCATCCCTCCCTGCTCCGGGGAATTTCCTGTCGGCGCCTTCCTTGGCTCAGGCCCACCCTGCTGGAGCAGAGGAAATTGTGATGGGAGGTGTGGGGATGTTATCAGAAGTTTCAGTGTGTGGGGTGTCTCTGGTTAGGAGTGAGTCTCTGCTCCGGTGCAGGGGGTTGCGGGGAAGGGAGGAGGGGAGACTTCAAAGACTGGGAGTGGGGATGGCAGGAGGCACTGAGACCATGGTGGGTACTTGTTCCCAAGGACACAGACACCTGGTCACACCTAAGTGACTCCCATTCTCCCCTGACCACACTCTAATGGACACAAGGAACCACGAGGAGCTGGAAAGAGCACTGAACTTAGAGTCAGGAAGCCCAGGGTCTAGTTCAGATCTGTTGCTAACTCACTGTGTTCATCGTAAACGGAGCAAACTGTTGTGGGATTACATGTTAAGTGTTATGCTAAGCTCCATGCATAGATGATCTTATTTAATTCTCACAAATCCATCCTTTAAAATATATATATATATATATATATATATATATATATATATATATATATGTATATATATATATATATATATATATATATATATATATATATATATCATTGATTTCAGAGAAGAAGGGAGAGGGAGAGAGAGATAGAAACATCAATGATGAGAGGGAATCATTGTTTGGCTCCCTCCTGCACGCCCCCTACAGGGGATCAAGCCTGCAACCCGGGCATGTGCCCTTGACCAGAATTGAACCCGGACCCTTCAGTCTGCAGGCCGATGCTCTATCCACGGAACCAAACCATCCTTTTTTTTCTTTCTTTCTTCAAAGAAACTGAGGCTCAGAGAGGTTAATTGACCAACCCAAAGTCACACAGCTGGTAAGTGCTGTAAAGCTGAGATTCAAACCAAGTAGTCTGGATCCAGAGCCCAAGCCCCTAACCATGGTCTCCAGTTAGTTCCACCTTCTAGGTTTCCGTTTCCCCATCTGTAAACTAACAGGATGGGTATGCCTGAACTCCAAAGAGCCTTCCAGGTCTGACATCTGTGCTCTAGGCAGCATTCACGGTACTGCCAGGCCCTGGGCTGGGCACACAACGCTGAGTACGATCACCTCTGTCCTCAGGTGACAAACTCTTGGAGAGAAGAAGTCACATCTTAATTACCCTGGCTAGCCTCGCACCACTTACCACAGGCACTGTGCCAGAGAAGGTGCTCAATGTAGTTGTGGACTAAATGTGTGGTTCGTGGGGAGGAGCACGGGCTTGGGAGTTAGACATAACTGAGGTCCCATCCTGTTCTGACCCCTGCAAGGGAAAGTCACTTACTTTCTGTGTCTGTTTCTTTCTTCATCGAGTGGCAGTACACAAGAGTGCTTCCCTCACGGGGCTGCAGAGAGGATAATGCACGGTAAGCACTTAGCATCGTGCTTGGCACATTAAAAACTGCTCAGTAAATCTTAGTTCCTTTCCTTGATGGATTCTCCAACCTTCTCTTACCCTTGTCACTGGCTGGTAAGGGGACATGCTGAACCCCTCTTTGTTGTCTCCCCCGGTTGAAGCTGGCAACTAATTTCTACTGCTGGCGGCAGACAGCAAGCCTGCTCTGCCAGGTCCTGCGTGATGAAGGAAGAAAACAGGTTCCCTGGAAAGCCCTCCCCTGGATTCTGATTCCCATGCAGTCCCTGCTCCTCTGAGGTGCAGATGTCCCCTCTGTCTAGACAGCTCTCCCCAGAAGAAATTGCCAACCACAGACTGTCTGATGACAAAGCGTGCCCCAGACACCAGTCCTCTTACACGCAATTCATTCAACCCTGTTCAGAAAAGAACAAGCCAGGCTCCCACCTCCTAAGCAGAGGGGACTCTAGGGGAGCAGGAGTGGCTGGGTGGCTTCTTTTTTCATTCATTTATCCATCCATCCATCCATCCATCCATCCACCCACCCACCTTTGGTTGAATGTCTTCCATGTGGTAGGCATGGGGCATACCTAGATGAATAATACCCCCTTCCCTTCCCAAACTCATAATATTGGGGGAGATGGACACAAAATAAATATGAAAGGTGTGGCCATTATACTGACAGGGAACACTCAGGGAGGGCTCACTGTGTGCCAGGCACCGTGCTATGTACTTTAGATGCACGATTTCATCACCCCATGAAGTAAGTACTATTATTGTTATCCTTTTCCCATGAGCCAACTCTCAGAATTTAGATGACTTGTCCAGGGTTGCACAGCTACTGAAAAATCAGGATTCAGATTCAGTCTGATCCTTGCATCAGCACCTGCCATCAGACCTCTAAGGAGGGACTCACCACCTCCATTCAGGAGGAGGGAGAGGGGCCCCACAGAGCAGGGGTTTCAGAGCTGGGCCTTGAGGGATGAGTCATGGGAGACCGAGGAGGTATCAAAGATTCTGGAAACGAGTGGGACTCTAACCAATGGAAATGAGGGCCAGAACTTCCTGAATAGAAGAAAAAGCATGAGCCAGGTTTGAGAAGTCAGGGCATACAGCGTGGGAACACACTGGGAAGAGCCTGGAATGCCGGGATAAGGGACTTGGGACCTCTGCAGGAGGGAGTGAGGAGGGACTGGAGACGTCTGGGCAGGGGATCCACATGCTTTAGGAGGTCTGCTCCAGTGACGCATGGAGAATGGTCTGGAAGGGGCAGGAAGCTGATGTGGGACTTGCCCCAAGGTTTTTGGATTGTGGTAGCAGGGATGGAGATTGTGACGGAACTGTTGATGATGCCCACGTGGATGTCAGAGTTCAGGGTACCACAGAGGGCCAACTTGCCCTGTCCAATCATGCCACTCCCTTCCTCGAAGCCCTTCCCTGGCTCCTATGGCTCCCAGGATAAAGCCCCAGGTCCTTCACCTGGCATTCAAGGCTTCGGGAGCTGGCCCCTTCATGCCCACCAGCCTCATCTCGACCGCTTTCCCCTACTCTAGCGATATCTACAGACCCAATTCTCTCTGTAGCCTCTGTGCCTTTGCACATGCTGTTCCTTCTACCAGGGAACTTCTCTGCTCCCCTTCCCTCTTGTTTGCTCAGATGCCTCCCACCCCCTTCAAGGCTCAGTGCAGGGGTTGCCCTTGCCCACCTCCCAGGGGCCTGCTTTGCTCTGAGCCCCTTAAGCCCCTGCTACCTCTGTCCCTCCCCCGACATTGCGTTGTGCTTAACTGCATGTGGGCTTTTTCTCCTGGGCTGTGAGCTTCCTGAGAGTGGGATCTGTGCTTAACTCATCCGCCGGCCCCGCTTTTTGCTTAAACCAGCTTTCCAGTGGCATTCACCATCTTGACCTGCTCTTGTTGCTCAATGATGGAAGTTTCGTTAGCGTGTGCTGAGACGCTGCGCATCTCTCCGACCCCTTCTGTGTCTCACCCCCGGTCAGGGCAGCTTCTGGAGCTGTCAGGTCTTTTCCGTGGGGACAGAGACCTGGTGTGTCTACATGTACTCTGCCATGTGGATTTCCCTACTGCAGGGGCTCCGGCTGGGACCCTGGCGGCAGCTGCAAATGCTTGCGCTGCATGGCTAGGACCCCTTCCTCCTCTAGGACTGTTCACCTTGGGGTGTCGGCAGCAGTGCCTGTTTGGGGAAATGCCTCCGTTTGGCATTTCCTATTTCCTATTTGGGAAGAGAGCCCAGGGCCTGAGTAGCGTGAAGAAGGCCGAGAGGGGTGAGGCTGCACACAACTCTTGTCTATTTGCCAGTGATTGATCTGCCTGGGGTTTGCACTGAGACTAAAAGAACGTTTGCATTATTAATGACCATTGATCCCAGCCTCCCAAAAAAGAAAGGTTGAGAGAGATGAAGGCTCCAGGCCGATCATCAGCTGGTAAAGCAAGAGGGTGAGGTGTGGAGAAAGGAGGGGAGGGCCAGTGGGTAGGGAATTGGTAGAGCGGGACACTAAGAAGAATGGCAGGAGGGGCTGCCGAGTGTTTGGTGTGCCAGGTGTTCAACAGCTGTGTGGGCTGCAAGTGAACCAGCGGCAGTGGGCGCTGCTGGCCTCTGCTACACCCAGCTAACGAGATTTCACAAGAACTATTGCCAGGGACAGAGGGGCACTTCACAATGATCAAGGGGTCAACTCATCAAGGGCTCATAATGGCAAGTGCACTTAACAACAAAGCTTCGAGATACATGGAGTCCAAATTGGCAGAGAGCCTGTAAGGATAGAGGCCAGCTCCCCGGGAGCCACATGAAACCCGGACACCGGCCGTGCCCAGCGTGGGGCCTCCTCAGTGGGCATTTCTCATTGCTCCCCTTGGTGCTCTCGTCTCTCAACCCCGGTTCCCTGGAAGCAGGTGGATTCATCCCAGCATCCCCATACCTGCTGGAACCTGGGGGGCTGCCTCCCCTTCCTTGGAATCTGCTGTTGGAATGAGGGAAGGAGCTGCCTCTCTGGCCTCAGCTCCTGCCACTCACGCGGCCCCAGAACCCGCTGGTCACTGTCCCCTCAGGGTCTCTGCGAGCTGCCCCTCGCTGGAAGCTGCTCCCCTCCATCTCTGCAGGGCCCCGCCCTCCCTCACCTCCTGTCTTGGCCCAGATGCCACTTCCTCAGTGAGACCTCCCCTCACTCTCTATCTCCTTCCCCTGCTTTGTTTCTCCCAAACCCCTCACCCCTAACAACGTTCCCAAGTTTTACTTACCAGGTTCATTAAGCTCCATTGGATCCACTTCTGTTTTGTTCTCGGCTACATTCCCAGCGTCTAGAGCATGCCTGGTGCGCAGTGGGCTGGTAAATACCTGTTAACGGAAGAAAAACACCCAACGAGGGATGGACACAGGGGACAGGGACGGATGCGGGGGAAGCTAGGCTTTCACAAGGGTCTCTGGCCACGGCCCACCTCTCACCCCCCTCTCCTCCGGACCCAAGCCACCCGCTCTCCTACAGGTGGGGACCGGGGAGCCCGGGGACTGGGGCGGCGGCCAGGGCGGAGGTGGGGGTTGGAGGTGGGACTCGGAGCTCCCGCAGGACCTGGGCTGGAAGGGGCCGGGCCGAGCCTGGCTCCCGGCGGGCGGGGGGCCTGGAGAGGAGGACGCCTGGCGGGGGAGGCGCGGGGGGAGGGGCGCGGGGAGGAGTGGCGGGCGCGGGAAGGGGAGCGCGAGACCGAGCCGCAGGGCGCTGGGAGGGGCGGAGGGAGCGCGGGAGGGCGCGGGCCGGGAAGGGCCCGGGGCAGCGGGCGGGAGGCGCCAGGAGCTCGGCTCGGGTGGCCGCGGAGATGAGGCGGCTGCTGGCGGTGAGACTAGACGCGGCGCGTGGAAGCAGGACCCGGAGGGCGAGCCGCGGGCCGGCACCTGCGTGGCGGGAGCGGGTAAGCGCGCGGAGTCTGTGCCGCCGGGGAGGGGCGCGCCGGGGCCCCGTGCGGCTCGCCGTGTGGCCGCCGCGGCCATCCCGCCGGAGCCGGGGCGGAAGAGGGCGCCGGGGCTGGGGCCTCGGCCGCCCGGGACGTCCCACCTCCCGGCGCCTTCGGACGGGAGGCGCGCGGGGAAGAGGGTCCCCGAGGACCTGCCCCGTCCGAGGGGAGCGTCCGGGGCCGCCGTCCAGGGTCCCAGGATGGAGGGTGGGCCGAGGCGGCGCTCGGAGGCGGCTGCGGGGTCCCGGGCGCGCGCTCGGATGCCCGGTGTGGAAGCGAGGTCCGGTTGGGGCAGGAGGCGCGCCCCCCAGGTTAGGGGGCTGCGACTCCCCTGCGTGGCCTCTGTGGCCGAGGGGAGCGGGCGCTGCCCCCTGCCGGCCAGGTCGGGGTGCGGCGCGGCGCGGGGCCGCCCTTTTCTGGAGGGGAGTTGAAGGAGCGTCCAGGGTGGAACCTGGGCTCCAGACCCGAAGCCCGGTGGGCCCGGACTGGTTTTGTGACCTTGGGCAGGTCACTGCATCTCTTCGAACCTCAGTTTGCACATCTGTCAAATGCAGGGTCTACTTCTCCCACCCTGCGGGATTCGGGGGAATGTATGAGCTGCCGAATGGATGCCTTTTTATAAACTGTAAAGTTCTGTTCAGATCCTAGCTAACCACATAATGTCAGAACTGGAAGGGCGCTAAGAAATCTGCTTTATTGCAGATGTGGAGAGTGGGAACAAATCTTTCCCAAGGTCACACTACTTGTGACAGAATATAAGACTAAAGCCCCCAGCTCTGGGGAGGTGCAAGGGTTAAGAATAGGGACCCTCTCCCTAGCTGGTTTGGCTCAATGGATAGAGCATCGCCCGCGGACTGAAGGGTCCTGGATTCGATTCCGGTCAAGGGCACATGCCGGGGTTGCTGGCTCAATTCCCAGTGGGGGGCGTGCAGGAGGCAGCCAATCAATGATTCTCTCTCATCATTGATGTTTCTATCTCTTTCCTCCCCTCTGAAATCAATAAAAATATAAATTTCTTAAAAAAAGAGTAGGGACTTTCTATCAGACTGGCTGCATTACAAACCAGGCTTGGCTGTTTACTAGCTGTGTGACCTTGGGAAAGCCCTTAACCTCTCTGAGCCTCCGTTCCCTTCCCTGTGAAGTGGGGATAAGAATGTCCGCCTCACAGGTTTGCTGTGCAAATCAGATGAGGTCATTGTTCAGCACCACCTCTCAACCTCTTCCTTGGACTCGGCCCCCAACGTGGGTCTGTTCTCTCCCCTGGACTGCACAGCCACTGGCCAGGGTCTCAGCCTTCCTTCCGAGGACATCGAGGGCCCTTTACCGACAGTAGCAAGCAAGGCCACTTGGGCAGGTGGGCCTCCCCAGCCTTTGATCCTGTCCAGCTGGTGGGGAGAAAGCGGTGGTCTCTGTCCTGGAGGCATCCAGGGAAGCCAGGACGGAGAGGGTCACATAGGAGGGAGGGAGCTGACCACTGGACCTGACTGGCAGGACCTAGGGCCTCCTCTCCTCCCCACAGTGCCCAGTGCAGGCCCAGAAACACGGGGTGCTTCCTCAGAGTGCCAGTTGGGTCATTCCTTCTCTCCTAGGCGGCAGGTGGATGACTGGTCTGTTTGGCGACTGGGATGTGAATCTGAGCTGAAATACACAATCTCAGAGCGGAGCGTTCCCAGGATCTAAGAAGTTCCTCGCATTGCACAGATGGCTCCTGTCCGAGGCCCTCAGAGGGGCGGGGGTCTGCCCAGGTCACGTCTGTCCTCCAGGAAGCTGAACTCCGCAGACAGCGTTCAGTCTTTAACTTTCTCAGCAGCCTCCCCGGCACCGCTGACCACTCCTTTCCTCTGGGAACACTCTTCTGGCTCCTGCAACTCAATACTGTCTGTTTCGCCTGCTGCGTCTCTGTTTTTGCAGGTTCATCCTCCTTTCTCTGGCCATTAGCTCCTCTGCTCTCCCAGGCCCTCCTCTCCTCTCCAGCAGACACTCTCCCTGGGTGGTCTCATCCACCCTACTGGCTGGAGTGACTACCTCTCTGCACATGACCTCATCGATGTATGTGTCCAGCGCAGAACGCTCAGGCCGGGGGCAGGTGGGGTGAAGTGCTAACATGAACCTGAAGCAGGGGGCGAGCTAACAGAGGATGAGGACTACTTTAGGTTGGCTGGTCAACGCGTTGCCTAAGAGGCGATATTTAAGGGGAGCAGATGGTAGGAAATGAGGCCAGAGAGGTGGCTGGTTGGGGGGTGGGGGCCCAGTGAACACAGGACCTTGTGGACCGTGGTGCGCTTTTTACGTTTTATTTAGATGTGGGAGCCAATGGAGAGTTTCAGACGGGAGAGAGAGAATGCAGTTATTTCTCCAGGGCTCACTTGAGCCCTGAAAGAGGCGTCGCTCTATATCTTCTTTTTTTTTTTTTTAATCTTGTGTTTTTGTTTTTTGGGGAGTTGCTCTATATCGATTGCAGCCTACAGTGCTCCCGGCACTGGAGGGGGGAGGGTAGCTCCTCAAGGAGCCTCCGCCACAGGCACAAACCAACCTGGAGTCAGGGGAGGGGTTACAGGAGGCAGATTTTGCATCTGGCTGTCTGGGAAGGCTTCCTGGAGGAAGTGGCTCTTGAGAGGGCCTCAGAGAACGGAGAGCAGATGTCAATAGCTATGTATGAAAGAGCGTGGGGCAGATTGCTCTCCCAGGCAGAGGGCAGTCTGTCAGCCTGAACCAAGACACAGATGCCCCAAATGTGTGTAGGGAAGTCAGGGGAGAGGAGACAGAACCTGGAGGGGAATGAGAGGTCCTGCTAGGGAGCGAGTCCAGGCTGTCCAGAGAGCAAGGTCCTGGATTTGGCCACTTACTTGCTGTGTGACCTTGAGCTGATGGCATTGCCTTTCTGGGCCTCAGCTCCCTCATTCGTAAGAGAAAAGTAATTGGTTACATGCTGAGTAAGAGAGAGAGGGAGGGAGGATTCTAGATGTTGGGGATGGGTGAATAAGCCCACCAAAGAGGAGACAGGAAGGACTGGTGTGGATGAGGAAGATGGTGGCTCGATTGAGGTGGGGGCCCCTGTGGTACATCCAGGAGGAATGACCAAAGGACATTTGGGGCCAGAGGTACAGGGTGTCAAAGGTAAAACCGTCCGTGTTCCTTCATTCATCCTTTGAGTAAATCCTTCCTGAACCACTGTGAGTATTAAGCCCAAAACCTACAGCTGTGAACAGACCAGTCTCTGCTCCCGGAATGGACCATCTTGAGGGAGAGAGCCCCCCGGCATTGGACTGCGGGATGATGAGAGACACGCATGTCAGTCAGAAACGTAAGGCACTTGTTGGACAGAGGAGAGGGGGGCCCATTTGGGTGGAAAGAGTAGGCACATTTCAGCCAAGAGGAGACCGTTGAATTCGATCCTGAGGTTGCAGTTGGAACTGGACAGGTGGGTGAGGAGGAAGGATACCTGCTGGGCATTTTCAGCAGGGCCGAAGATCTGCATTTTATTGCCTGCTGCCAGACAACTGAGGGCGGTTGATACCCTACACAGAGGGCACTGGGCTTCATGACACAGCACACGTGTCCCCCACCCCTCCGGAAATCAGGCCCAACAGGAAGACAGGCAGTCAGCAAGTGAGCCCCGTTGAGGGGAGCCCCGTGCTAATGCGTGATAAGGAGACCAGTGGCGTGGGGCGGAGGGAGTGATCACTATCATTCCTAGGATCCAGAGGAACCTCTAGAGGGTTGGAGGAGACAAGCGGAAGGGCATTCTAGGTAGATGGACTAGCCTGTGCAAAGGCTCAGAGGCGTGAGAGAAGCATAGTGTGTTTGCAGAAGGAAGAGTCTCAGCCAAGCTGGAGGCGGGCTGTTTTGCTGAGTGCAAGTGAACAGAGGAGGAGAGGGAAGGGCTGGGCTGTGCAGTCTCTGGGTCAGTGAGCAATGGGAAATGGAGAAATAGGAGTTGGGGTGCATGGAGCGAAGGGTTCTCCGAGCTTCAGTCCCGTGGAGTAGGTGTCATCGGCCCCCGTTTCTCTGCTCTTGCTGATTCCATTTGTCTGCCAGTGCTCGGCCTTAGAGCCACCTTCAGAGGAGAATCTCGGGGTTGCCGCAGGTTACCCGTCTCCTTTCCCACGGCCCCCTTCACACTCTCATGCCATAATCAATCAGGCCTGTGGTCCCAGGTTCCAGGCGAGGCTCCCCAGGGCCCCTGCAAGTTGTCCTAGAACAGGGCCCACATCCGTGTTGCCCACGCCAACATGTGGCTTTAAGTACGTAGTTGCTGAGTGGATGAGGAAAAGGCTATTGCGATGGTTGCAGCTCCAAGAGGCTGAGAAACTTGCCCAAAGCCGGAGAGTTAGCGAATGGCAGAGCTGGGACGCAGATCCAGGCTACCTGACTCCTGAACTTGGGCGCCTGTTCATGGCTGAGCCGTGCCTCCCAGCAGGGAAAGCAGATGGCGAGTCGCGGGATGGGATCCTATAAACACGAACCAATTCGGTGTTTAATTTCTAGGAAATGAATTCCTATTGTTAGTACCTTGTTTATTCAGTCGGGAGAAAACAGCCTCTCCTCCGTCCTGGAAACGGTTTAACTCACCGGCTGAAATGCTCTCTGGGAACTCGGAGAGCAGCATCTGGCGGGAGGGGCAGGGGCTCCAGGGCCAAGGGTGCAGCCCTTAAGCGTTCTTGCAGAGTGTGGTCTGCCCTGAGAATCTGCTCTCAGAATTACTCCCTTAGTGTGGAAACTCAAATGGGAGATGTGTGTGTGTGTGTGTGGGGGGGGGGGGGGGGGGCGGGCCTTGAAAATGCCAAAAAGCACATTGTGTGAAACAGATGTGGGAGCCTCTGGATGCTTCTGTCGTTCATCTCAAGTTCCTGCTGCAAACTGGAGGCAGTAGCAGTGCTGATGGGAATCTGAAGACTTGGGCTCTGCCTGTAACTCACTGTGTGACCTTGGGCAAGTGTCTTACCCTCTCTGTTTCTCTCTCGTGCCCATGAAGGAGTTGGATTAGATGAAGAGTCCTTCCTGCTCTGACACTCTGACATCCTGCTTGAACCCTAGGGTTGACACTGCTGTTATCCCTTGTACAACTAACTCCCGGTGGCCCATGGGTGCTTGTTAGGAATACAGAATCCCAGGTCCTGCTCCAGACCCACAGAATCAGAACCTGCATTTCCCATAAGGTCCCCAGGTAATGCTTGGGCCTATTCAGGGTGAGGAGCACTCAGGAACCGCATTCTCGCCTTCTGTCTGGGCTGTGCTGAGTGCTGAATGAAGATGTCTGTGTACCCTCCCATCAGCAAAAAGAGGCCCTTTCAAGGGAAGTGATCAAGCCTGGCATTCAACAGGTACCCAGCAAAGATTTTTTGAATGTGTCCAGGCATGCGTGGGGTAAATATCTGTAGAATGAGGAAGGGAGTGGAACTGACTTTACTCGGCACCTTTATGAGTGGCGGAGCATGGAGTCGAGTAAGCCCAGGTTCCCGTCCTTGCTTGGGATTTAGGCAAGCCATTTCTCTGGGCCTCAGTCCCCTCCCCCTGGGAAATGGGAAGAATAATAATGGGAATGACTTCCGAGGGTCGTGGTCAGACTTAAATGAGTTGCTAGAGGAGGAGCGCTTGAAACAGTGTCTGGTGTTCATAGTAAGCTCTTAATAATGTTGGCTATTACTTTACAATTACTACTCTTCCAGCCCTTTACCTGGATTGCTTTGATTTCTCTGAGAACAGTCTCAAAATGACCCCTAGAGGGCGATATCACCCTGTTGAGAACCACTGGTTCTAGAGCAGTGATACCCAAGAGAACTAGAATGCAAGTCACAAATATAATTTCAGATTTAGAAAATTTAGAGGTAGCCAAGTTTTAAAAAAAAGTGAAATTAATTTCAATTATGTATTTTAGTTACTCAACATATCCCAGTCATTAACATATAACATATAAAAATGATTAATGAGATATTTTTCATTCTTTTTTGAACTAAGCCTTTGAAACCCAGTGGTTTTTACGCTT
Source organism: Cnephaeus nilssonii (assembly GCF_951640355.1). Taxonomy (NCBI): domain Eukaryota; kingdom Metazoa; phylum Chordata; class Mammalia; order Chiroptera; family Vespertilionidae; genus Cnephaeus; species Cnephaeus nilssonii. The sequence goes on from NC_137078.1 coordinate 89,617,544, forward strand.
ACAGCACATCCCAGAGGCCACATTTCGACCTTCAATGGCCACAGATGGGCAGGAGTGGCTGTCCTAGAATTTCTTAGCGCTAGCTCTTCTCCTAGCTATGCCACCTTTGTGGCCTTGGGCTAGTCGGTTTACCTCTCTGGGCCTCAGTTTTTTTCATCTATAAAATGGGAACTAACTCTGCCTCAAGGAGTAGTAAGTATTAAAGCATTAGGGGCAGATGGTGAGCGTTTAAAACCCCTTTGCCCACTTCTTCACAAGCCTCCTTCCCTTGGCCATGGCTGGTCCGTGCTGAACCCAGGAGGCAGCATGGGTGGTAGGAGCACGGAGCTGAGCTGAAAGGGATGCCAGACTTTGCTCTGGAGTCTCCTGCAAGTCACCCACCTCACTGGGCAGCAGCACGCTCAGCTGATTGGATGACATTTGAAAAGTTCCTTCTACATCCTGTTCGCCAGGGAGGGGCTGTTCCTTATAACTAACTGGAATTAATGGAGCAATTACTGCATGGCCGGTGCTTTCTCTTAAGCTCACGCAAACGTAAGAGCAGTTTGAGGTTGGTCCTGGTATTGTCCCCTTTTCCACCTGAGGAAACTGAGCTGAAAAATGTTAAGTGACAAGCTCAGGGTCTCCTTTAGACCAGCAAAACGGATGCCTAAGGTTGTTAGGCACTTAACCATTACTTTTTTAGGTAAACTTTTTACAAAAACCAAAGTACCCACAATACAAGTGTGCAGCCTGATGCATTTTCACAGAGAACACGCCCAGCTCAGGGACAGCATGACTTGTACCCACAAGCCCTCTCACGCTTCTCCCCAGTCCCTGCACTCGCTCCCGCAAGGGCGTGACGATAGCATGACTTCTGTCAGCATAGGTCAGCGTTGCCTCTTCTTGAACTTTATGAAGTTTGAATCACATCTGGTGCCATAATGTTGAGCTGCTTCTGTGCTGTGTGTAGCAGGGAGCTGGACCCACCCTCGGTGATATACTGTGACGTAGAGTGAGGCCTTCTGTATGGATAAGCCACAGCGGATTTATCCATTCTCCTGTTGATGTCTGTCTGGGTGGTTTTCAGGTTGGGATTGTTAAATAGTGCTGTTGCCAGCAATTCTTGCACAAGTCTTTTGGTGGACATACATGTTTTTGTTTGTTTTAGAGCTGAGAGTGGAAGTTTTGGTTCAGAGATTGGGCTACTTTTAATTTTCTACATTTTCCAGATTTTATAATTGGAGAAACTAAGGGGAAAGATGAACTTGCTCAAGATACTGATTAGAGTCCTGGCGGGTGTGGCTCAGTTGGTTGGGCGTCGTCCTGTGCACTGAAAGGTCACCGGGTCGATTACCAGTCAGGGCACATGCCCGGGTTTCGGTCCTTCGCTCTTGCTTCGATGTTTCTCTCTCTCTCCTTCTCCCTCCCCCCCCCCCCTAAAACCAATGTAAAAATCTTTAATTAAAAAAAGGATAATGAATAGAGATCAGAACTTGCACTCAAATATAGATCTACAGATGGATAGATATGGATAGACACACACACCCATGTTAAAACTTTTCTCACATCTGTTACTTTTTATTTCACCCTCTTGACACCTCCGGCAGATAGATTTGATGCCCTGATTTTACCGAGGAGAAAACGAGGCTGTGGGAGGCTCCAGGAGATAGACAGAAAGATGAAATAACAGCTGTGGATGCACTTTGCACAAGGAGAACTCTGCAGATTCATGGAGGCTCGTTTCCCTGTGCAGGGCTTGCTCATCCGTGCCACACGGCTTCCAGAGAAAGAACAGACAGATGCAAAATTCCTCTGTGGGGATTATTCTACTGCGACAAATCTTCATCACAGAACCTTGGGGTTTTTTTCCTCCAAAAGGATGAGGCTGGCTTCCGAGCATACATTAAACCCATCCATCCTCTTTGTTTCTGGCGAAGTTTTATGACTCAGTTAAAATCAAGGTCCTTTGGAAAGGGAAGGCGATGATCTCCCTGGGTGGGACGCCTTGGGTAAGAGTGATAAAAGGAACGTGTGCTGTGTGGCCGCCCGGTGGAGGCGTGTTTTCCCTCCTCCACTGAATCCACATAGCAGTTCTGGGAGGAAGATGCTGTTAACCTCAATTTACAGACCCGGAAGAAGAGCCAGGAGGTGGAATGACTCGCCTCCGTCCACGGCAGGGCCTGCTTGGTGGGAAGGAACTGAGAATCCTGTCTTGTTCCTGTTCCTCAGGGCCTGTTGTGTCCATTTGAACTGGCTCAACTAGGAAGAGGAGGCGTTGGGACCACTGAGGTTTCCTGGTGACGGAGGTCACCGATGGGCCTCTGAGGGCTGGAAGGATCATCTCTGGGGCTGGAAGGCTCCTTCCTCCTCCTCTCCTGGGGCAGGGGGTCCTCCCCACCCCTCCACCTCGCTCCTTTCTCTGCTCCGTTCTCCTGCCTCTTTCTGCAGATCTGTTTTCTTCGTTTACTTATGGCTTTTCTGCTCCCCCAAAACTTGCCCTGGATTTGGTCATGGCTGTGGCCCGACTCCAGCCTCAGGATCCTTAGCTTTCCATCATCTGTCTGCCCAGCGTTTCCATTCTGCATTCCCGAGAGAATCTGCCTGGTTCGTATCGGGTCGCATACCCATCCTGGTCCAATCAGCTGTGGTCAGAGGTGGCCTGTGGAACCATTTGGGTTTGGAACTCAGGTCTGTGTGCCTGCTTTCCTCCCCCGCCCCCTTCATCCCTCTGCAGAGATGCTGGAGCTGGGGGGATGCATGGTGTGCTGGAGTCCTGTGATCTGGCCGCCAGGGGAGACGCTGCTGGGCTGGGGAGAAGCTGAGGAAAGTCCAGCTGTGCTGATGGCTTCCGGAGTGTGGTGGGCAGGGGAGAAGCTCCCCGGCCTGGAGGACAGGTAGTTCTAACAAAAGCTGACATCGTCACTGAAATGGACAGTGTCGCCTTGTTTCTGGTAAGGGAAGGGACCTTGTTGGAGACCTGAATATGGTTGGACACATCACAGAGAAACCAGAGAAGTCATCGTTTACTCTGTTGAGCATCTGGATCCATGATCTTACCAGTTCTTCCCCAACTCCTGTGAGGTCTGGATTCGCATCTCCATCCCCGGGCTGTGCAGGCCCGGAGAGCTCAAGTGACTTGCCCAGTGGCCACAGAGAGAAAGTAGAGCAGAGATTGGGGCCTGAGCCTGCCTGACATAAAACACATGCTTCTCACTACTGCCCTCCATCTTTGTTACCATGGTAACATTTGTTCAGGGCTCTACAGCATATCATATTCATGATCTTACTGGACTATTCAGCACCCCTTTGGGGCAGCATAGCCATGCTTATGTTCCCATTTTACCTTGGAAGAACTGATGGTCAAAGAGAAATTGTGACTTGCCCTCGGCTACCTGTTGGTCAGTGGCAGAGCTGGGACCAGAACTCACATCTTTGGGACTCAAATATATCAATAGGTACTAAAGTGTCAAAATATATCAGTGTTATTGCTACTAGTGTGGATATATATAAATATAAATGAAAGCGTAATATGCAAATCAACCGAATGACCAAACAGCAGCACGACCATCCGGACGACCTTCCAGATGAAGCCGGGGCTGTGAAGGCCTACTCTTGCACGAATTTCATGCATCTGGCCTCTAGTATATAAATAATGTACAAAATTGTTGAAGAAAAACAGTGAATATATCATTCCCTCCAAAAGTATATATACATATAACACACATACAGATTAAAGAAGAAAAATAAACACCCATGTACCCTCCATCACCTTAAAAAATAAAACATCATTGCCCACTTGGTGTGGCTCAGTGGCTGAGCATCGACCTATGAATCAGGTCTGATTCCTGTCACGGGCACATGTCTGGGTTGCTGGCTCAATCCCCAGAAGGAGGCGTGCAGGAGGCAGCCAATCAATGATTCTCTCCCATCATTAATGAGTCTATTTCTCCCTTTCCCTTCCTCTCTGAAATCAATAAAAATATATTAACAACAACAAAAATAGAACATCATTGATATCTTTGAAACCACTCCACAATTATATTCCTACATTCTTTCCTCTCCAGGTATAATTTTATATTTAACTAGTAGCCCATCATGCAATATCTCGCGCAGTAGGCCGCCTGCCCCTTCCGCGGGAGCCAGCGGGAACCACAGCGCACCACCGGAAGCCACACTGCTTCCAAGGGAGGTGGGCCCGCCGTCTCCTCTCCGGGCCTTTGCTCGGCCGTGGAGGCTGCGGGCCGGCCCCCCTGTCCGTGTCCGTGTCCGCTCTGGCTCTGGGGGGCCGGCCCGAGCCAGGCATGGCGGCTCACCAGCCCCCCTGGCTCTGTCTCCATCTCCACTCCGGGCCTCACCTGCGCACGCAGCCTTCTCCTGTCTGGTCATGACCCGTTACGAAGTCCCGGTCTAATTTGCACATTTCCTCTTTATATAGACAGATGTTTGCTTGCTTTTCCTTATGTGCTGCCACATATTTATACCTCTCAGCAGTTTGTTTCTTCTTGCATGTTTTTGACTTTGGCACTCAGTGTTATGTTTGTGAGAATGTGTGCTGCTTTGGTCCACCAGTTGCGCTTCTCTGCAGCACCTCATCGTAGGAATATGCCCCATTCCATCACGCTGTTGATGGATGTTGGGGTGGCTTCTTGTTGTCTATTACAGCCAGTGCTACCGTGGCCATTCTGGCTGCTGTCCGCTGGGGAACACCTCCAAGAGTGAAATTACTGGGCCATGAGGTAGTCACCACATAGTTTGCTTTATGAGATAATGCCAAATTGTTTGCTAACAAGGTTCCTCCAGTTTATACTCTCCTAGTGGTAGCTGGCAATTCCTGTTGCTCTATACCCTCACTGAATGACATGACATGATCAGATTGGAAATGTTTACCTATCTGTTAGGTGAAAATGGTCTCATTGTTGTTTTATTTTTTTATTATTTTTTAAAAATATATTTTATTGATTTTTTACAGAGAGGAAGGGAGAGTGATAGAGAGTTAGAAACATCGATGAGAGAGAAACATCGATCAGCCGCCTCCTGCACACCCCCTAGTGGGTATGTGCCTGCAACCAAGGTACATTCCCTTGACTGGAATCGAACCTGGGACCCTTGAGTCCGCAGGCCCACACTCTAGCCACTGAGCCAAACCGGTTAGGGCTCATTGTTGTTTTAATTTGCATTTTTAATTTTATCATTTGAAGTGTGATGGGAGAGAGGTAGTTGACTACAGTCTGTATCTCCAATGGTAGCTGGATTATGGGAAGTTCCCCCAACTGCGTTCAGGATGGGGAAGGACAGCAGGCAGGAGGGCCCGGGGCGGGGGGAGGCTTCTTTCAGAGCTGCAGGCAGCATTTCTGACCGAGCCCATCCATCCTGTCCTTCTTCCCAGGATGTCACCCATCAGCCTCTCAGGACTTTCCGAGTCCACGCCTTTCGCTGGAATGAGGTCATTGGAATGCCTGGAACCCAAGGAGAGGCATGGGTTTGTGGGGCAAGCACACCAGCCTTCCGTGAGAAATGACGGCGCCTCTCGCCCAGACTGTCTGGAAGGAAGAAAATTCCAAACAGTCCAACCCAACTTCACATTTTCCATGTGAACCAAAGTGGGAGGAATCTTTACAGAAGCTTTTGGGGTGGGGCAGGAGGGATCATGTTTTCACCTATTCCCTGAGATCCCAAACCAACTTCGCTCCTGAAGCACCTGTGCCTTAGGCCTTTCTTCCTGAATTGAGGCAGTGTGGAGAAGAATGGAAATTTCCACTCCTACCTGGGTGACCTTGGGCAGGTGACCTCACCTCTCTGAGCATTGGTTGGCTCTTTGTCAGTAGGGGGCCATGTTCCCACATCACAGATCAGGTGACTCAGCTCCAGGGCCAACTCAGTGTCTGGAACATACCAAGAGCCCCATGAAAGGATTCTAATACTATTCTTCAAACGTTGGGAATATTTTGGAGCAGGTGGCTTAAGATTGTTTTTTGTGTTTATTTTATTATTTTTTTTTAGAGAATTTTTGTAAGAGTTTATTTGAGCTGAAACTCAAGATTGGTTTTCTTAAATTGAGATGTTTTCCCTCCTCTAGGCAGATATATTTTTTTAATTGATTGATTTTAGAGAGAGAGAGGAAGGGAGAGAGGGGGAGACACATCGATTTGTTGTTCCACTTAGCTTTGTATTCTTTGGTTGATTCTTGTATGTGCCCTGACTGGGGATCGAACCCGCAACCTTGGCAAATCGTGACGAAGCTCCAACCAACTGAGCTACCTGGCCAGGGCTCAGCAGATATTTTTAAAAGATGAAACACCCACAATTTTGGGGAGTAGGAGGGAAACTACCACGTTACAGGTTTGGCTTAGCATTTAAAAATCCATCAATAGACATAGACTGAACCTTTCCTATAAAGCTGAGCAGAGCTCAAGGCCAGAGGGGAAGGGGGGGGGTAGGATGATAATGATTCTTTTTTTTTTTAATGTATATTTTTATTGTTTTCAGAGAGGAAGGGAGAGGGAAAGAGAGAAAGATCAATGATGAGAGAGAATCATTGATCGGCTGCCTCCTGCATGCCCCCTACTGGGGACCGAGCCTGCAACCCGGACATGTGTCCTGAATGGGAATCAATGCTCAACCACTGACCCATGCCAGCCGGATATGATAATGATTCTTGACGCCTCTCAGCATATCCTGGGTGTCAAAGGCTGGCCTTGCCAGGAGTCTTGGAAACTCCATAGCAGCCCTGGGAGGCAGGCAGGGGAAGAAATCTGAGACTCAGAAAGGATATGGGCCCTAGCTGGTTTGGCTCAGTGGATGGAGCCTTAGCCTGCAGACTGGAGGACCCTGGGTTTGATTCCGGTCAAGGTCACATGACCAGGTTGTGGGCTCGATCCCCAGTGGGGGGGCGGGGGAGGGAGGCGTGCAGGAGGCAGCCTATCGATGATTCTCTCTCCTCATTGATGTTTCTATCTCTCTCTCTCCCTTCCTCTCTGAAATCAATAAAAACATATTTTTTTTAAAAAGAAAGGGTACGGGACTTGCCTGAGGTCAAAGAGGAGGGCTGTCATAGAACAGGGATTGGAGCCCGGATTGCCCCAGTGGTCCAAGCCACACTCTCCCCTGCGCCTGGCTGCCTCCCACCCCTGGCCTCAGCCACCTCGGGGGCCTTAGCTCCTCCCCTGCCTCTGGTCTCTCAACTCCAGCCAGCTGCTCCCTTTGCCGTCCTCTGACTGTGCTTTGCCCTTTCTGACCTCTGGGCCTTTGCTCTTGCCTTTCCAGCCACCAGGAACATGGGCCATCCCTTTCCACTTGGACTATTGAAACCCTTGTCCTCGATGTAGCCAGCCAGGGGAACAATATGCAGCCTTTAAGAAAGATGGTTGTTGGGGTGATGAATAGACTATTGTTCAAAATATATTACGTTGAAAACCACACAAACGACAAGACAAATTCCTACATAATTATAATCATCACATTTTTTAAATGTATATACACATATTCTGCCTTGCCAGCTCCATTCCAGGGTCGGGTCCAACGTGTCTTCTCTGGGCCATGAATGCTCCCAGGGCAGGGCCTGTGTGCTAAGTTGACCGGGAAGAAATGAAATTAATTATAGGGATTCCTGGTGGAGTTGTAGCATTCCATGCAAGGCAGGGACAGACGGGGTGTGGATGGGGCTAAAGGGTCTGGGAATTCCTCTTACCAACCCCACAGACCCAGGGGCTGCCTGCCAGGCCCCACGGACTTCAGCTGCCAGGGATGGGCCTGCCCTGGCTGCCCGCTGGTTTGCCTCCCTCTGATCCTCAGTTCCAAGGTCCCCATGGCCTCAGAGCTCCGGGGCTTGCCCGTGTCCCGGATACTGAAGCCCAGATTCAAGGCCAGAGGGGAAAAAGAAAAGGAATCTTCAGGATTTTCTTGTGACTAAATTTCCAGTTTCCATTTGGAAAGCCGAATGTATTTTTCTGAATTTGAACTTTCACCGTGAAAAATGTTCAGGGTTTTCATGTCTTTGTTAAAAAAACGGTGTTTTGTTTTTGCCTTTTGGGGGAAGGGGCTTAAGAGTCAAGCATGCTCACTCCGGGAAATTTGGAAATTTCTCGTAGAATAGAAGAAAAGTCACTTCCCCCCACCAATTTCTAGAGAAATACATCCTAACAATTTGGTATCTTTCCTGGCCTTTTTTTCCCCCCTCTTTTCTTTTCCCTGCTTTTCTGTGCACAGAGTTGTTTTGTTTAGTTTCCACTGAATAAATAGAAGGATTTCTGATTCACGATGTACAGAGCTGCTTACGCGTACTTGTAGCCTGTGAAGCTTCCAACGGCGATGAGACTGCCCGCTCTGGGAATTGAGGGGGTGGGGCACACGGCCCTCCCCCCGTATGCGCGGGACACTTGGGAGAATGCCAGTTTGCTGCACCAGGGCCGCGCTAAGCAGTACCCTTTTACCCCTATAGTTACTCGCAAGTGTCTAACGTGTCCTTCTAGGACCTAACGCTCTACTTTTCTTCTTTTTAAAACCCCAGAACTCAGAACACGTGCCCTTCTCCACGAACTCACAGGGATCTGTCTGTTTTGCCTTCTCCCAGCTCATGCATTCTTCGAGTCTTGGTAACTGGAATGTTTTGTCTGTTCAGGCTCACAACCATCCGTGGGACAGGAACCAACCTTAAGTACCTCATGATGGGTCGAGACGGACCTGGGAAAACTGGGAGCTGCCGACTGGACTTCCTCTGAATCAGCTGCTATTTCTGTGTGCCTCTCGTTTTCAAAGCTCCCCAGAGGCAACCCGAAATCCCCTATGGCCTCAGAATAGGATGGGGGGGGGGGTTCTGAAGTCCTCATCCAACATGTCTATCTCACAAGCCTTGGAAGGAGCCACGACGCCAAAGGCAAGGATCTCAGGGCACTGCCCACACTGGTGTGGTATCCTGACGAATATCTAACAAATCCAGCATGCGTCCGGTGGGCCTGACCGTTTGTGGGGCAGAGTTCCAGAACAGCGAGACATCCTGGCATTCTTCATCTGGTTTAGGAAAGACCTTTAACTACCAGCTGGTGGTCACCTCCATGTTCTTGAAATAGTCCAGCCTTGAGGTTTCTCCCCGGTGGTCGGTCCTGATGCATGGCCCCACCAGCGCGAAACAGGATGACTTTGTTCTGCGGGCAGGACAGCTGTGAAAGAAGCAGCTGTGTGTGTCGAAGCCTGTGGGAAGAGAGAGCCACCTAGGATGTCCCCGGCAAACCAGTCAGTGGAAGGCCTTCTGCAGGAGGCCTCCAACCGGTCTCTGAATGCCACAGATACTCCGGAAGCCTGGGACCCAGGGACCCTGCAGGCCCTCCAGATTTCTCTTGCTGTGGTTCTTGCCGTCATCACGCTGGCCACGGTCCTTTCCAACGCCTTCGTGCTCACCACCATCTTCCTCACCAGGAAGCTCCACACCCCAGCCAACTATCTCATTGGCTCGCTGGCCACGACTGACCTCCTAGTTTCCATCTTGGTCATGCCCATCAGCATCGCGTACACCATCACCCACACCTGGAGCTTCGGCCAAATCCTGTGCGACATCTGGCTGTCTTCTGACATCACGTGCTGCACGGCCTCCATCCTGCATCTCTGTGTCATTGCTCTGGACAGGTACTGGGCCATCACCGACGCCCTGGAGTACACTAAACGCCGGACAGCAGGCCACGCAGCGGCCATGATCGCCATCGTCTGGGTCATCTCCATCTGCATCTCCATCCCACCACTCTTCTGGCGGCAGGCCAAAGCTCAGGAGGAGATGCTGGACTGCAAGGTGAACACCTCTCAGATCTCCTACACCATCTACTCCACGTGTGGGGCCTTCTACATCCCGTCTGTGTTGCTCATCATCCTCTACGGCCGGATCTACCTGGCTGCCCGGAACCGCATCCTGAACCCGCCATCCCTCTATGGGAAGCGCTTCACCACGGCCCAGCTCATCACAGGCTCTGCGGGGTCCTCCCTCTGCTCCCTCAACCCCAGCCTTCACGAAGCGCACTCTCATTTGGCCGGCTCTGCCCTCTTTTTCAAGCAGGTGAAAATCAAGCTTGCTGATAGCGTTCTGGAGCGCAAGAGGATGTCCGCTGCTCGAGAAAGGAAGGCCACCAAGACCCTGGGGATCATCCTGGGCGCCTTTATCATCTGCTGGCTGCCCTTCTTCGTGGCATCCCTTGTCCTCCCCATCTGCCGGGACTCCTGCTGGATCCACCCAGCCCTTTTTGACTTTTTCACCTGGCTGGGCTATTTAAACTCGCTCATCAATCCAATAATCTATACTGTGTTTAACAAAGAGTTTCGGCAAGCATTTCAGAAACTTGTCCATTTCCGGAAAGCCTCCTAGTCTTATTGGGTGGTGACTCTGGTTAGCGTTTGTGTCCTATAACCCAATTGGAATTGCCCTTTTTTTAAATTTTACCTGAGATTTGGGTTAATCCTGATATTTGAGGTTTGGGTTCAATCAACAGAATTGTTGTGTGTGTGTGTTTTTTATTCCTGTTGTCTTCTTGACTTCTAAGCCACCAAAAGCCGGGAAGCTGAGTGAAAGGGGACAAAGACTGAAGATTTCACTTAGCATAATATTTTCAGGGTTCATCCATGTTGGAGGCAACATGACCCACAGGGTTCCCCATTGATGCAATTCAGGTGGGAAACTGACTCTGTGGGAAGAGCCAGGCTCAGCGGCGGGGCTTTCTGGTCTACCAAAGTTTTTTATGGGACTCCAAGGAGGGTTTTCATCCTCTGATTCCTTCTTAGATTGGATCTCTCCCAGTTCTTCATGTAAGGTGATATCAATGTGGAGTGACAGAGAGAGATTCAGAGGCTGGGGGCAGTGGAGTGGAAAGATTGGAACCAAATCAACTATCTTGTACCCTTTCTCCTTCTCCGGTATCTCTGCACCCTGTTAATGTTCTGAAGCTAACACCCACAATCACCCCCACTGAAGTAGATCGACAGGCTTTGAACCCACCAAGGTGTGAGTGGAACACCATTCTGATTTCCCCCCCTGAATTTTTACATGCCGTTCTCATTAGAGATCTTAAAATGTTGAGTCTTATCAAATAAAAAGCATGAGACATCATGATCAGTCAAGTCTTTGAGTAATTTTCCCCCTCTCCCTGGATGTAGAAACTGTCAGTTCAATTTTGACTCCAGCATTTATTGAGCACCTACCACATGCCAGGCCCTGTGCCAGAGCCCTGGCATTTGTTATCTCACTGGAACCTCCTAACAATGAAAGTCAGTATAATATGATGATTAGAGCTAAGGACCTGATACCTCAGTTCAAATCCAAGTTCTACCAATTTCTAGCTGGGTAACCTTGCACAAGTTTCTTAATCCCTCTTTGCCTCACTTTCCTCAACTGTAAAATGGCAATAATAATCGGTATGTTATTGTATATTTTATTTATTTTTAAAATTTATCTTTATTGTTGAAAGTATTACAGACATCCCTTCCCCCTCCCCCCCATTGACCCCCTACTCCCGACTTTCACCTCCTCCTCAGACCTTCACTGCACTGTTGTCTGTGTCCATGGGTTATGCATATATGCATATAAGTTCTTTGGTTAATCTTTTCCTGCCCTCTACCTTCCCTCTGAGAATCGTCAATCTGTTGCATGCTTCCATGTCTCTGGATCTATTTTGTTTGGCGGTTTATTTTGTTCACTAGAGGCCCAGTGCATGATTGAATCATGCACGTGTAGGGTCCCCTACACGCTTTCGCTTTTCACGGTGGAGCTGGGTGCCTGTCCACTCGTGCACCAGGCCTTTCAGAAGCCTCCGGCTTGGTGGAGGCTTCTGAAAGGCCTGGTGCCGGAGCAGACAGGCACCCAGGTCCCCCACTTTTGTTTTTTTTGTTTTTGTTTTTGCTGTGAAAGAGCTCATTTATTGGGGTGGTGGACTCAGTGGATCCAAAGTGGAGAGCTGGTGAAGGGATCGGTGGCTTCCAGTTTTAAGCGCTGGTTCTCAGTCCTGCGGCACCTGTTTATGGATCGCTTAGGCGAGGCTGGGCCAGGTCAGGGCCGCATGCACTTTGGCATCCGGGCCAGGGATGCTCTCCAGGCCCCACAGGGTGAAGCGGCTGAAACTGGCGGAAGCACGAATAAAGTGGTAAAGTCCCACTCCAGCGCCTCCGGGGCTTCCACCAGCTCCTGCTCCTCCTTGTCGGATCCCGCTGAAAAGTCCTGCTTCCCCACCGACTGCTCTTCCATCACCATCACGTATCCCAGCAGGCCAGGCGGCACCTCCACCTCCTCGCCCCTCAGACTGCGGCCCCGAAATGACACTTCGAGTCCATCGGGACCCTGACGGATGGCCGGGGTGAAAAAGCGCCCCACAGGGGCGGGCCGGTTAACCCGGACTTCACAGGGCAGGAGGTGCAGCGTGTGCGCAGAGTGACGGGGCGTAGGTGGATGCGGTGCTTCTCCATGTCTTCCTTGTCGCTGCTCTCTATCCTCTGCCGGGTCAGCGAGGCCAGAGCTCGCTCCCCCACTTTTGATGGTCCGCGGCCGCTGAGGGGGTCTCCCCTGCTGTTGAGAGGCGCAGAGGGTGGGACCCCCTCAGCGGCCCGGATCTGGCCGTTGAGAGGCACAGGGGGCGGGACTCCCGCCCCCTGCGCCTCTCAACAGCAGGGTAGCCCCCCTCAGTGGCAGTGGATCCGTGCCTCTCAATGGCCGGATAGGCCACCCTGAGTCCCGCCCCCCAGCCTCCGCAGCCCAATCGTGGGCGTAGCGGAGTGATGGTAATTTACATGGTACGCTATTATTAGATAGGATTAGATTCCACACATAAATGAGATCATGTGATATTTGCCTTTCTCTGATTGGCTTATTTCGCTTAGCATAATACTCTCCAGATCCCTCCACGTTGTCTCAAAGGGTAAGAGATCCTTCTTTTTTACAGTTGCATAGTATTCCATTGTGTAAATGTACCACAGCTTTTTTTTAATCCATTCAGCTACTGATGGGCACTTGGGCTGTTTCCAGATCTTAGCTGTTGTAAACTGTGCTGCTATGAGCATAGGGGCACATATATTCTTTCTGATAGGGTCTATCACTATTACATTTCTTTTTATTGACAGAGAATATTTTCTTGTATGGTTATACCACATTTTATTTATTCATTTATCGGTTGATGGACTGTTGTGTTGTTTCCACTCTTTGGCTATTATGAACAATGCTGCTATGAACTTTCTTGTACAAGTTTTTGTGTGAATGTATGTTTCCATTCCTCTTGGGTCCATACCGAGGAGTGGAATTGCTGTGTCCTATGGTAATCTATGTTCACCCTTTTGAGGAACTGCCAGACTGTTTTCCTAGGCGACGGCACCGTTTTACATTTCCATTCCAATCTGTGCACATCCTCAGCAGTATTCACTATTACCTTTTTGATGAGAGCCTTCTAGTGGGTATGAAATAGTATCTCACTGTGACAGCTAACTTTTGTTTAAGGCCCAGAGAGTAAATATGTTCAGCTTAGCAGGTCATATCATCTTATTGTAACTACTCAGCTCTGCCACTGTAGCGTAAAAGCAGCCATAGGCAACGTGTACATAAATGAGCTTGGCTGTGTTCCGATGACATTTTATTTACTAAGGTGGCAGCTTGCAGGCTGTAATTTGCAGACTTCTGATCTAGAAGAGCACCCTCCACCCCCAATCTGCCTATCCATTCCCTACCCCTTTCTCTGGCTTTATTTTTTTATTATACTTATTACTGATGATGAAATATCTGTGTTAGTTCTTGCTTATTGTCTGTCTGCCACCTCTAGAGTGTCAATTTCTTAAAGGTGGGGATCTTATTTGTCAGGTTCACTGTTTGCTTCCCAACACACCACAGTGCCTGGCACATAGTAGATGCTCAGTAAATATTTGTTTGAATGAATGAGCAAATGAATGAATGGAACACCCTTTCTAGGTTTACAAATGACTTATTCTCAATGTCTTTGTCTTTAAAGTTTTAAGATAAAGTGACTGACCCTGGGGCTGGAATCTCACAAATCATGAGATTTGATGTCAGGTAGGTCCTAAGTCAGACTCAGGGCAGTTCTATCCTGAGTGTAGCTGAGGCAAGAGAAAAGTGAGCAGGCTGGGTGACCCCAGTGTCCCCAAGAAGCTGTGTCTGGGACTGACCCCGAAGCATGCACTCAGCCGCTCTGTCCTTCTGCTCAGATACCCCTCCTCCAAGTCTCTACACAGTGACAAAGGATAGGGCAGCTTCAGAGAATGAGCAGCTGTTTCTGGTCTTCCTTGTTACAACCTGACACCTGCCCATTTGGATACTATGCCTGGAGAACTACCCACTAACTTGGCCACATGAAAGTCAAATTAGAAACAAACTTGTTTTTTAAAAACTTAAAAATAAATAAACTTGTTTTCCCAGACCACAGAGGAAGGCTATATTCGGGACCATCCTCTCTCCCTCCCCCTCCCCCAACATCCTTGTCATGCTCCTAATTCTTTCACACTTAGTCACAAACACACACACACACAGCATGATGATAACGACGTGTGTATGGGGGAGGAGCAGGGCAGGACTGTCTAGGACAGGATTCTGCTAATTTCTGATATTTGCTAGCGTGGCAGACACTGCAGGGTGCCCACCTAGCAGTCACCCCGTGTCCTTGCTCACAGAACCATGCCCCCACCCTGCCCCGCCCCCCATCAGTTCAAATGGCAACATGCCCAGTCTCCTGATTGGCTTAAAACACTTGGGATACTCTCATTCCCTTTACTAGGGATTAGTCAAGGGATAGACATGTGACCCAGTTCTGGCCAATAGGGTGTAAGTAGGGAGACCCTCAGGTTCAATTGCCAAGGACTAAGGGGGTTCCCAGGACCTGGGAATTTCAGTTCTAATCAGAAAAATACCAGGCGGACCGGGACAAGTGGGTCATGCCCGGTGTAAGGGAAGTCAGCTGGGGCTTTGGGAAAAGAGACTTCTTACAGGAAAAGAGAGACAAACAAGGGGGGGAAAAAGTTCTTCCTGCTTGGAAGCCGCCCTGTGAAGATGGGGGTGGGAAGGAGGGCGCTGTCCTGTGATCCTGTGGGGAAACACTGCGGATGTCGGATGTCGGAGGGTGGCAGCGGGGGAAGAGCCAACCCGGTTTCTTAACCACAGGATGAGGCCCGGGAGCAGCCTTGGGCCCACCGGTCAGATTGCTTGTTCAGTGAGCAACAGCCATTCTTACGGTTTAAACCACTCACTGAATTCTCTGTTACTTGCTGAACACACCCTAACACCCCAGAAGGCCACCTCTCTTGCTCCCCTGCCCTCCCACAGGTTGGATGGTGGCAGGGTTGGGCAGCGTGAGGCACTGAAGATTGGCACAGGCTTGGGGCCTTGGGTGGGGAAGTGGGGATAGCCAAAGGGTATTTCAGTGTGACGAACAGTTTATGTTCGCTGGCTGCTTCGAGCAGTCACCCAGGGGTTCCCAAGGCCGCATGCGTGCCCCCTGAGGTCTGAGGTTCATTTGGCAGCAGGAGAAATGGAGGCGCAGAGAGGGTGACTCATGTGCCATTTAACGGGGATACATCCTGAGTAATGTGTCGTTGGGTGATGTTGTCGTACAAACACAAACCTAGATGGTCCAGTGGTCGGCAAACTCATTAGTCAACAGAGCCAAATATCAACAGTACAACGATTGGAATTTCTTTTGAGAGCCGAAAACCGACTTCTGCGCATGGGCCACGAAGTTTCAATCGCACTGTACGTGTGCGCCCACACGTGGTATTTTGTGGAAGAGCCACACTCAAGGGGCCAAAGAGCCGCATGTGGCTCGCGAGCCGCAGTTTGCCGACCACTGGTATAGCCCACTAAGTCTAGACCGAGTATAGAATCTCATGGGACCACTGTCGTATATGGGGACCATTGTTGACTAAAAGGCCGTGAAGCGGCCCACGGCTGTAGTTTGAATGTAGGTCTGTCCCATCCAAAGTGCATGCTCTTTCTCTTTACAGCAATGTCTTGGTTACATCACAAAGGAGAAGGTACCTCCGGAACATTCTCAGTGACGGAGATCCGTGCCCATGAGACACCCAGTCCCTCTTCTGCCAGCACTGACTGTTCTTCCCACCGCACCCACGCCTGATTTCCAGTCACTTCCAGCTGCCCGCCCTGATCCTGCGCTTCTGAAACCCGGAGGCCAGGGCTGTGCCTTCAGGCTGAGCAGCCTCATGCCCCATCAGCCTTTCTTCTCTTAACATAACTTAGGGAGGAACTGGCCCCTGTTGCACTTGAGGTCAAGCTCAAAGCACTACATCTTCTGGGTACACCTAATGCTTTTAAGCTGGCCACACGCTCCCGCCCCTGATTCTATAGCTGCACAATTGAACCCACGGGGAGAACTCCCCATCGATCCGGGCTACATTTCTTAAGTTGTTTTTGAGTCCTGAGTCTGGCAGCCTCTGTATGTGCCGTCCCTTCTCTGTGGGATCCTCATGAAGTGAATCCCAGTCATTAAAGAACTGTTCCATCCTTCGGGGACAGAGCCAGAGCCCTCAGATGACCTCCGCCATCCCGGCCAAACGAGATACGGATGCCGCCTCTGGCAGAGGTAATGGTATAACCCCCAGCCCCACCCGTATTCGTCAGGGTTCTCCAGAAACAGAACCACTGGGATGTGCATAGCTAGAGGAAGAGATTTATTTCAAGGAATTGGCTCTCATGGTGTGGAGGCTTGATGCATCCAAAACCTGATGGGGAGGCCAACAGGCTGGAGATTCAGACAAAAGATGACCCTTCGAGCACTAACCGGTGTGGCTCAGTGGATAGAGCATCGGCCTTCGGACTCAAGGGTCCCAGGTTCGATTCCGGTCAAGGGCATGTACCTTGGTTGCGGGCACATCCCCAGTAGGGGGTGTGCAGGAGGCAGCTGATAGGTGTTTTTAACTCGCTCTTCCTCTCCCTTCCTCTCTGTGAAAAATCAATAAAATATATTAAAAAAGAAAAAAAGATGACCCTTCGAGTCCAAAGGCAGTCGCTGTAGAACCAGGAAAAGCCAGCATTGCAGATGAAGTTCAAAGGCCACCCTCGGGGAAATTCCCTCTTGTTTAGGGGAGGTCAGCCCTTTTGTTCTATTCCGGCCTTCTGAACGAGGTCCACCCACTTCTGGCGGGCAATCTGCTCTACTCAAAGCCCACCGACTGAAATGTACATCTCATTCACAGAAACGTCTAGAATAATGTCTGACCAAATGTCGGAGCACAGTGGCACAGCTGTGTTGACCCATAAAATTAACCATCACCCCCCCCCCGCCCCCCTTTACGGCAGGCTCCCTTCCAGCATATGTCACTCTGACCTCTGATCTCTCTCATCAGACTGTGAGCCCTGCAGAGACTCGTTGATCTTTGGACTCTTAGTACCTGACGCACAGGCGGTGCTCAGCTAATGACAGTAACAACAGCACTTACTGAGCTCTTACTGTGTGCCCAGGTACGGCCCTAAGTGCTTTATGAGCATAACTCATTTAACCCACATAAAGTTGGTCCTTTTATTATCCTCCAGATAAAGAACTGAAAGTCCTAAGAAATGACATTATTTTCCTAGTTCACACTGCTAGTATGTGGTAGAGTCAAAATTCAAGCCATACAGTGATACCTCAAAATCCACACTTCTTTTCAAAAAATATTTTTATTGATTTCAGAGAGGAAGGGAGAGGGAGAGAGAGATAGAAACGTCAATGATGGGAGAGAATCATTGATGGGCTGCCTCCTGCACGCCCCCTTTTGGGGATCGAGCCGGCAACCTGGGCATGTGCCCTTGACCAGAATCGAACCTAGGACCCTTCAGTCCGCAGGCCAATGCTCTATCCACTGAGCCACATTGGCCAGGGCCAAAATCCACACTATTAACCCCAGTGGAGTGACCAGGGCTAAGGTGGCCTGCAGCCTAGAGGGGCAGGGCAAGGTAGTGGGAAAGCACCGGTTTGGGAATCCGCTCTTCCCTCTACTTGCTCAATATCTCTGTGCCTCCATGTCCCCTTCTGTCCAGCGTGGATAACAATGCCAGCCTCCTAGGGTGGTTGGGGGGCCTGGCATTGTAGCCTTTAGAATCAGAGGAGATTATTGAATGAGACCAGGCCAGTTTACTCATGAGGAATTTTTGTTGAACACCTACTACGCTCCAGACGTTTTCCTACTTAATCTTCACATTAACCCCGGGAGGAATCCATGTTTTTATTCCCCTTTTACAGACTGGGAAATGGAGCTTGGAGCACTAATGAGTCACATAACTGGGCTAGGATTTGTCCCATTGTCTCCTATATGTTGTCAAAGCCAGTGCTCTCTCCCTGGGATAAAAAGCTTAGGGACAAAAATAGACAGAGGCGAAGAAGCATCGAACAGACTGTCAAACTACAGTGGAAATGGTAGGGGAGGGTTGGGGCGGGGGGGTAAGAGATCAACCGAAGGACTTGTATGCATGCATATAAGCACAACCAACAGACTCAAGACACTGGGGACGGGAGGACGAGGGCAAGTGCGGGGATGGGGGGAGATAGGGGAGACGGGGGGTGGGGAGGTCAGTGGACAGGGGGGAAAGAGACATATGTATTACCATTTGTAATACCTTAAACAACAACAATAATAATAATAATAATAAGTGCAGGGGCCTGCAGGGGCCACTTATAAGTGAATGAAGCAGCCTGGGTGTGATACAATAGCGAGTGTAGGGGCTCTGGTGACTGGAGCTCAGATACCCTATGTAGAGGTGGCAGCCGCTACTCCTCTCCAACTGACCTGTGCCAGGCAGAATGGTGTTTTAAGAGAGCAAGGAATCTGGATTTTCTATGCCATCTCCTCGTTTTTAAATGTTGACAATGAATTAAAAAAGCAAAGCAAACAAAGGCCCGTGCAACTATGCCAACACAAAAGAAGCCTGCCCGTCAGATTTGCCTCCTGGTCCACCAGTTGGCAACCTCTGGTCCTCCCTGTGCTCTCAGCTAATCTCTATACCCTACATGGCAGCTGGATCCCTACGGAGCTGTTTATCTGGCGACCAAAGTGCATGAGCAGATGAGAAAGCCAGACAGCCTCTCTTCCCCTGGGCCTGTCCTATACTCCACCCCGGGCCCTGCCCCCTCAGCTCCCTCAGGTGCCATTCCAGCCACCTTCCTGTCACCGGAAGGGCTGGCTGGTGGGGGAGGAAAGGCACAGTGCCCTGTTTACACTGCATGGGCAAGGACCAGAGGCAAGCAGTCCCCTGCATCTGGGAGTCTTAGGACCTCAGTGCATCTCCCTGCTTCACCAGGGCCCCGGGCATTTTGCTCCCAAGGGCGGGAGCAGGGATTCCCGACCTGGAGGGTATTAGGGAACCTTCAAGGTCATCCAGGACTACCCCATCAGATGACTAACATTCGAGCAGTAGCTCACACATTTTTATTATTTATCTTCTGATCCCCCAATGACACAGTGAACTAGTATTATTCCCATTTTGCAGATGGTGAGACTGAGGCTCAAAATAGTTAAGTAATTTGCCCAAGATCCCACAGCAAATAAATAGCAAGTCCAAGATATATAGCGAGGTATTGTGACCCAAGAGCCAGTAGTGCTCACACCATCACCCTGAGCCACACCCCCAACAGTTGCTTGACTCCTGGGCATTAACACCTAGTACCCTCAAGACTCTGCTCACATGTCCATGACAGGGTGCTCACTACCTTCCTATTAAAAAAAAAAAAAAAAGTTTGCCCTAACCTGTTTGGCTCAGTGGATAGAGCGTCGGCCTGTGGACTGAAGGGTCCCAGGTTCGATGCCGGTCAAGGGCATTTACCTTGGTTGTGGGCACATCCCCGGTGGGGGGTGTGCAGGAGGGAACTGATCAATGTTTCTCTCTCATCGATGTTTCTAACTCCCTATCCCTCTCCCTTCCTCTCTGTAAAAAATCAATAAAATATATTTTTTTAAAAGTTTTTATTGATTTTAGAGAGAGAGGGACAGAGAGAAACATCAATGAGAAAGAAACATCGATCAGCTGCCTCCCGCACACCCCGGAGATGTGCCCTGACCAGGAATCGAACCGGTGACCACTTGGTTAATGGGTTGATGCTTAACCACTGAGCCACATTGGCTGGGCTACCTTTTTTTTTTTTTTTTAACCTTAGCTACACTCACTCAGCACTCACTTAGCTTTGCACTGGGTATTGAAAAAATACTTTATATCATTCCACCCTCACAACAGTCCTGAGTGCCCCACTCTATACCCATATTATCCCTGAGAAATCCAAGTCTTAACGTGATGTAGGAACTTGCCCAAGGTTACGAAACTAGTTAGGGACAGACTGAGATTCAAATGCAGGTCTGTTCTTTATCTAGCTCAGACTGAAAGCTTGTTTTGGTTTTGGTTTCTGTACTCCCGAAGTAGAAGCCCTCACTCCTACTTCTCCCATCCCTCTTCCCCGATGCCCCCTTCAGAAGGCAGACACATTCCCCCTTGAGTATTTTTTTAAAACCAGAGTCAATATTCTGATTCCTCCAACTGTTCCCCATAAAATGTGGTTTTGTGGTCCCCACCACCACCATCATTTTGTTCACCCTCCTGTGAGTGAGTCACACTTTATGCATGTTCCTTTCAAAGTCCTGATCCTAAATATAACAGAGGACTTGGACAGACGTGGGCAGAATGACTCTCACCTCCTTCATTGTACATACAGTGTTTCTATGAATGCAGTCCCCAAATCAACAAAGCATCATCTATTATATGAAGCACTTGCCCCCACATACTTGGGATAGAAAGTGAACAAGCCAGCAACTTCCCGGCCCTCCTAGAATTTACATTCTGCCCACTGAGATAAGGTCACAGGTCACTTTAGATAAGGATCCTAGAACGTTGGCGGGTAGAAGGACTCGTATTTATAGATGAAGAACCTGAGCCGGGAGAGCCGCAGTAACAGACCCAAGATTCCACAGTGAGACAGAATCCACGTCTGCCTTCCTCAGAAGCTCAGGCTCAGGTGAGGGATGTAGAGGGCCTGAGAGGGATGCAGACTGAGATGAAAATGCCACCCTTGAGATCCGAGCTCTCATCAGAAATCCCGATATATCCCAGACATCACCACGAGGTGGCGCAGGAGCACCAGTGGAAGATGCAGAAATCCGAGGTGGATGGGCACCTTCCTCGCGTAGAGCAATTTTCCTTAGCCAGCGAGCGCGATGAGGAGGGAAGCCTGTGCCTGCTGCAGGACAACACTGGCAACTGTATGCAGTACATGCATATACAGAGGCGGGTTCTGCCTCAGCCAAGGGAGACAGCATAGGATGGTTGTTAAAAGGCTGGGTGCAGGTAGCACACAGATTTGATAGGAAATCTAGCTCCCCTTTGCTGTTTTATCACCTCACCTCTCAGACACCTGGCCTCAAGGTAAGATCCTCATTTCCCAGGACTCTACCTAGAGCCAGAGTGGCTGGTGCTCTCTTCCTAACTAGTTCCTTTTCCAGGTGGACCGGTAAGTAAATCCCCCTGGCAGAGAAGTCTCCTTCAGATGTCAGGAAGGTGAGGTTAACGGAGTCTGACAGCCTCACAGCCCTGCTGGGGCCTGACAGCTCATCCACACATTTATTCATCTCACATCACACAGAAAACGGCATGTGCAAAGGCGCTGAGGCTGGGAACTATGAATGTGGGGGGCCATGGGGCCGAGGATGTCTGAGAGGAAAGAGAAGGTTGGAGAAAGTAGGTTGGGCCTTGGGGACTAAAGCAGGCTATTGACTTTGAACTTTGAACTGGGAGCAATAGGAGCTATTGAAGATTATTCTGTGGGGGAATGATGTGATTAGATGTGTTGAGAACAATCACTCTGGCTCTCAATCAGGGAGGAATGGAGGTGGGGGAGCCTCGAGGCAGAGAGACCAACCCGGAGGCCGAGTAAATAAAAGCTGCAGGTTGGACTTGGGTGATGGCAGTGGTGTCTGAATTTCCATCCACTCAAAGCCTCTGATTAGCTGGAGTTACTCTCAATGAAACTTGTCTGTCTTGTTCGGGAGATGGTTCCTATAGGGTGAGGGGCTGCCCTGGGGCCAGATGGGAGGGAGGAGTGAGTGGTCAGCATTAGGTGATTCCAAGAAGATCCTTGATGGAAACAGACAGCCTAGGAAGAGAGAGGTTGGCTAAAGAGAGAGGCAAGATCCTGGGTCGGGTTGGAGGAGGAAGGCAGCGTGTCCAGTGGCTAGGAACACCTAAGGGCGTCACCCACGTCTCCTGTCCCAGCTCTGCTGCTGCTTAGCTGTGTGACCAAAGGCAGGTCCCTTTGCTTCTACGATCCTCAGTTTCTTCACCTGCAAAGTGATTATGACTAGGGCTTACCCCTTGAAGCTGTTGTGGGGATTGGACAAGATAATGTGTATACAACTCAGCGCAGTACTTTCCACCCAACACGTGGAACGCACGGGGGAGCTTCCGGTCCTCAATCCCCCCTCAGAGACAGTCTTTGCTGTGGCACCGTGGTCATTCCTGCTCTGTGGCACCTCTGCAGGCCAGTGTGACTCCAAAAAGCGGGCCAACCTGGGCTGCATACCACATTGACTAAGGCCAAAGGAGCGTTCCAGCCAGAAGCAAAGAAATGATGATTCGGTCAGCCCAGGGTCACATTCTGGGGGAAAGGCACCATTACTCTTCTACTTTGTGAAGCATTAAAAATTAACCTTGCCCTAGCTGGCTTGGCTCAGGGGATAGAGTGTCGGCCTGCGGACCAAAGGGTCCCAGGTTTGATTCCAGTCAAGGGCACATACCTTGGTTGCAGGCTCCTTCCCAGGCCAGCCCTGGTTGGGGCTTGTGCAGGAGGCAACCAATCGATGTATTTCTCTCCCATCGATGTTTCTCTCATCGTCTTTCCCTCTCTCTTTCCACTCTCCCTAAAAATCAATGGAAAAATATCCTCGGGTGAGGATTAACAACAAAAAAGTACTCTCTTTACTCCGGGGTTCTCCAGTGAAATTCTCTGTTTTATTGTGTTGGTTTCTTCCTTATTTTGTGGGTGCTTGTATCCTATGGTCATCCCATATTACCAGTTATTGTGGAAAGTGTTTTATATATATTCTTTTCTATAATCTTTATGGCAACTCTCTTAGGTAGGTACTATTTGTTACTGTCTCCACTGCAATAAATGAAGGAGCTGTAGCTAGAAGTTAATAAATGTACCCCAACACCTTTGCTCCTCATCATGACACTTACCTTCCCTATGGACAGTCAGCAGAAAGGTACCTAGAGCCCTAGGTTACCCCAGCAACCTGCCCCTAGAATTCCTCAGTGAATAGGATGCCAAGGCTTATCATAAACCAGTAAGAGAATAACCATGTGACAAAGGCCCAGGAGTTGTCATAAAGCTCTTGTTGAGGCGCAGGACATTGTATTAATTGAGGGTGTCCTTTGTGTGATACATTCCTCTGAGAGTTTAGTGCAGGAACATATTTGTCTCTCCCAAATCACTGAGCTGATTCTTCCAATCAGGCTGTAGCAATAGGTAGTTCTTATACAGACTTTATAAGAACTGAATATGGCCCTAATTGGTTTGGCTCAGTGGAACCAATTGATGTATCTCTCTCGCATTAATGTTTCTCTCTCTGTGTCTCTCCCCTTCCCTTCCACTCCCTCTAAAATTCAATGGAAAAATATCCTCAGGTGAGGATTAACAAAAAAAAAAAAAGAAGAAAAGAAAAAAGAAGAACTGAATATGCTTTAACTCATTTTATCCCCCCAATGATCCTGAGAGGGGGTTTATTATTACATCAACCCCATTTTCAGATGAAGAAACAGAAGCACAGAGAACTTAAGTAGTTCACGGTCACGTGACTAGTAAGGGGTAGAGTTGGGCTTCGAAAAACACAGTCTGGTTCCAGGGCCTGTGTTTAATCACTTGTTTACAACCGCAGCTCATCCTGTTTCCCTCTTTGCTTTGACTGCCAGGAGACTCAGAGCCATGGTGTTCGCTCGGTCACAGTTGCTATCCTTAGAAAACTTAGCCTAGCCTTTCTGCTATAATTAGTCCATTTTTCATCTTTCTTCCCTCCTTCTCCACTGGCTTTTGGTCCAGACTTTCATTGCTCTTTGATTTTTTCTCTCTCTTTAATTATTCATCAAATAGGCTTGAGGCTGCAGTGGAAACCACCTCAAAACCCTTTTTGGAATAGGCAGGAAATAATGCATCAATGAGATGAACAGAGACTATTTCTGACCAGCTGAGCCAGCTGGACACAGTCCGTGCTAGATGGGTGTCTTTTGAGCTTCTTCTGAATGATCAATACCATGCTCCATGATGTGGAAGACATAACTAACTTGAAGTCAAGTCAGTCCCAGTGTTAGCTAAGCTATGCTCACTGCTGTAATAGAGAAAGCTTGAACTCTCAATGGCTAAACAACAACAGAACCTAGTTCAATGTCTGTCCCATTCACTCCAGTGACTGAGTGAGACCCAGGCTGACCAAGGCTCCGCCACGTTCAACATGTGGTTTCCAAGGTCACCCTGATGTTGGCATCTAGTTGGCAGAGGGGAGAAGAAAAGAGAGAGCTTTGAGAAAGCAGACACACTTCTTAACTTGGATTTGGCCTGAAGACGGCACACGTTTTCCCTGCCCATATCCCATTGGTGAAAAGTATTCACAGACTTACAAGCGGTGCTGGAAAATGTAGTCTGGGCTGCTTTTCTCTGAAACAACTCTGTGCATGGAAGGGGAGCATCTTGGGTGAACACCTGGCTTTGTTCCAGTTCATTGAGCCACTTACCGTTAGAAAACGGAGAACACCAGGCAACGTGTATGGTGGTCTTCCTTTGTTTACAAGGAACCATGCATGAGCAAAATGGAGTATTTATATTTCAGACCAAATGTATTTGTTCGACAGGGGGATGGGCTATTATGAGAGGGAGAAGATTCATCATGATAGGAAGTACTGGTATTCAAATGGAGGCTGAATTTTCACTTGGCTGAAGCGTCTAGAAGTCAAGCTAAATACCTCCTACCAGTCCTTCTACCATTGAACTTCTGTGCTGGGCTCCATGCCCAACTCTGAACACCTGTTCTGTGCCAAGTTCCAGGTGGGGTTCTGGTGACACAGGAACAGATGGGACAAGGTGCCGGCCCCCAGGTTACAGACTGTCGTGAGTGGGAGCAGGATCTCTGGGAAGCAGGTCTGAGCTCTGGAAACAGGAGACTGGAGCTCAATTCCTAGCTCTGTTGCTTCGTGGCTGTGTGACACTGGAGCAGCCGCTTGGCCTCTCTGGTTCTCACTTTCCTCATTTACTAAACAGGAGCACTGGTTACCTTCATAGATTCTGAGGACTCAACAATGCAATAGTTTTAGAGCATTGGTAGCACCGTGCCTGGTATGCAATATTTGTATGATGACCTTGGGTAAGTCACTTCACTTTTTGAAGCCTCAGTTTTCTCATCCCTAGGATGGAGTTAATAACCTCACATCCTGGGGATGGAATCTTGCTGTGCTGTGGGGTCTGAGACCTGCCATTTCGCCTCTCAGCTTCCTCGTGGGGTAAGTGGGTCGCATCCTACCCGGCTGTACGGACTAAGAGATTGCGGGCCGCCATCAGCCGGGTTCAGGCACAGAGTGGGTACCGGAGTCAGCAAGGACGCGATTTCCTGGCTGCGCTCCCGGGGAAGGAGGTTTGTGCTGGGTCCCATCCCCCGGCTGGTCCTGCTCAGGAAATGCGGAGAGAAAGCCAGGAACCAGGCCTGCCAGGCCCCGCGGCCCCTCCGCGCCGTCCCTCCTCCCCCGTCCTCGACTGCAGGAAGCGGGCTGGCGGGAACGCCCTGCCGGGTGGGTGGGTGGGAGAGGCCGCGAGCGCGCCGGCCCCGCCGGCTTCCCAGGCCCGCGGCGGCGCGGCGCTGTCACTGCGGCAAACGCGCCGCCCTCCCCCCGCCGCCCGCCGGCGCTCCCGGTGCAGCCTGCCCATTGGCATTGCACGGAGGTGCTGCAGCCCGACCCTGGGCGGCCGGAGCGGAGAGGCTGGGTCCGACAGGCGCCGTCGCCCGCCGGCACGGAGCCCACGCCGCTGGGGCTGGGCTGGGGAGGGAGACTTGCCCAACCCTCTCTTTTGGGAGGTGAGATGCTGGACCTGAGGGTTTGTCGGTGAGTGGTCCAAGGTCATGGCGAGAAAACAACAAGGGCCAGGATGCCACTCATGGTCTGTTTTGGCTCTAAAGTTTGTGCCTTGAGTCTGTAGTCCTGGTCCAAGTTCTTGAGCGGTTCAGGGGGGTCAGGTTCTTGTGGAAGCTCAAGAACAGGAGGTCAGAATCTGGGGGCTACGATGGCCTCCCAGAGGCCAGGAAGCCCCTTCCTTGGTTTTGTGTGGAACATGTTGGGTGTTGCATTTTTCTTCGGAGTTTCAAAGGTGTCAGTGACCGCCCAGATGGTTATGAACCACAGCTTTCCAAGGCCTGCAGGTTCCTCTGGGGGGACCTGTGCTGTAAGGGGGCCTGAGGTTCCTCTACAGCCCAAAGCATCTTGAGACTATCTCTGCAGGGCAATGCTGTTACTTTGGAGGACTTGGGGGTCTCTACAGGATCCCAGGATCTTTCTCTTGAATCTTGAAAATCTTTCTGTAGGATCCTGGGGTCGGTCTGGGCACTTGAGGTCCCCATGGGAAGTTTTGAGAATCTCACTATAAGGTCCTTTGGTCCTCCATGGTATGTATGGGTTCTAAAGCTGAGCCTCCGGATGCCTATGAACCCCCTGAAATTGTAGGCATGATTTTGTGGGGCTGTCTGTGTACATGTTGTTTCTGGGAGAGTTTCATGGATTTCACCAGATTCTCAAAGGGGGTCCCTAATCCCCAAAGCTGGGGAAAACATCGCTTTGGAGTCAGGCATTCTGGGTTAAAATCCCAGCTTTTCCCCTTGCCAGCTGTGTGACCTTGAGCAAATTTCTTAACCTCTCTGAGCCTCAAGGCCACCTCCTTTAGGAAGCCTTTCCTCGGTCCTGGATTGAGCTAGGTCTCCACTCTGCATCCCCAAAGCCCCCATAGCACCTGGCCTGATACTTTGTGGCACTTAACACGATTGTTATGAAATAATTAATTGTGTTTAATGTTGTCTTGTCTCTCCAGATCTTTGTTGTCCTATAGTTTGTGCAGTGCCTGACACATGTTGGGCTCTCAGCCATTTGTTATGAAATAAATAAGTAAAGGAATGGAGCGATGCATGGCAGGCACTGTACTGGGGGCAAAAGGTTCAGAAATGAATAAACATCGTTCCCATCCTTGAGGAGGTCCCAGGCTAGTGGGGGGAATAGTATGAGTTCATGCAAGAAAGACTGTCCTAAATGCCTTAATGGGGGATAAACCTTAATGGGGCTACACAATAAGGGGGACAGCATCAAGAGATTCAAAGGTGAGTGGGATTCAGTCCTGGAACAGCTGACCTAACGACTTCCCTTTGTATTCTGTGTTACAATTTTACAAAACACTGAATTCGCACAAAATATCCAGGTATGCCCGCATCCCGCAGAGATGGGGAAACTACTGCTGAGAAGAGTTCAGTGACTTGCCCAAGGCCAGCCAGGCCATCATGGCTGCCTGAGTGCGCGGCTCATGGGCTTCGTAATTCAGCCCAAATCATTCAGGAATTGAGCTTTGATGTTGTGAAGGCCTTGGTTTAGATCCCATTAGATGTGAGACTTTGGGCAAGTTACTTTACCTATTTGAGCCTTATTCCCTTAATCTGCAAGATAAGAACAATAACTCCCACAACCTATATGGAATGGTAACTATAAAGTACCCAGTATGATGCTTGGTTTATAGTAAAGAATCCTTAAGTGTCTGTTGAATGAATGAATGAATGAATGAATGAAATATAGGTCCTGGTGGGTGGCCTGAAATGTAAATGTAAATCATGCCTTTTGGGGGATAGTAGGAGAAATTTAGGGTGATTTTATCTCTTTCCACTTTCGCTTTCTTTTTTTTTTTTCTTTTAAAAAATATATATTTTATTGATTTTTTACAGAGAGGAAGAGAGAGGGATAGAGAGCCAGAAACATCGATGAGAGAGAAACATCGATCAGCTGCCTCTTGCACACCCCCTACTGGGGATGTGCCCGCAACCAAGGTACATGCCCTTGACCGGAATCGAACCTCGAACCCTTCAGTCCGCAGGCCGACGCTCTATCCACTGAGCCAAACCGGTTTCGGCTCCACTTTCGCTTTCTATGATTCCTGTGAACCTTAGCACTTGCCTCAACCACAATGTTATGTTTTATTGTTTTCAAACCAACCAAAGTGAACCAACCCCAGCTTGGTTAGCACTTTTATATATTTTATATATACCTTTTTCCCTGATGACTCAGTAATAGAACTTCCTTGTAAAAAATTTAAATTGCAGCCCTGGCCTGTGTGGCTCAGTTAGTTGGAGCGTCACTCCATGCACTGAAAGGTTTCAGGATCAATTCCCGGTCCAGGCACATGCCCAGGTTTTGGGTTCGATCTCTGTTTGGGGTGTGTATAAGAGGCAATAAATCTATGTTTATCTTTTGCATTTCTCTCTCTACCCCTCTCCCTTCTTCTCTTTCTAAAGTAAAAAAAAAGAAAGAAAGAAAAGAAAATCCTATCTAATAAAAGAGTAATATGCAAATTGACCATCACCCCAACACACAAGATGGCTGCCCCCATGTGGTCAAAGATGGCTGCCCCCATGTGGACACAAGATGGCTGCCACAAGATGGCCAGCAGGGGAGGGCAGTTGAGAGGGACCAGGCCTGCAAGGGAGGGCAGTTGGGGGCGATCAAGCCTGCAGGGGAGGGCAGTTGGGGGGGACCCAGGCCTGCGGGGGAGAGCAGTTGGGGGGGACCAGGCCCGCAGGGGAGGGCGGTTAGGGGTGACCAGGCCTGCAGGGAAGGGCAGTTAGGGGCAATCAGGCTGGCAGGGGAGCAGTTAGGCATCAATCAGGCTGGCAGGGGAGTGGTTAGGGGTGATCAGGCTGGAAGGCAGAAGCAGTTAGGGGCAATCAGGAAGGCAGGCAGGCGAGCAGTTGGGAGCCAGCAGTCCTGGATTGTGAGAGGGATGTCCAGCTGCCCGTTTAGGCCCTATCCTACCGGGATCGGGCCTAAACGGGCAGTCGGACATCCCTTGAGGGGTCCCAGATTGGAGAGGGTGCAGGCTGGGCTGAGGGACACACACCCTTGTGCACAAATTTCGTGCACCGGGCCTCTAGTTATTTTAAAATTAAATTGCAGACAGATATCATGAGGAACATGAAAGTGCAAACTTTGGGCACAGTAGGCACATGATGGTGACATATTGTTATTCTTTGGGAGGTGCAGGAGGGCATAGAACAGGGAGAAAAAAAAATCCAGCTTAAAAGTATTTCCTACTGGCTTTGCCATGGTTCCTGGGAGCTCTGTTAGGAGTCTTGCCTTTGGCTGTAGCATTGAAAGTTCAAATGAAGCTAAGGGCTGGGGAGGGAGGGAAGTGAGAATTTCTGGGCAGGGGCTTTTTCTGGAGTGCCACGAAGAATGAGATGTGAGCTGTGGAACTTTCTATGATTCAGATGCCCACTGCTGATCTGTCTTGTAGCTGTGTTTTTATCCCCTTTCTTTTTCCCTCTTAGCATCTGGTAGAATCTTTTTTTTTTTTTTTTTAAGTTGCTGACACACACACACACACACACACACACACACACCCACGTCAAACAGTAAGAAAAAAAGGTGAGAGCCTCCTATTTAGTTCTCTATATTTTCCATATTTTATGTATATATTAAACATATATTAAAGTTATAACCATGGGATCCTACTGTACCTGTAATTCTGCAACTTACTCTTATCATTTAACAATACCCAGTAGATGCATTTTCTTGCCTGATCATGCAAATCTACCTCATTCCTTATCCAACTGAGCTTATGAAGTCAGGACTGTCAGCCCTACAGCCCAGAGGCCAGCACACGCGAGGCCTTTCTGGGAGGGCATCATGAAATAGTCACAGCAGCCACCATATCCTCGCATGAACTGGGAGCCAGGCTCTGAACTAAGCTCTTTCACATGTTACTTCATTTATAATCACAGTCACTGTATGAGATAGGTGCTATTATTATTCCCATTTTTTTTTACCCTCACTCAAGGATATGTTAATTAATTAACTAATTAATTAATTTTTTAGAGACAGAGAGAGAGGAAGGGAGAGAGAGAAAAAAATCAATGTGTGAGAGAAACATCAATTGGTTGTCTCCCATATGCACCTAGGTATGTGCCCTAACTGGGAATCGAACCCACAACACTTTGGTGTGTGGAATGACACTCCAACTAACTGAGCCACGCGGCCAGGGAGATTATTCCTGTTTTTTTTAGGTGAGAAACCGAGGTGCAGAGGCTGCAAGTCCAAGGTCACACAGTTGGTAAGTGGTGGAGCTGAGATTTGAATCCTGGTTTGTCTTGTGCCAAAGCTTTGGTGTGAATGAATGAATAAGTGGCAGATGGGGTCATCAGTCTCGGGGAGAAAGTTCTGTCTTCAGAACCTCCCCTGTACGTCCTGGGTTCTCTCTTCCAAGTGTTTGCAATGCTTGGAATCAGAGTCAGCACATGGGAAAGACTCAGCAAAGGCCTGTTCTTTGCCTGCGGCAATCCTGTGGCCATGCTCGATTTTCATGGGAAGTAGCGTTTTTGAATTTCCTATTCTAAATATAAGCCTCAATTTGTTAGGGGCCCTTGAGGACCAGCCCAGGCATTTCAGGACAGCCGTTTGCCTGTCTTCAGTGCAGGAAATTAATCAGAATCCCCAAACCCTTTCCCTCTTCCCACAGGCCAGCACTCTGGAAACGCCCAGTGCCTTGCTGCAAGCCCTCCTAGTGGACTGCAGAGAGGCCAAGGGCAGTTTAACACAGATCCATCTCTTGTAAGGAAAGTGAGAGAAGAAAGGCACGAGGGAGAAATGGGTCAGCTCTGCTGCAAAGAATTTGCAGAGAGAGAGAGAGAGAGAGAGAGAGAGAGAGAGAGAGAGAGAGAGAGAGGAATTTGCAGAGAGAACTTGAAGCTGTCAGAGAGAGAGAGAGAGAGAGAGAGAGAGAGAGAGAGAGAGAGAGAGAGAGAGAGAGAGAAGAATTTGCAGAGAGAACTTGAAGCTGTCTCCACTTTTGAGGAGGTGCCACGTGACAGAGATATCCTGGTGTGTCAGATATGCCTCTGCAGAATCCCCCTGGGGGCTAGAAACTGGAGTGTCGGTTCCTGGTCCAATGGCAATCCTCGGCAGGGCCACTTTCAGTGAGCCTCTTCCTCCCTCAGGACTTCAAAGTCTTCTACTGCGTAATGATTGGGCGGATTATTACTAGAGGTGCTATGTGGTGTTACAAGCTAGAAATAATATTGATGATAATAATAACTAAAATAAGAATGACAACTATGTGGTTTGTGGAACATGTGTGGGTTCTGACCTCGAGGAAGGGAGAAAGTGCTAAGAAACAAAAGGGAGGTTAATGTGACACAAGTTAAAAATGTGTTCATGACCACATGAGAGTTAAACACAATGCTGTGGATATTCCAAGCAGGGAGAGTCCACTTCTGGCTGGGGGAAACTAGGAGTTGTAAGTTGAGATAAGACAGCAAGGGATGAGCATGAGCAATGGGGCAGATGTGGGAAAGCAGTGGGTGTGCCAGGGGAAGTTTGGATAAACTTTACAGTATGTGTGTGTGTATAAAGGTAGGTCAGGGCTTTAGCCTTTATTCCATAGGCAATAAGGAACTTGCACAAGAGATGTCTCAAGAGACCAGCTATGCTGCTGCAGTCAGCGGAAGCAGCCCTCAGCGCATCTATGCCCCAGCTTGTGAATGCAGCTCTGTGCCAGCATGTGGGAGGGCATCTATCAGGAGTGTCTCTGGCTGTGCCCTGCACCCTGCTGGGTGTGGGCCTTGGGCTCCCTTCAAAAGCTCCCCTCTCCATGTCTCTGGGCTGTAGGTACCTTGCACATAGTAGGTCCACAGAAAATGTGTAATTATTGGAGGGAGTTTTGAGATCATCTGGTCATCGCCCCTTCCCATTTTAAAGAAGTTGAAAGTGAGGGATGGGAAAGGACTTGTCTAGGATCACACAATTAATTAATAGCAGAGCTGGGGACTGGAACTCATGCCTCTTGAGTCTTAAACTGAGTTCCTTTTCCACATTTGCTGAGTGATAGAAATAGTATTTGTTGAGTGATTGCTCTATGGCAGGCCCCGGGCTAACCACCTTTACATGGATTATCTCATTTAGTCCTCGCAACACCCCAGACAGTGCCCCTCTGGAAAGCAGGACGTTTCGTCTCCCATTTTGAATTCCCACCGCGCCTACAGCTTGGCGGAGCCCTAGTCTGGGGAAGGGTAAAATACGCGGAGGGGGAGGGGCGTACAGCTTAGCCCCACCCCTCGCCATAGGCCCCGCCCCCAGGACGCTGACGTCACCCACTGGGCCCGCCCCTCATTGTCAGTCCAGGGGAGCCCGAGGAGGCGCCGGCGGCCGGGAGCGGAGTGCCCGAGCCCTCGGCGGGCGGGAGCGTGGGCCGGAGCCGCCGAGGTGAGGGGTCTGCGGTGGGGCGGCGGGAACGTGGTGGGGGAGGCCGGGGCGGGCAAGGCCAGGGTTGGGGAGGGCGTCCGAGTGGATGGCCTGCCCCGCGGAGGGGTCGGGGGCACCCGGGGGCGGCGGGGCAGAACCGGCGGGCGCACCGGGGGAGGGCCGGGGGGTGTGGAGCTGAGGTGGGGGGAGAGTTTGGAATTTCGGAGGAAGAACTCGGAAGGGGAGACCTTTGGGGGCGAGACCTTGAGAATGTTTGTGGAGTTTCTGAAGGGGGAGGGAAGCTTCTGAGAGACTTCTCGGTGGGAACGAGACTCTGAGGAGAAATGTTGGGGCAGGGAGCTCAGGGGATGTTTTGGGGGGGAGGGCGCGGAGGAAGAGTTTTAAGGTCGAGTTTGGGAGTCGGAGGGCGAGCGCGCGGGGCCCGGTGGGGGCGGGGAGCAGCGCGGCGGGGCGGGGGGCCGGGGCGGCCGGGGAGGGGGCTGCGCGGGGCCCGCGGGCACCCGGGAGGAAGGAAGTGATCTTACAGGAAGAGCCGGGAGCTCCTGAGGAGGAGGAGGAGGAGGAGAAGGAGGAGGAGGAGGGAGGAGGTCGGGAGCGTTCGGGCCGGCGTGCGGGGGCCGGCTGCGGGACTGCGCTGCGGGGGTGCGGGCCGGGCGGGGAGGGGTCCCGCCGCCGCCGCAGCCGCCGCAGCTGTCGGCCTGCCTCGCCGGCCGCGTCCCGGCGGATGCTGGTCTCACAGCCAGACCGCCGGGCTAGGAAGGAATTTGAGGCATTCGCTTTGTTTAAGTTGCCAGTAGACAGTCCTGAGGACTAATTAATGGTGGAATCTGCAGGGGGACGCGGGCGAGCTGGGCCGGGCCGTCCCCCGCCCGCCGCCGCCGCCGCCGCCGCGGTGAACTTTCCGCAGCGCACGCGGCCCGCCTCCCGCCTCCCCGCCTCCCCGCGCACCCCCACCCCTGCCCGGCCGGGAAGGAGCCATGGCTTCCCGAGGCGCAGGAATGAAGTGCGGTTTCTGGGGCCAGTGGCCTCGGGCTGCGGAGGCTGCCGGCAGGGAACCCGGCGTCCCGGAGCGGCCGGGCGGCGGGGGGGCTCGGGGCCCGGGCTAGCGCTCTGTGAGGTGCCTGCGGTTTCTGGTAATAACCTTGGAGGACGCTCTGTGAGCCAGGAAAGACCATCTTGCTTTGGAGCATCTGTTTCTTCATCGTCAGCCCCTTTCCTAACACTGCAGGACTTGTTGTGGCCTGTTTCGGAAATGCCGGGACTGGTGCTCACACTTGAGGGTGCGAGAGGGGAAGGGAATAGACACCCCCAAAACGCTGCAGTGTGATCTCCGCAAAGGCAGGCTGCTGGCGGGCAGGTTCTCCGCCGCACCTTCTCTGACATGAATGACCTTGGGAAACAAATTATGCTTCTGAGCTCCTGGTGCCTTATCTGTCTGTCGCTTGTGGAGAAAATACTCTCTGGACTTCCCTGCCTTTTGGGGGGGTCTTTTGAGAGGTGGGGTTTTGTTCAGGGCTTTTTACAAACTGCCGCAGTCAGAACCGGGGGAATTCAGTTCACCTAGTGAGATTTTACTGCCTCAGATTAGGGAGGGAGAGAGGAGCATGGATTTTCGGGGAACATTTCCCGTCTGGGAATCTGTACAAGTATGTTCCAGATTGCTTCCTGTCACTTTGCGTGTTTGGTGGCATTGGTGTGGTTAAATTGAATAACCCCCATAGAAAGTCCTCTTGTCAGAAATAATTATTTTGCTCAGAATTCCCCTTGGGGCATATTAAAGTTGTGCTCAATTTACTCAGAAGAATTTTTCAGGTTTCTAAAATTAAATCACTTTTCTAAACATAGTCACTAAAGTTAGAAAAACTGGAAATGGTGGGGTGGGAAGGGAGTTGATTAGAATATAAACAAGACAGCAAATACTGGTTCATCGTCCTGTGATTACTAACAGGGATTTTGGATCAGCCTTGATTAATAGGTATTTGCTTACTCTTAAATAATTTAAGACCAAGAAGGGGAAGTAATATTGTTGAGTGCCTATTCTGTGCCCAGTAATTGTGCTTGGTGGTCTATATCTCACAAAGTCTTCACAAGTAGTTGGCGTCTCTGTTTCACAGATGAGCAAACGGTGAGGGTCAGAAGGTAAAGGGATTTTTCCCAAGTTTATATATAAAACTAGTAAGAAGTGGAACTGGAATTAAAACTCAAGTCTGGCCGAAGCCGGTTTGGCTCAGTGGATAGGGTGTCGGTCTGCGGACTGAGGGGTCCCGGGTTCGATTCCGGTCAAGGGCATGTACATTGGTTGCGGGCACATCCCCAGTGGGAGGTGTGCAGGCGGCAGCTGGTCGATGTTTCTCTCTCATTGATGTTTCTAGCTCTCTATCCCTCTCTCTTCCTCTCTGTAAAAAATCAATAAAATATGTTTTAAAAAAAATAAAATAAAACTCAAGTCTGTTTCTAAGGTCCATGGTTATCTCCACTAGGCACACTGCACTGGGAACCAGGAGGCTTAGTTTCTAGCTCTTTGACTGAGCCACTAGGTCACTGGGACCCTGTCAATTAAGTCTATTTCCCAATAATGTTGCCTTCTTTTCCTCCAGCAGTGTTGTCAGAATGCTTTTGAGATGTTCTAGGTTGTGTTTTTTTTTTTTTGTAGAAAGACAAACCCATGTTGTAGTGCTATGTTCTATATGCAGTAGGTGCTTAATACATCTTTTTCTTATAGAGTACCTGGGTGATCATAGATTGCATTTATGTAATGGAAGATGTTCGATAGCTAATGGTTCGTCCACTGTAGAGGCCATCATTGAGGTGATATTCATGATCAGAAACGGAACCATTTTTCATGTAACATGGCTTTGTGGGACATTGTCAGCTTATGAGTAAAGCACATTACATACAGGTAGGACCTACATAGTCAAGCTGAAAGATTTGGTATAAACTTTGAATGCACATAATAGGTGCTCAATAAATATTTGCTGAATGAATGCATGCATTCTTTTCTTAAAAATGTTTTTCTTGACTTTATTAAAGAGAGAGGAAGGGCGAGGGAGAGAGAGATATAAACATAGATGAGAGAGAAACATTGATCAGCTGCCTCCTGCATGGGACCTTTTGGGGATCGAGTTTGCAACCTGGGCATGTGCCCTGATCGGGAATCAAAACTAGAGACCTCAACTACTGAGCAACACTGGCTGGGCTCTTTTTTTTTTTTTTTCCAAGTCAGCTTTGTCCAGGTATAATTTACCTACAATAAAATTCACCAATTTTAAGTGTACACTTTGTGATGGATACATGACAAATGTATACAGCTGTGTGATCACTACTGACTTCATTTGTTTAAATTGGTTAGCAGAGTGGTCCCTGGAAATTTTGTCAAGTTTTTATATTCACATTCAATACTGGTGCCATCAGAGTGAATATTAGAGAGTTCAGGTGCCAAGTTTGTAGGAAAGAGGGGGAATCTTAGATATTTGATGGTGAGATGCATGAGGAGAATAAGAGAGGGAAGATGGGGACATTTGTCAAATCAGGGGAAATATATTAAACCAGGTTTTCATTATTTTTGATACATTGTGGAAGAAAAATTACCCAAAGATTTATTGAAGAGTTGAACTGCTATTTATTTTATTTTTTATGAAATGGTAGCTCCTGAAATATAAAACATCTTTGGCTATCCTTAAGAAGTACTTACAGATTATGGTTGTTCAAATAGTTCTTAAGGGTGGGGATGCTATAAAATGATTAAAGGCCTGGCCCTTCCACCTGTGACAGAATAGCCTTAGTTTACCTCTAACTTGTTTTAGCTAATATTCCACAAAGGGAATACACTAGGTAGAAATTGTGTCTTGCTGGGAAGACGTAAGCTTATTTTTTCCTTCTCATAATTTCTCTTTACTGAACCTGCCCATTCTCCTTTCATTTAAGTTTCTATCTAAGGAAATGCTTGAAACCTGTTACTGCACTTCTAGAAGAAACTCCATTTTTTACCTCTTACTCCTTATTTCTCTTTATTCATTCTATTTCTTTATGTTGCCTGTTTTATAATCATCTCCCACCTGTGAATCCTGAGAATGGAAACTTCTCAACCATCCATATACCATTAGGAAATAATAATTAAATTAAAATAACAGTCCACCAACTCAGTATTTTGGGTATGACAGGGAGAAAATAATAACTCTATGAGGTAGTCATTATCCTCATTTTATATATGAGGGATCTGAGCTCAGAGTAGTTATGCCAAAGCTAGTGAGGGGCAGACCATTGAGTTGAACTCCTGTATAATTGATGCTCAAGTTTGGGGTCTTTTTATTTAATTACACTCTCTGGTGTATTAGGGTTGAGGAGAGGGAAGGGTAGGGGGAGGGGGCAAAAGAAATGCTTGAAAATACCACATTAAAATATAAGCCAAAACATAACAAGCATTGCTGACCTGTTTAGGCATTGCTGTTTTTATCTATTTCTTTTTTTATTAAAAAATATATTTTAATTGGTTTCAGAGAGGAAGGGAGAGGGAGAGAGAGATAGAAACATTCTATATAATAAAAGGCTAATATGCACATGGTTATCACACCCTCACATATAACGACCAATCAGCAGGAGGCTGCATGCACAGCAGGTGCGTGCAGGTGGGTAGGGTTGCGTGCGCAACCAGTCACCAGGAGATGCATGGAGCACCTCTTGGACCCTCCTCCCCCCCACCCCAGCTCTTGCTGGCGGCTCCCTTCCTCCTCCCTCTCGCAGAAGTGGCGAGCTCCTGCTGGCATGCTTCGGCTCCTGCCGGCTCCCGCGGAAGCGGCGGGCAGCCTACTGTGCGCGATTTCGCACGCTGGGCCACTAGTCAATGATAAGAGAGAATTATCTATTGGCTGCTTCCTGCCCACCTCCTGGGGATTGAGCCCCCAACTCTGGCATGTGACCTCCTGTTTCATAGTCAATGCTCAACCAGGGACCCTTCAGTCCACAGGCTGACACTATCTACTGGGCCAAACCAGATAGGGCAGTTTTATCCGTTTTTGTACTTCTGTAAAAATGGAATCATACTCCATATATTCTTTTGGGTCTGGCTCCTTTTATCCAACAACTAGAGGCCCGGTGCACGAATTCATGCATGGGTGGGGTCCGGCCAGCTCAGCCCCGATTGGGCTTATTGGGGCTGGGCCGGCCTTGGGGAGGGGCTGCCCCTGATCGGGATGAAGGGGGCTGATTGGGGGCGGGGCCAGCCCGGGGGGAGGGGTTGTGGGCAGTTGGCTGGCTGGCCCGTCCCCTGGTCAAACTCCTGGTCAAGGGGACAATTTGCATATTAGCCTTTTATTATATAGGATATGTTTATGAGTATGCAAACACTGTTTTTTTTTAATCCTCACCTGAGGATATTTTTTCCATTGATTTCCAGAGAGTGGAAGGGAAGGAGGAGGAGTGGGGGGAGAGAGAGAAAAAAACATTGAAGGGAAAGAGACACATTGATTGGTTGCCTCCCACACATGCCCCTACCTGGGCTGGGGAACCTGCAACTGAGGTATGTGTCCCTGATCCTGACCATCCCCCTGACTGGGAATTGAATCCGAATTGAATCTGAGACCTTTGTCTCCGCAGGCTGACTCTCTAATCACTGAGCAAACTGGCCAGGGCTGCAAACATTTTATCTTGGCTTGTTATGCCTTGTATATAACCTGGCCCCTGGTCCATTATGCTTCAGTCACAGTAGCTTATTACTTTCAAATTCAGCAAGTTCTTTCATACCTCAGGCCTTTTTGTATGGGTGGCTCTCTCTTTTTCTTTTATAAAAATTTTATTGATTGATTGATTTTAGAGAGGAAGGGAGAAACATCCACATATTTGTGCATTCATTGGTTGATTCTTGTATGTGTCCCAACTGAAGATCGAAACCACAACTTTAATATATCAGGACGATGCCAGTTAGGCCCACTCTCTCTTGAACACTCCCCTGCTTTTTGCCTGGCTGCTTTCTTTTTTTAAAATACATTTTATTGATTTTTTACTAGTACAGAGAGGAAGGGAGAGGAGGGATAGAGAGTTAGAAACATCGATGAGAGAGAAACATCGATCAAGCTGCCTCCTGCACACCCCCTACTCGGCATGTGCCCGAAACCAAGGTACATGCCCTTGACCAGAATCGAACCTAGGACCTTTCAGTCCGCAGGCCGACACTCTATCCACTGAGCCAAACTGGTTAGGGCATGGCTGCCTTCTTTAAGCCTCAGCTTATGTATCAGAGTTGCTTTCCCTCATCCCTATTTTGCCAGTCCTTTCCCGTTACTAGTATTTCCTGTTGCCTCCCTTCTTAGTGCCTATTACAATTTGTAATGATATATCTGCTTGTGTGATTATTATCTGTCTTCCATACTGGACTTCACAGGAGCCAGGGTACTCATAGGTTTTGTTCACCAGTGTATACCTGGTACCTAACAATGACTGAGATATAGTAGGTATTTATAAATATTTAATGACCACTTGCCCAATTCACACCTTTGTTGCCATTATCTTTTGTCCTTTTCTTCTCTTATGCTGTTTAACCAATTAATCTTTCCATCCTTCAATGCTCAGCTCAATTACCCCTCTTTGAAGTCTATCCTGGCTTTGCAATAGTTAACCTCTCTTTAAAAAATTATGACATTAATTGCTGATACCCTCATGTTTTTGGTAAGTCACACTAGTATGTCTTATCTACCTAGTTGGATCTTTCTCAAAAATCTTGCAGCTTGTAATGCCAATACCCCTCATACTCTTGGATAACTTGACTAGCTTGTATCTTTACCTAATTTGATCAGAATCTTCTTGATCAGTAGATAATTTTGTCTTAGCCAGTATTCCCCTCAGTCCCTTTCACTGAACTTTGCACATAGTAGATTCTCAGCAGAGTATTTTAAAAAAAATTCTTATTTTTAGAGACAAAGGGAGAGGGAGAGAGAGATAGAAACATTAAAGGTAAGAGAGAATCATTGATTGGTTGCCTCCTGCACACCCCCCAGTGGGGATCAAGCCTGCAACCTGGCCATGTGCCCCGACTGGGAATCGAACTGTGACCTCCTGTTTCATAGGTCAATGCTCAACCACTGAGCCATGCTGGCCAGGCTCAGTAGCGTTTTTGATGATTGATCATAATGATGTTTATGTATAGGTAGCAATTTTAATTTCTCAGCTTCTTTTTTTTTTTTTAATATGTTTTATTGATTTTTTACAGAGAGGAAGGGAGAGGGATAGAGAGCTAGAAACATCGATGAGAGAGAAACATCGATCATCTGCCTCCTGCACACGCCCCACTGGGGATGCGCCCGAAACCAAGGTACATGCCCTTGACCGGAATTGAACCTGGGACCCTTCAGTCCACAGGCCGACGCTCTATCCACTGAGCCAAACCGGTTTCGGCATAATTTCTCAGCTTCTTAACATGGATTCTTTTTATTAGAATTCTGTTTAGTGTTTTCTCTAATCCAAAGGCTGGGAGTGCCCCAGCTGCTTCAGGTGATTTCACAATTATTAGGTTGTGAAGGTACAGGAGTCCAGTCCTGGTACCACAAAGCAGATATTCCTTTGGAATCTGTCATTGGCAAAAAGTAATTATGCACAGTTCTTGGAAAGATGCTTAGTCAGTGCTTCTCATGCTTTCAGATTGGAGTTATTAACTGAAATGAGATACTAGAAAGTAATCTCATTTGAATTATTCTGATAAATGGCATTTATTATGTCAACAATGAAAAATTGAAGCTAATTAAACCTGTTTATAGTCACCTTCTCTGACATGTCAGTAAGCTCTCTCAGTAGTTATTCTTCCTCTTTTATTAAATGCATGTGCTAATTTTGTGTGAACTTTAAGCAAATTTAAATTAGTAACTGGGATGGTTTAACTTAACATATTGCATAATTGAGTGATAAATGTAAATATTTTTGATTAGGTGCCTACTATGTATTTTTAAGTAGTGATCATTTTGACTGTTTTAAAAAATATGTTTTTATTGATTTGAGAGAGGAAGGGAGAGGGAGAGAGAGACAGAAACACTGATCAGAGAAAAACATCAATTGGCTGCCTTGTTCATTGGGCCTTCTGGGGATTTAGCCTACAACCTGGGTATGTCCCTGACTGGGAATCAAACTGGTGTGCATGGGACTGCACTCAGCCAACTGAGCACACCGGCCAGGGCCAGTTTGACTTTGCTGATGGAACTATATCAGAAGATTTTGGGGTAATTTAGAATTTTTTTTTTTTGCTTAGTAAGATTTATTTTATTTTTTATTGTCTAAAGTTTTACATATGTCTCCTTTTTCCCGGATTGATCCCCACCCCCGCCATTCCCACTCCCGAGGGCAAGCCCCCACCATCCCAGTGTCTATGTCCATTGGTTATGCTAATATGCATGTAATTTAGTAAATTTTTTAAAATGGAAACATTGGCAGAGGGACTTAGGAGGTTTCTGAGAGACATTGGAGTAATTTTATTACCTTTTATAATCTTACTATTCTCTTTTTCTTTAATGACCTAGAAATACTTTATGAAATCAGCCTATTTGCTTTTTAACTTATTACTAGTGTCGCAGTACACGGATTTGTGCACATTGAAAGGAAATTAATTAGAAAAATATTTTCATATCGTTATTCGCTTCTTGCTGATGAAAAGAAAACAGGATTCTACTGAGTCTCCTGTCTACCTACTCCAGGACTTCTGTGACAATCAAATGAGATGAGGCATGGGAAAATGCTTCACATTTGGTTCAGCTGTAAAATGTTTGCACCTGACTATAAAGCAAGTCGGGTTCCTGGACTGAAGAAACTCCAAGTATGCTAGTCGCTAGGGAGAAGATACTAGTTCTACGTGACGTCATTGCCCGGTGCCCATAGCGACCGTTTCCGGGCTGGGCTGGGCTGTGGGCTGCATTTTGCACCAGGGGGTCTTGGCAGCATTGGCTGCGATTTGGGGTGGTGGCAGGGCCTGTGTCCCACTTCGGGGAAGCTGAGTGTTTGTTTGTCGGTGCCAGGTCTGTATTTTTAAATGGCTGGTGCATGTCATGGCAGGATCATGGCTGCTCCTGCGTTGAGCATCTGCCCCCCTGATGGTCAGTGCGCATCGTAGATACCAGTCGTACAGACACTTAGCCTTTTATATATATAGATAGGTTAAAATAAAAAGTATAAGTAGAATCAGAAGTTTTCTTTTGAAATATGAAGAGACAAATGATAAACTATGGGGAATTTATTACAAAAAGACATTTTTTCAGAATGGATTACAAGGTTAGTACGTATTTAACCCAGTCTCCTACACTTTATACATTCACAATAGAATTGTTCATAGTGTTGGTTTCTAGGCATCCTGGGATCTTGGAGTACATTTCTGAATCACACATTTTATTCAAGTAAAGCTTTATTAAATGTGGTTTTATTGTATTCTAATTCTTTAACAGTTGGTTACTCATTTGTGTCTTATTCTCATTCTTTGACCATTTTGGTTAAAATAGCACTTTGCCTTATAAGGTTATTTAAAGCTCTACAATTCCAGTTTCATAGCCTTAGCCCCAATTTTTTCATCTTTAAGATGGTGATAGTGGCTGTGAGGATTAAATAATTTAATGTACGCCGAAACCGGTTTGTCTCAGTGGATAGAGCGTTGGCCTGCAGACTCAAGGGTCCCAGGTTCGATTCCGGTCAGGGGCATGTATCTTGGTTGCGGGCACATCCCCGGTGGGGGGTGTGCAGGAAGCAGCTGATCGATGTTTCTAACTCTATCCCTCTCTCTTCCTCTCTGTAAAAAAATCAATAAAAATATATTTAAAA
The DNA here is from genome assembly GCF_951640355.1 of Cnephaeus nilssonii. Classification (NCBI taxonomy): domain Eukaryota; kingdom Metazoa; phylum Chordata; class Mammalia; order Chiroptera; family Vespertilionidae; genus Cnephaeus; species Cnephaeus nilssonii. The sequence continues at coordinate 89,659,782 of NC_137078.1, forward strand.
AAATAATTTAATGTACAAAAGCACTTAGATCATAATGTTGGTAGGTAGTAAATATTAGTCATTATTAAAAAAAGTTTTTGAGAGTATATTTAATTTTTTAATAATTTAAAAGAATATATATTTTTATTGATTTCAGAGAGGAAGGGAGGAGAGAGCGATAGAAACATCAATGATGAGAGAGAATCATTGATCGGCTGCCTCCTGCATGCCCTCTACTGGGGATCAAGCCCAAAACCCTGGCATGTGCTCTTGACCAGAATCGAACCTAGAATTCTTCTGTCCGCAGGCTGATGCTCTATTCACTAAGCAAAATTGGCTAGGACTAATTTTTTAATTGATTTTAAAGAGAAACACCCATGTGAGAGAAAAATGGATCAGTTGCCTCCTACATGTGCCCTGACCAGGGATCGCACCAGTGTAAGGGATGATGCTTCAACCAACGGAGCCACAAGGCCAGATCAAGAGTATGTTTTATGACAGTGAAACAAGGAAGGCCTCAGGATAGGAGAAGCAACAGGAGAGAGACTAGGCAGAGCTGCTTTGTCTCTCTAGAAACATAATGGGAAAGAAGTGAGCCAATGGGACTGCTGTCAGCACTGGAGAGTCAGAGAAAAGGGGGCCTTGTGAACAGGTTCTAGGAGTTAGCCAGTGGTTTCTGCCCATTGCTCCCTTGGTAGCAAGTCTCCTGGGACCCCTTAGAGTTTAGGAGGTGCATACCTTTGGGGGAAGAAGTGGGGAGAGGGAAAGGTGTGGGCAGCTCATTATTTCAATTTTGCTCAAAGAACTGAAGAAAATTTTCCTCTCTTTATTATTTTAAAAATTAATATTTAGTTTAAAGCCAGGTAGCATTCTTTATGTATTGGCAAACTAAAAGAAACTCAATAAAAATTTCAAAAATATTTTTATTGATTTTTAGAGAGAGGGAGAAAGAGAGGAAGAGAGAAACATCTATTTGAGAGTGAAAAATTGATCGTTGCCTCCTGCACGCCCCCTACTGGGTCCCAAGTTTGATTCCATGTACTTTGGCTGCAGGCTCCTCCCTGGCCTGGGCCCTGATCAGGGCTCTTGCAGGAGGCAGCCAATCGATGTGTTTATCTCACATAGATGTTTCTCTGTCTTTCTTTCTCTCTTCCACTTTCCCTAAAAATCAATGGAAAAATATCCTCGGGTGAGGATTAACAACAGTAACAAAATTAACACTGTTTCTATTTTTACAAATATATTTTTATTGATTTTAGAGAGAGAGGAAAGGTGTGGAAGAGAGAGAGAGAGAGAAACATTGATGTGAGACAGAAGCATTGATCGGTTGCCCTCCGCACGGGGATTAAACCCGAAACTTAGGCCTGTGCCCTGACCAGAAATCGAACCAGTGATCTTTCTGTGCACAGGATGATGCTCAACCAACTGAGCCATACCAGCCAGGGCAAAACACTATTTCTAAAGAGGCACTCACTAGGAGCAAATGTTATGGAAGTTTAATTGTTCAAATTAAACAATTTCAGTTGTTATCCACAGTGTCATTTTGCTGTTTTTATATAGAGCTGGTATTTCAGATTTTCAGTTTTGTTACTGGGTAGTTTTATGGTCATCTCTGAGGGGTATTTGTAAGGTAATATGATTGCTTTTTAATTTTTCTTATTTGTTTTATGTGTTTTTGTTGATTTGAGAGAGAGAGGAAGGGAGAGAGAAACATTGATAGGTTGCCTCCCATACGCACACTATCCTGGGGTTGAACCCGCAACCTGGGCATGTGCCCTGACTGGGAATCGAATTGGCAACCTTTTGGTGCACAGGACGATGCTCAACCAACTGAAACACACAGGCCAGTTTAAAAAACAAATATCACAGATTTCCAAAACAGGAAGCAGTTATATATTTATTTTAATTTGATTTCCAAACTGTGAAATAGTTGAAGGTATATTTCTCTTGAATTTGTTATTAGAGCACATTGCACATTTTTAATCCTGATAAGTGTTCGTTTGGGGGGGAATTAAATTTAACTTTTGGAGGTAAGCAGTCTGGTGAATGAAGTAAGTAATCAACATTGTTTTTGGTCATAAATGAGATGTAATTCTGAAAGGTGAAGACTAGAATTTTTTTTGGTGAGATTTGTCTTTGAGAATCCTATAAATGGAGTTTAAAAAAGGTTTTGAGTCTTGGTGCTGTTGTTGAAAGAGAATCTTGCTTCCCAAGATGACTTGAAAAACAGTACTAGTTTTGAACCCCTATAAATAAAAATCATTGCTTAACATAACTTGTTTTAATTGTATTATGATTGAGTTGAAATCTTTCTAATGAAAGCATTATCTTGTATTAATATCAACATTATTTATATCCTTTTAAAAATTAACGTGTTTTTTCTTGTCTAAAAAGAAAGTTTTTATTTTTTATGACTATTTTTTGTTAATCCTCACCTGAGGATATTTTTCCATTGATTTTTTAGAGAAAGTGGAAGATAAGAGGGAAAGACCGAGAGAAACATTGATGTGAGAGAAACACATCAGTTGGTTGCCTCCTGCACATGCCTCAACCAGGGCCCGGGCTGGGGAGGAGCCAGCAACCAAGGTACATGCCCTTCACCAGAATCGAACCTGGGACACTTTGGTCCGCAGACCGATGCTCTATCCACTGACCCAAACTGGCGAGGGGTAAAAAGCAAGTTTTTTAAAAAAACTTTTTTGTCTGCTGAGAGGCAAATCTGTATAAGGAATAGGTTTTAAATTAGTTATTAAAAGGTCAAATGTATTTTCTTGACCTACTTACCAAGGCATTATCTCTGCAGAGGCTGAAGAGTTTTAATTGAAAAATGGTATCATCCAATCTTGATCTGACAGCATTTTTCTGTTTCTAAACATAAAGAAATCTCTGGTTTTATCCAGTTTCAAGTTAACTGGAGAAGTTAAATTCTGAGCAAGATAAATGAAGTTAATTTTTGGCTTTTTAAACCCCAGAGCAGCTTTATCACAAATGTTCTATCTACCTCATTACCTGGGTTTATTTTTCTAATTTAGGCCATCTTAGTAATTTGTATCTAATAATCAGTGAATAAGCAGCTTAGCTAAGTCTTACAATTGAAAATTTCTAAGAATTCTTAGTTACTGAAGACTAATAACAAATCTATATTAACTATATGCCAGCCACTGTACTTAAGTGCTTTTCATGTCTTTAATCTTCCTCTCAACAACCTTTTGGGGTAGATACTTTTATTATCCCCATTTTAATAAATGAAAATCCTTAAGACATAAGCTTGCCTAAATTCAATACAACTCTTGAATGCCAAGCTAGGATTTGACTCCTGAACTTGTTTCCCCCCACTCCCCAACTTTTTTATTAAATTTATTGGGGTGACATGCTATATAATGAAAGCCTAATATGCTAAGTGTGCAGTTGACCAGTCGGCCGTTCAATCAATCAAAGCGTAATATGCTAATGATATGCTAAGGCCACTCAACCTCTCGTTATGACATGCACTGACCACCAGGGGGCAGACGCTCTGACTGGTAGGTTAGCTTACTGCTGGGGTCCAGCTGATCGGGACTGAGCGAGATGGGCCAGACACACCCTGGAGCCCTCCCGTGGTCCCTCCCTGGCTGGCCAACCTCCCGCATCCCTCCCCGGTTCCGATCGTGCACTGTGGGGGACCCTCGGCCTGGCCTGCACCCTCTCACAATCTGGGACCCCTCAGGGGATGTCGGAGAGCCAGTTTCAGCAGGATCGCACAGGGCAGGCCGAGGGACCCCACCCGTGCACGAATTCATGCACCAGATCTCTAGTTGGTTAATAAAATTACATAGGTTTCAGGTATACAGTTCTATAATACATTATCTGTATATTGATTGTATTGTGTGTTCACCACCCCAGATCAAGTTTCCCAGCACCATTTATCCCCTCCATACCCTCTTCAATCTCTACCCACCCCCATTTCCCTGTGATAATCAACATACTGTTGTGTGTGTCTTGATCATGAACATTGTATTGTTCAAACCAGAACACATGACGATTTTATGAACTGTGTCTTTAAGATCATTATTTCCTAAATAAATGAGGTCAACATTGGCTTATGTTCTTTAGGAAAGAAAGAATACCATTTTTAGATCTTGATAAATTTAAAGACATTTAAATGTCTTTAAAATGGAAGACTGTTAAAGAGTAAACGGTAGCTGGTTGAATGTAGAAGATATTTTTCTGCCACAGCTATACTGGAGTGCAATATGAGATACGCTTCAAAAATATATTATTTTAAAATATATTTTTATTGAGTTCAGAGAGAAAGGGAGAGGGAGAGAGAGGGAGAAATATCAGTGATGAGAGAGAAATATCAATGATGAGAGAGAATCATTGAACAGCTGCCTCCTGCACATCCCTTACTGAGGATCGAGCCCACAACCTAGGCATGTGCCTTTTGACCGGAATAGAACCTGGGACCTTTCAGTCCACAGGCAGGCCACTGAGCCAAACCAGCTAGGGTGAAATATTCTTAGTATAATTTTAAAAAATTATATACTTTCAAATATATGCTAGAATATGTTTTTGTGGTAACTTGAGGGCTGATGATTATATTAGACATTTTAAAAAGACTAGATTCCAGTTCAATTTCAAAGAGACTATCAGGATCTTAAAGAATTGTTTACATAGATTAGTCTTGGCTGAATTTTGGTCTGTGAGGGCTTCATAGAGGCAGTTTGGACCAGAGTTTTGCAATAAGATGGATAGATAGGATTTGAATAGACAGAAAGGAAGAGGATGGTTTTCTAGGCCAGGGCAAAAGCATGAGCAAAGATACTGAGATTGGAAGTAAACTTGTATTATGATTGGACCTGAGAAGACTTATGTGATCTAATAATAGAATTTAGATTATGGACTAGGAGGTGTAATGATCTGTCAGATTATGAACAGTCTTGAAAGTTATACTGAGGCAATTGGACTTGATCTTGCCAACATTTGGGAACCATTGAAGGCTTATAAGTTGGACAGTGACTTGATGAACTTGAAATTATAGATTGATTAATCAAAGGGTTTATTAGATTATTGGAAAAGAGGCCAGTTAAAGATTTTTGTAGAAATTCAGGTGTGAACACTATCAGGACCTGAATTTAGGGGCTAAAAAAAAAGGAATATGTTGGAGAGAAGTTTTGAAAAAGGAAGAGAGAGGATTTAATGACAAGAAAGTAAAGATAACTCTAAGATTAGGAGATTGGTAAAAATAAGGGACATTTGTGACTAGTTATCTGAAGTTGGAAAAGGGGGCAAGACAGCCTTTTGCCTCAGATTTTCTGCTAACTGCTTTATATCCACGTGCTTTTACAATTCTATTTGAAATATGTTGAGAGTCTTCTAAAATTGCTCTGGGATTGAATTGGAAGTTAAAAGGTTTCTTTTATTTTGGAAGTACTCATTTGGGAAAAAAAATAGTATGTTTCAAACCACTAAACATTGTGTAAGTTCTTAGTTATGGAGATTGTAAACCTTATAAATAACATTATCATTAGATGGTAATCTAATTATGTAAGTGCAGAGGAATTTTTGGAATGCATTTGTTATGTTAGGAGTTTTTTGTTTAACTTATCCTGTGTTTGTGGGGGTGGGGGTAGTGTGGGAAAAGGGGGGAGGCTTAAAAGACCAAGTATGGTCTGTGGCCCTAGTTCTAGTCAATGACATTCACTTCTCTTTTGGGTAATGTCCCTTATTATCCTTTGGTAGAGTTCTCTGCAAATCCTAAACAAAGGTCTGCTTCAGAAAACAAGCAACAAACTGTTGAGACAGTTGGACAAATTGCTGGTCTTGGCAAATAAAATTAAAGGAAGTTTCAGGATCCAGCTTCTGGGATTTGAAGACCACACCACTTGAAAATGTAGTTAGATCTGTAAACTCAGTGTATGATACCTAGCACTTTTTTGGTATGCACCTCTCTCTTCATTCCTCCCATCATCTGCAGTCATTAAATTCTTTAGCTTACTCTTCATGTTTGCTGTTGATAATTGCTTCTAAGTTCTATCTACTGCTATCACCTCCATAGTATAAAACTCAACCCCACCCCTCTCTGCCTCATTCCTGATGTTCCTTTACCAACTGGGTCGGCTAGAACTTGTGCACAAATGTGAGCAAAGCTTTAGGTTCTTAATCTTTTCTCCCAACATTTCATCTATCTCCTACTAACTCATAGTTGAAAACAAGGCCCTGGCCTGGTAGCTAAGTTGGTCAGAGCATCGTCCTGACAGGCCAACGTTTAACCTACAAGAGACAACCAATGAATGCATAAATAAGTTGAAAAACAAATCGAAGTTTCTCTCCCTCCTACCCTCTTCCCCCCTAAATAACTTAAATTAAAAAAAGAAAGAAAACAAGACCTTTTCTCTAACGAATAATAAATATTATTCCTGTTTTTGCTGGTTGAGGACTCTGACTCCTTGGACAGCAGGGAATAATCAGTGTATTTCTAGTCCAATGGCTTTTAGCTCATTGGCTTTCCATTTATGCATGGCTCCTAATTTTTCAAAGTCCCTACCATCTGCTCTCTCCATTTTCATTACTTTTGTCCAGTGACTTTCAGGATCCACATGGATTACTTTTCTTCTCTGTTCCATCCCGTAGTATCCACTTTTTCTAGTACCTCACTTTTATCAATTACTGTCTTTCTCTCTGTCTTTCATCTTTACTTCACTCTTCATTGAGTCCTTCCTTTCAGATTATAAATACACTGAGGTCTTGTCTGTTCTAAAACAAATAAATAAAATCCCTCTGCCTTTCTGTCTCTGAATTATTGTCATCTTATTTTAGTCATTTTTTTTTAAGAAGTGCATTTGTATACAGTTTTTTCTTTTACACTCATTTTTTAACACCTTTACCTTCTTATTTCTGTTCCTTAATACTTGACTGTAAAAGCCCTTTCAAAAGACCCAATGATGGCCTGGCTAGTGTGGCTCAATGGTTGAGCATTGACCTATGAACCAGGAAGTAACGGTTTGATTCGAGGTCAGGGCACATGCCCCAGTTGCAATCTCGATCCCCATTGGAGGGTGTGCAGGAGGCAGCCAATCAATGATCCTTATCATTGATGTTTCTATCTATCCCTCTCCCTTCCCCTCTGAAATCAGTAAAAATATATTTAAAAAAAAGACCCAATGCCCATGTAGTCAGACATTTCATATCCTTTTTCTTAATCTCTCTACAATCATTAAATTATTGATCATCTTCCTCATTGAGCACTCTGTTCTTTGACTAGAAATTAAAAATGTGTTTAGTCCCATCTAGCCTGGTAAGGCCATTTTGTCTGAAACTTGGCTGGTTGTTGGACTCTGGTGTTCATCTGTGGCCTGTACTGACTAGTAGAGAAGGAGTGGAACAAGTTGGCACTGTGCATCTTGTAGTGCTCTGTACCATGTGCACTATTAAGTAAATAATTGGTTTGACTTGCCATCTTCCTGTTCTTTCGCTTTCTCCTGATCCTGCTGTGGCTTGTGTGTAAGATGGTATCTGCCTCATAGTATTCTGTGAAATAAATGAGTTCATGCAAAGGGCTTAGAATGGCACAAAGTAAACATACAATAAATGTTAGCTATTGTTATTATGCTTTTAACTTTTTCAAGTACTTTAAATAACATTTCCTTCAAATAACATTTTTGTAAGAGAGGTAGGGTCTAGAGCAAACATGTCAAACTCAAAGGCTAACACGGGCCAAATAAACGAGGCATGCAGCCTGCGTGCTGCGAGTTTGACATGCTAGAGTGTAGCATATTTAGTCCTATTTTAAAGATGTGAAATCCATGAAGGATCTTGTCTAAGGACACCAGAACTGAATTTAATGGAATAAAATTTAAAAGGTTATTTAACTTTAGTTTGAATGAAAAAAAAATGGTTTGGGATGAGCGTCATAATAGTCACTTCTCTTGTGTAAGGAGGACAAATCTGTGGTGTTTGAAATGCGAATGGAATGAGAAGGAAGGTTGTTCCCAGCTACTTGGTTCTTCTGTTCCTTGATTCTCTTCCTGCTGTTAGAGGGGAAGTGAGGAGGATGTTGCTTGCTGCGTCATTCCTAGGCCATCTAGCAAGCTAAGAGAAACAGCATTTGAAGGGTATTGGATTTGCTGGGAACTGAGAAAATAGCTTACCTGTTCTATGTGGAAAAAGGGTAAAATGAATGGGAGATGTGCTATCATATGAGTTGTTTCATGGATTTAACTCTTGAACTGCTTCAATTGAATTCCACTTTTTTGTCCTATGTCAATTTCTTGCAGTTGTTTAGAGGCGTTTTTAGGATCGAAGTACTTCTAGCTTTTTATTCATTTTTAATGGCCTTATGCGGCTTGATGGCGCTCAGATGTCAGCACCTGCTTTTGCTGCAATGTGTACTGCATGATCTCTGCATTGTTGTAAACAGAACTTGGTCAGACTTGCCCTTTCCATTTCTTTGATGAAAAGATTTCTTTGCATCTCTTCCTTAGGCTAGTCTGCTGTAGCATTGGAGGCTCTTCTACCCTTTGGAAAAACCTGAAGAGAAAAGAGTTTTTGAAGCAGTCAGTTTGTGTTGGGGTTTTTCTTGGCTAGGATTTCTCTAGCTGTTAGCCTTTCCTTAGGTCTAGTACACAGAAACAATGTCTAGCAAAGGTGTATTGTACCTGTCCAGGGAAGAGACTACTACCACTAGTCAGTAGAAATGCAGAGTATAAGAATGGAAGCATATTGAATTAGACTGAATAATGATTAAGGGTAGATGAAGCAATTATATCTACTGGAAGAGAACTTTAGGATCAGGCAGACCTGGATTTAATTCCTAGTTCTGCTGTTTATGACCAAATTGCTTAACCTCCCTGAGTCACAGTTTTCTTATCTACAAGTAGAAGTACTAATAATACCTAGTTCTTAGGGCTGTCTTAAGGATTAATTGAACTTAAATTTCTGACATTGAACAGAATGCATAGATATAGTGCTGTGAGCTGTTTACCTTTCTGAAGTTGAGTTCCTCATTAAAATTGGGATATTAGGCCCTAGCCAGTTTGGTTCAGTGGATAGAGCATCAGCCTGTGGACTGAAGGGTTCCAGGTTCGATTCTGGTCAAGGGCACCTGCCTGGGTTGCTCAATCCCCAGTAGGGAGTGTGTAGGAGGCAGCTGATCAATGGTTCTTATCATTGATGTTTCTATCTTTCCCTCTCCCTTCCTCTTCGAAATCCATACTCTTATTAATTAATTAATTAATTTATTTATTTATTTAACAACCTCCTGTGGTCCCCCCTCCCCCCACCAGGCCCATTTGGGACTGTGTGAGACCGCCCTGATTGCTCACCTGGCCAAGGGACCCCACCTGTGCACGAATTCGTGCACCAGGCCTTTAGTATATCTATAATAATAAAAGCACAATATGCAAATTGACCGAACAACAGAACGACCTTCCAGACGACCATCTGGAAGACCACGCTATGACATGCACTGGCGCCAGGCCAGCCAAGGCGGGTGTGATGCGATTGGTCAGGGGGCCCTGCCATTGCCCCACGATTGCCCCTGCAGAGGGAGGCCTAGGCCACTCTCTGCGGGGCGATGGATCGGGGGTGGGGGGGAGCTCTTTGATCGATCGCCCTGCAGAGGGAGGCCCAGGCTATCTGGCTGGCGGTGCTGTGGCAGGTGGGCGGGGCCTCCCTCTGTGGGGTGATTGATCGTGGAGCTCCTGGACTGCGAGAGGGTGCAGGCTGGGCTAAGGGATCCCCCCCCCCGCCCCCCGGAATGCACAAATTTCGTGCACTGGGCCATACACACACACACACACCACACACACACACACACACACACACACACAATATCTGCTGGAGAGGACTTTTACTCATTCTTTAATCAGTTAACTGCCACATCCCATTTGCATCTATAGATGATTATGGTGTACAAAGGGTTAAAATCTAGTTTAGACATCTTTGCTTCTATGAAACCTTTCCTGACTCCATAACTCAACTCCTTTTCTACTTCGTACTTCTATTGTTGCATATATATATTTAATATATTTTTATCGATTTTAGAGAGGAAGGGAGAGGGAGAGAGAGATAGAAACACCAGTGATGAGAAAGAATCATTGATTGGCTGCCTCTTGCATGCCCCCTACTGGGGATTGAGCCCACAATCTGGGCATGTGCCCTTGACTGGAATTGAACCTGGTACTGTTAAATGCTGTGATATGGATAAACCTTGAAAACACAGTGGCAAGTAAAAGCAGACAGACACAAAAGTCTACATGTTGTATGATTCTGTTTATGTGAATTGTCCAGAATAGGTAAATCCATAGAGATAGAAAATAGATTATTATTGCCAGGGACTGGAGATAAGGGAGGTAGGGGAAATGGAGAGTTACTGCTAAGGGCATGGGTGTCTTTTTGGAATGATTAAATAGTCTGAAATTATATAGTGATAATGGTTGCACAACCTGTGAATATACTGAAAAACAAACCCCACAATAAAATGTATAGTCTAACATTTTATAGTATGTGAATTATAGCAATATATATATATATGTGTGTGTGTGTGTGTGTGTGTGTGTGTGTGTGTGTGTGTGTGTGTATATATATATATATATATATATTTTTTTTTTTTTTTTATTGATTTTTTACAGAGAGGAAGGGAGAGGGATAAAGAGTTAGAAACATCGATGAGAGAGAAACATCGATCAGCTGCCTCCTGCACACCTCCTACTGGGGATGTGCCCACAACCAAGGTACATACCCTTGACTGGAATCGAACCTGGGACCTTTCAGTCCACAGGCCGACGCTCTATCCACTGAGCCACACCGGTCAGGTTGCAATATATATTTTTATTTGTTTGTTTAAAAACACACAGAGAGACACAAAAGTGAATTTCTCACTCATGCCCTCTCAGGAAAAAGAGAAAAATACCAGCACAAGGTTAATGCACCAGTCTCAATTCAGTATTATTGAGCAAGGCATGTCCTCTAAGTAGGAATATACAGATAAACACTCTTCTTATGCTATTCATCCTATCTAATAAAAGAATAATATGCAAGTTGACCATCACTTCACACAAGATGGCTGCCCCCATGTGGACACAAGATGGCCGCCACAAGATGGCCAGCAGGGGAGGGCTGTTGGGAGGGACCAGGTCTGCAAGGGAGGGCAGTTGTGGGCGATCAGGCCAGCAGGGGAGGGCAGTTAGGAGAGACCAGGCCGGCAGAGGAGGGAAGTTGGGGACGACCGGGCCTGCAGGCCAGGGCAGTTGAGGGGGACCCAAGCCTGCAGGGGAGAGCAGTTGGGGGAGACCAGGCCTGCAGGGGAGGGCAGTTAGGGGTGACCAGGCCTGCAGGGGAGGGCAGTTAGGGGTGACCAGGTCTGCAGGCGAAGGTAGTTAGGGGCAAAGAGGCTGGCTGGGGAGCAGTTAGGCATCAGTTAGGCTGTCAGGGGAGTGGTTAGGGGGTGATCAGGCTGGCAGGCAGAAGTGGTTAGGGGCAATCAGGAATGCAGTCAGGCGAGCACTTGGGAGCCAGCAGTCCTGGATTGTGAGAGGGATGTCCGAATGCCCGTTTAGGCCCGATCCTGGGCCTAAACGGGCATTCGGACATCCCTCGAGGGTTCCCAGATTGGAGAGGGTGCAGGCTGGGCTGAGGGATACACCCCCCGTGCATGAATTTCGTGCACCAGGCCTCTAGTAATTTATATAAGTGACAAAGGTAACCAAATGATTATCTACACTAATAAAAGAGTAAGATGCAAATTGTACCTTTGTGATGCCCACCAGCCAATCAGAAGTGAGTATGCAAATTAACCAAACAAAGATGGTGAGTTAATTTGCATACGCAGGCACTGAGCAGCTGGGGGCGGGGCGGGACACTTGCATTGTCACCATGGTGACGATGCAGGCGTTCTGCACCGCCCGAGGCCTCTGGGTAGCGTGGGAGGTGGAAAGGCGGCTCCGGGTCCAGGCCAGAGCGAAGGTGGTGTTGGCAGCCAGGCGAAGAAGGCCCATTCTTGCACAAATCATCGTGCATTGGGCCTCTAGTAACAATATAAGTGCAGCCCTGCCTGGTTTGGCTTAGTGGACATGTGCCTTTGATCAGAATCGAACTTGGGACTGTTCAGTCCACAGGCTGATGCTCTATCCACTGAGCAAAACTGGCTAGAGCTGGCTATTTGTCTTTTTATTGTTGAGTTGTAAGAATTCTCTGTATATTTTGGATACTAGTATCTGATTAGATATATGACTTGCAGATATTTTCCCTGAGTTTTTGGATCTATATGCCTAGAATTCATTGCCCAACTCATACATATATATGAGATAGTAGAACTAGAGGTTTTGAAAGAGCATATGTTGATTGAAGTGATTGCCATACTACAGGTTATACTGAAGTTATGGAGTTCTAGAAACTTTGGGTTATACGAAAGGTAGTTGAGTATTTGACGAGGAACTGGGGAAATTTGAGTTTTAGACCTAGCATTGCCATAGCCAGATAGTATGACCTTAGCATATCATGTAATTTTTCAGGTTCTCGGTTTTCTCATCTGAAAAGTGATTTGGACTAGATAGTCTTTAAGATAACCACTAAAGTTGTGTGAAATAGAAACATCGATGAGAGAGAATCATAGGTCAGTGCTCAACCACTGAACCACATCGACTGGGCTCCATTGATTTTTAGAGAGAATGGAAGGGAGAAGGAGAGACAGAAACATCAATTGGTTGCCTCCCACATGCGCCCGGACCAGGGCCAGGGATCGAGCCTGCAACCGAGGCATGTGCCTTGACCAAAATCAAACTCTGGATCCTTCAGTCCCACGGCCAATGCTCTATCCACTGAGCCAAACTGGCTAAGGCCAAAAGTGATTTTTTAAAAAATATTGGACAATGAAATGTGTCAACATTTAGAAGATCCACATATCTGTCAGCTTAGTGAACTAGTATTCCAAATGATCAATGCATGATTTTATAAAATCATGCTTGGGTAAAAGATTCATTCAAAGGGCAAGGTAGACCAATTGATTTTAATGTAACAGAATATAAAATGTTAATGTATATGGCTTCAGGTTCCACATTGTTAGTACCTGTAAGAAATTGCCACTTGTCAAGTTATGTAGTTTCAAATTGGATTTGTCGGATTGTTTTATGTTTAGATGCAGTGTAAACATTTTTAGTAAGTAATATTACATAGATGATGCTGTGTCTGTCATATGGGAGGCACATAATATTAGTCTGTCCCATTAATGTTGATGGTAAATTTGATCTCCATTGTAAAGGTACCTGCTGTTCTATGTAGCTAATTTGTGGGGTGACTTTTAAACAATGTGAATATCCTATTCTCCTACCAAATGGTTTTAGCATCTGCTAATGATCCTTGTCTGAATCAGTTATACTTTGGTGGTTGTGATTATAGTTGTTAATATCTGCTTTAATAATAACAGCAATAAAAACCAAATTGTGTTTTCAAAATACTTGTGAACTTAGAAAGCTCTATTCATATATATTGTCACTGCAGTTCTGTGGTTTAGTTTCCCATCATAGACACTTCTGAGCCCAAACTCTTCTGAGCCCAGAGCTACTTAAGAAGAAAGGATGTGGCCTAGTCTAGACTGGAAGTTAGTTGTCTTTGCCTTGGGTAGTTTTTACTGTTCCTTACCTCTTTTGCTGATATTTCTTGTGTTTTTAGTGGTTCAATTTGTAGATCCTATAATAATCTCAGGATCAGTTTTTGTCTAATTATGTGTTAAAACTTGTATTGTCAATCTACCAAGTAGTTATAGCTTAGAGAAATGCACATATTAATCTTTTTAAGAGAAACATTCCTCCCCATCAACTTCTTATGAAAAATTTCAAACTTACAGAAAAGATAATAGTAGTCTAATAAATATTCATACCTTTCACCTGGATTCAATAATTGTTAACTGTTTGCCTCATATTTGTGTAGCTATAAATATCTGTATCCAGTTTTTCTTAACTATTTGATAACCCTTCAGTACGTGGGCTGACACTCTATCCAGTGAACTAAACCAGTGGGGGCTAAAGCATATTTTTTACTTAATTAAAGATATAACTGGAAGGGTGTGCCAGAAAAGACTATAATTGAGCATTTATTGGGTGATCCCAGTGTAGTTAGTTGGTTAGATGCTGTGGGAGATGAAGAAGTAGAAAACATTATTCATGCTCTTGAGAAGAACTATAGCATTAGCTGAGAGGAAACAAACTCAATCTCTCTTGTTTTGGTTACTATTTATTGACTGTCTTCTGCATGCCAGGTAGGTAGTGTTCTAGGTACTGGGGTACAGTGGTGAACAAGAATGACAGAATTCTTGTCTTCATGGAGGTTACATGCTAGTTGGGAGAGACAAGCAGTAAAAATATCAACAGAATACTTTCAGATAGAGAGAGGAAAATAAAACAGTTTGATACAGTAGGGCAGTGGTCGGCAAATCGTGGCTCACGAGCCACATGTGGCTCATTGGCCCCTTGAGTGTTCTAACGCCACTTCTTCAAAATAGACTCGCCCAGGCCAAAAACCGACTTCTGCGCATGGGCCACGAAGTTTCAATAGCACTGTACGTGCGCGCCCGCACGTGGTATTTTGTGGAAGAGCCACACTCAAGGGGTCAAAGAGCCGCATGTGGCTCGTGAACCGAGGTTTGCCGACCACTGCAGTAGGGAGTAACGAGAGAAGGCGGGTGCAACTTTGGCTAGGATTGTCAGGGAAGGCATTTCTGAGGAAGTGACATTTGAATTGTTTTTGAATAGGTTTGATGAGATGGAGGTAATTCCAGGCAGGTGAAATGTCCGGGCAAAGGTGTAACATGAAGGAGTTTGTACTTAGGAAATAATGAATAGGTCAGTCTGTCCAGAAAAGGAAAAAAGATAATGGCCAGCATGCCAGGGCCTTGAGTGACAGACTAAAGAACTTATACTTTAGTCTGTAGTTGTAGTGGGTACTTCTCATAAATCTTATTTATATTTTGGTCACTTGTATTCTAAATCTGTATATACTCAACTAATATTTATTGTCTACTGTGTGTACACTTTTATTCTTTGAAATTATAACAGCCTTGATCACTTGCAGATGTAAAATTGAATTGTGATTCTGGCACATGGTTTGTATATAGATATAGAAACAGATGCAGAAAACGAATGAATCAGGAAAACAACATTCTTTTAAGTGATCTTATTTCCGTAGGAAGTTTGATGGGGTGGGGTTTGTTATTTAGTAGATGCTGAGTAGTTGAAGGATTTTGTTGTTGAGAGGTGGATTGGGGGAAATGTTGAAACTATAAGAAAAAAGGTTATGCTGGTGTTAAAATGTGTTGTAAGATTGCAAATCTCATTGTTATCTTTATAATCTGAATTTTGGTAGGGCAATGCTCATTTATGTTTGAGGGCTAAAAATAATGGTGAGCCTAATGATGAGATTTTCTTACCTTGATCATTATTTAAAATACAACCACATATACATACATATACACAATTCCAATAGCTCCTTAACTAACTAGCTAACTCTTCACTCATTAATTCACCTCTTTCACTTACCCATATCCCATTGACTGTAAAAAGATTTTATCATTCCTTACCAAGCTCATTGATAAAATGCATTTTTATGGCATTAATTAGGACCAATGCTATATATACTAGAAGTCTTTTATTTAAGATTATTGAGAGTTTTTTCTGTACTCTGCTTAGTTCTCGTTAGCTGTGGAGGACTAAGCCAATATATAGGCTTATGCTGATAGTGTTTATTGGCTGTCCCTAAGAATCATAGCTTTTATAGCTGGAAGAAATTATCTGGACTCTTTTATCAACCCATTTTATAGACCTGGCAACTACTGTTCTGAATGGATAAGTTCCTCAGCACGAAAGGAGGGAATTATTATGTGGATATAGAAGAGTTCAGTCTCCTTGCCATTACCCCCATTCCTTGTGGTGAGATCATTGTTAGTCCTTCTCAAAACAAAACAATATATTGATGTTTATATCTCAGTTCTCTGCCATCAATAAACTTAATAATGTAGTTGGAGAAATAGGACTTAGACATAAAAAGATTAATAATTGGGTAAACCACATCCTCTCTTTTTTAAGGATAAATTAGTTGGAGTTTAGGACATTTATCTCTTTTAATGATCCAGATACATTTGGGACTTTTAATAATGTTGATCTTATAAGTTGAATATTACATTAGGCTTTTATTCTGTCATCAAGGTTCAAATTACACTAATAATTATCTTTGTATAACACTTTACAGTTTATGAAGTGTTTTTAAAGGCATTATTACTTTTGAATTTTAGGGCCCATTGTTTTTTTCTTTTTTTAATATATTTTACTGATTTTTTACAGAGAGGCAGGGGGAGGGATATAGAGTTAGAAACATCAGTGAGAGAGAAACATTGATCAGCTGCCTCCTGCACACCCCCTACTGGGGATGTGCCGGCAACCAAGGTACATGCCCTTGACTGGAATCGAACCCGGGACCCTTCAGTCTGCAGGCTGACGCTCTATTCACTGAGCCAGACTGGTTAGGGCTAGGGTACCATTGTTAGTTGGGGAGGCAAGAATTATTTTAGAGCTGCAACTTGAGTTCAGATTTTATTTCATGTCCATCTCTTAGTGTATTAAACAACATTGCTTTTGTAGTTTCACTTGCTTTATATCCAGATTTCCATAGTAATACATTATATTTTGATAGGTTCCATTTTGGAATAAACCCAGTATTTTTTTTTTTTTTAACTGAAAAGGCTATATTTTCCAATACTTTTTATTTATTATTCAAAGGGAGTTGAGTGAACTTGATTTTTTGTTTTAAAACTAAAGTTGAACTAAAGAATTTCATCTTGGGCAGATTCTTGCGTTTGAACTAAAATATCTTATTTAACTCTTGGAATCAGTAAACATTTATCAGATATCTTTTGTATGGCAGGTGTAGCACAGGCGATGGATGGTGGGCAGAGCCTTAGGAATGAAAGTGTTACAATGAAAAAAAGGAAGAATTTAAACTCAAGTAGACCTGAGTTTGAATCCCAGCCTATTTATTTATTACTTACATATTACTTCTTGGAGCTTCAAATTCCTCATCTATAAAATGGAGATAATAATACCTATCTTGTAGGAAGAACTGTTTTGAGGATTAGGGTGATATATATAAAGCATAGTATGTGCTTTATAAGATACTAGAGGCCCAGTGCACAAAATTCATGCACTTGGGGGGGGTGACGGTGGGGGTGGAGTGGGGGTCCCTCAGCACAGCCTGTGCCCTCTCGCAGTCCAGGAGCCCTTGGGGGATGTCCGCCTGCTGTGGAGGCGGGAGAGGCTCCTGCCAACGCCACTATGCTCGCCAGACGGGAGCCCAGCTCAGGGCTTCTGGCTGAGCGGCACTCCCCCTGTGGGAGCACACTGACATGCTCCTGCGTTGAGTGTCTGCTCCCTGGTGGTCAGTGTGCGTCATAGCGATCGGTCGTTCTGGTGTTCGGTTGATTTGCATATTAGCCTTTTATTATGTAGGATTATTGTGATAAGCAAATGAATAGACAAATATTTGTGTGTGATGAGAGTTAGCTGAGTCTTGACAGAAAGTGTTTGGCTGACTTGATACAGAATAGAGTGAAGTGATATTGGCTGCCAACATACTATGTTCTGCTTTTGTTGAAACTTGCAGTTCTCACACTGGTGTTTGCCAACATTGTATTTGACTCCTCACAGTAGAAGCCAAGTCATTCCTGTACAGTATGTGTAAGTCATTTGGAAACATTTGTAGGATGGACTTTTAAACCTCTAGTGCAGTTTAGTTGAGGGGGGAGAATCTCAGGTTACCACAGAGTAGTGAAATCAGGTGGCAGGATGCCTCTCTGGGTTGGCACCTGGATTCAGTTTCCTGAATGATGTAACCATCAAAAGGAAGACTTGCCACCCAGGGTGAAATGTTTGATGACAGTGAGTGTGGCAGGTGAACTGAATAGGATAGGATGAAAAGATCAAGAACTTACTTTGTTTGTTGAAGTAGTGCTTTATTCATCTGTAAACATTTATGGAGCACCTACTACATGCTTGCTAGATATGGTTCTGGGTACTAGGAATACAGTGGTAGTGGTGGGAAGCCTCTTTTCTGATATTGTAGAGCTTACATTCTAGTGAGGGAGAGAGCAAATAAATATAAAATACAGTGACTCTCAGGTAATGCTAAGTACCATGGGAGAAATAAAACAGGAGAGGCAAGTAGCAAGTTAGAGAAGGGGTGTTTTTATTTTTTAATATACATAATTTTATTACAAAATAAACACACAAAATGCAACAGTCTAGAAAACCCAAAATTTACTATTGATACTAATTCCTATGAGTTTGCTGTGCTACCATACACAAGAAATTAAAGAAACCATTAAATATTTAGAAACATTTAACATCAGAAGCCTTAAAATCTAACTGTATGTAGTAGTCCCTCAAAAAGCTACAACCTGCATTTTTTATAAAAGTATTTTCTCTACAAAGAATCTTACCAGCTATACAAAAATCTGTACAGTTTTTATACTGAAGCTAATATTGAGCTGCACTTGAATTCACATTCTTTTTAAAAAAAGAAATATATTGATTGATTCAAAGAGGAATGGAATGGAGAGGGAGAGAGAGAAAATCAATGATGAGAGAGAATCATTGATCGGCCGCCTCCTGCATGCCCCCTACTGGGGATCGAGCCTGCAACCCGGGCATGTGCTCTTGACTGGAATCAAACCCAAGACCCTTCAATCTGCAGGCTGATGCTCTATCCACTGATCCAAACCAGCTAGGGCTGAGTTCACATTCTTAGCAAAACAATTGCCTGAGAGTGCACACACATACTCCGCACACATCATTACAGGACAGCCTTTATTCTTCATCTTCATCCTCTTCTTCCTCATCATCATCTTCCTCTTCCTCCTCCTCCTCATCTTCTGGTTCATTTTTCTTCTTCGAGCTACTTGGCCTGCTAGGGCCCTTCTTTCCCATTTCACGTTTGCCCTTGGCACGGTATGCAGCAATATCCTTTTCATATTTCTCCTTTAGCTTAGCTGCTTTTTGTTCATATGGTTGCTTATCTTTGGCTGATTGGTCTGACCACATTTCACCCAGTTTTTTTGCAGTATCCCCAATGGATAAACCAGGGTGTTCACTTTTGATTTTGGGGCAATGTCAGAGCAAAACAGGAAGAAGGCCAATGGAGGCCTTTTAGAAGCATTGGGATCTTCTCTTTCCTTTCTTGTCCTTTGGGGAGAACATAATTTTTCATCTCCCGGTGATAGCGAGCTTTGTCACTCTTTGCCATATCTTCGAACTTGGACTTTTCCTTTGCAGACATGGTCTTCCATCTCTCTGAACATTTCTTGGAGAACTCGGAAAAATTGATGGAAGAGTTGGGGTGTTTCTTCTGGTCCTCTTCCCGCCAGGTTTGCAGGAAGAAGGCATTCGAGGCCATCTTGCCCCGCGGCTTGTTGGGGTCTCCTTTACCCATGATGACAGATGGGCGTCCACCTAGTGGTAGGTTTTCCTCAGAGTCCTGTCGAGTGGCCAGGTCTGACCGAGACGCTCTCCGGCATGAAGTGGTTTATCGCTAAGCCAATCCTCAACCTCTTGTTTTCAGGGTGTTTATTTTTATTAATTTTATTGATTTTTTAAATATTTTTAATTAATTAATTTTTGAGAGAGAGAGAGAGAGAGAGAGAGAGAGAGATTAAAGAAACATTGATGTGAGAGTGAAACATCGATCGATGGGCTGCTCCTGCACACTCCCTACCAGGGATTGAGCTGCATCCTGGCCATGTGCCCTGACCAGGAACTAAACTGGCAATATTTCGGTGCACAGGATGATGCCCAATCAATTGAGCCACACTGGCTGGGGCTGGCTGCTCATTTTTAGAGAGGATCTCACTTAGGGATGATAGGGAAGACTTCTCTGAGAAGTAACAAATGAACAGAGCACAGAATAAAGCCAGTGAGTGACCCTGTAAAAAAAGGAGCCCAAATGATGATGTTTTAAAAAAAAATTTAAATTTTTTATTGTTTAAAGTATTACATATGTCTCCCTTTCCCCCCCATTGACCTCTCCCAGGCCATTCCCACCCCCCAGCACATCAAATGATGGATTTTTAAGTAACCCTTTATTTATTTTTAAATCTTTATTGTTGAAAGTATACATATGTCCCCTTTTTTCTCCCATTGACCCCTTATAGCCAGTCCCCCTGCCTCAGGCCTTTACTCCCCTATTGTCTGTGTCTATGGGTTATGCATACAAGTTCTTTGGTTGATCTCTTCCTACTCACCCCCTTTAGAAGGGTCTTTGGTAGGAAGAGTGGAGGTAGCACTGACTTCACAAGTTGCTTTAGGGGGTGGTGGAGGAGAGGATTTCCTTGTTAAATGATTGAAATTAGCCCATATTAATTCTCAAGTGTCTATTGTAGGGATGGAGTGGGTCTGGTACAGTTGAAAATCAGCCTTCATGTCATCTTTGGAACATATACTAGAGGTTACACCACTCCAGAAAACAAACATTTAGGTATCCAGGAGACTTAACAATTCTCCCTTCACCACACATAGTACTTTGAAAAGTAGTATATAGTCTTGGATTATATCAGAATATAAATGTGAATCTATGGGCTCCACAACAGGTCCAATAAATCAGAATATTTGAGGATGGTACCTCAAATTTTAACAAGTTATTCCATATTCATACTGAAGTTTGAAAATTACTGTTTGTAATCTTGTTGATAGAAATCATTTTTATCCCAGGCTTAGTGGGTGGTCAGGCAAGTACCTGCTTATTTAAGATTCATTACTTTTCATAATTTCCATTGGAGCTTGCATTTCCTTTTGCTTGATTCAATTCTTGGCTTTAATCTCTGTTACACTGTAGCTTCCATATTAAGATGTGTTGATAAGTCAGCAGAAAACAAAACTATTGTCCTCTTTGCTTTCATTATTTTGCATTTTCACCATCAGCCACATCCCTAGGAAGGAGCAACCTTTGAAAGGAGAATGCTGAATTGGCTATATAGATTGATGTGCTTTAGAAAAAAAATTGCTTATATTCAATAGTTTTTTTGCGTTCTGTTTGTTGAAAATTCTAGTTATTGTGTTTAAGGTTTTAAATTTTTTCATAGGTCTTTAAATCTCTAATATGCAAAATGCTAAATGAAAGAGAAAACAGAATAAAGATATTGAGGTATTTAATATATTTAATAGTAGACATCAATAAATATTAATTTGATGTAAGGAAAGGGATGGAAACAACTAGCAATGGCAAATTTAAACCATCTGCAGATGGTCAAACCAGATCCTTAAAGGTGGACACACTGTTGAAGAAAGTATGCACTGTGTCCCCCATGTTTAATTTTAGTGGTACCACTGATGTTCATTGTCAGGTTGTGGGAAGACTAGTAGCTAGGAAGCCTATCTTACCAGGACCCATCTCCAGGCCAGTAGCTAAGCTTAAGACTTCAGTACCTTGCCTTTTGGGTACTGTTAGGGCTACTGTCTTCCTTTCTTGGAGGTTGAACCTTTTAGAAACTGAAAGGGCCTTAGAATGAATGAAAGTCTATACTTTTTATTTTACTGTTAAAGAAACCAAAATTCAGAGAAATGAAATTTTCTCCAAGGCCTTGATATTAGAATATGAAGCCTGGAAATGTGGTTTTCTTCAATGGGGCCATCCATTTGAGTCATTTTTTTTTAAGTGCCCTTTTCTCCCTGGCTGGTGTGGGTCAGTTGGTTGGGCGTCATCCAGTGCACCAAAAGGTTGCTGGTTTGATGGTCAGGGTACCTGTCCTGGTGTTGGGCCTGATGCCCGGTAGGGGGCATGCAGGAGGCAGCCTATTGGTGTTCTCTCTCTCTCTCAAATACACACACACACACACACACACACACACACACACACACACACACACTAGAGGCCTGGTGCATGAAATTCGTGCACGGGGTGGGGGTGGGGTGGTCCCCTCAGCCCAGCCTGCACCCTCTCCAAGCTGGGACATCCCTCTCACAACCTGGGACCACTGGCTCCTAACTGCTCACCTGCCTGCCTCCCTGATTACACCTAACTGCCCCCCCCTGCTGGCCTGGTCACCCCCAACTGCCCCCCCTGCAGGCGTAGTCGCCCCCAACTGTCCCCCCCCCCCCCCGCCGGCCTGGTTGCCTCTTAATGCCCCCCCGACTGGCCTGGTCGCCCCTTACTGCACCCCCTGCTGGAGTGGTCGCCCCTAACTGCTCCCCCCTGCCAACCTGGTCGCCCCTCACTGCCCCCCTCTGCTGGCCTGGTCACCCCCAACTGCCCCCCTGCCGGCCTGGTCGCCCCACACAGACTGTTTGGTCGTCCGTTCGGTTGTTTCGGATGCGATGGTCGCTTAGCCTTTTATATATATATATAGATATATATATTTAAAAAGATGTGCCCCTTTTGGCTCTGGCCAGGTAGCTCAGTTGGTTAGAGTGTTGGTCCAATAAGCCAAGGTTGCGGGTTTGATTCCTGGTCAGGGCACACATATAAGAATCAACAAATGAATGCATAAATGAGTGGAACAACAAATCGATATTCTCTCTCTTCCTCTCTCTAAAATCAATAAGTTTTTAAAAAGAGTGCTTTTTTAAAAAAAAGAAAATATGATAAAATGTTTCCCTTTCTCCCAAAGAATGTTATCTTTTCTGTTCAAGGGTTTCTTGTAGTCATTCCATGCTGTTGGTTATTTTTGACTTTGCCTTTCCAGTGTTTGGGAGGCCCTATTAGGGTGTGAATGGCAATTTATATCTTACTTTTAGTAGAACTTAGGTAAAATTTAAGATAACTCTTGAAATTAAGGCAGATGGGAGGAACAGTAACTGGCCCTGAGTCACACTGCAAAGCAGCAGAGGAGGAGGAGGGTTCACAAGGAGTTGGTCTTTTGGCATGGTACCAAGTACAGGGTGGGGCAAAAGTAGGTTTACAGTTGTTCGTATGGAAAATAATCCTATATAATAAAAGGGTAATATGCATATTGACCGTCACTCAAACACACAAGATGGCTGCCCCTATGTGGTCAAAGATGGCTGCCCCCATGTAGACACAAGATGGCCGCCACAAGATAGCCAGCAGGGGAGGGCAGTTGGGAGGGACCAGGCCTGCAGGGGAGGGCAGTTAGGGGTGACCAGGCCTGCAAGGGTGGGCAGTTAGGGGTGACCAGGTGGCAGGGGAGGGCAGTTAGGGGTGACCAGGCCTGCAGGGGAGGGCAGTTAGGGGTGACCAGGCCTGCAGGGGTGGGCAGTTGGGGGGACCAGGCTGGCAAGGGAGGGCAGTTAGGGGCAACCAGGCCTTCAAGGGAGGACAGTTAGGGGGCGACCAGGCCGGTAGGGGAGGGCAGTTAGGGGTGACCAGGCCAGCAGGGAAGGGCTGTTGGGGATGACCAGGCCTGCAGGGGAGGACAGTTGGGGGCGACCAGGCTGGCAGGGGAGTGGTTAGGGGCTGATCAGGCTGGCAGGCAGGCAAGCGGTTGGGAGCCAGCAGTCCTGGATTGTGAGAGGGATGTCCGACTGCCTGTTTAGTCAGACATCCCTCAAGGGCTCCCAGATTGGAGAGGGTGCAGGCTGGCTTGAGGGACAACCCCCCCTCCCCTCATGCACAAATTTCGTGCACCAGGCCTCTAGTAAAATAAATAACAATACAAGAATAAACTTTCTTGTACACGTATTTACTTTCTTTTCTCTCCTTTTCCTTAGCCACTTAACTCTTGTAAACTTAGTCTTACAAGAGGTATAGTGTGGCAGAAGAGGCTTGAGTGGATTGGATTCTAAGTCTTAGGTCCAATTTTGCTTCAAGTCTCCATTTCATCTTTTTGGGCCTTATTTTCCCCATCTTTAAAATGAAAGGCTGAACTTGATGATAATTGATCCAGGAATCTCTCTAGCTCTGATTCTCTTTGATTTCATGAATCCAGGAATGGCCACAGCTTGCAGTTAGCTTTGACACACAGAATAGATTCTGCATTGGAACTGTTACCACAATACGCCTTGGGTGGTCTCAGGCTAATTTTTTTTTTCTAGGAGTAATGTTTCTGAGAGTGTGGTTTTTATAAATAAGCCAGGTTTTTTATTTCTTTTGTTTTGTCTTAAAGAGACGGTAAACGATTAAAAATAAGGGTTATTGAAGTCTTGGAAGTTGTGGGAAGTATGTTAATGTGTATCTCAAGTAACTGTTCTAGACTAGCAAATGCTTTGTTAGATTTATATAGAATTTTTAAAACATACAATACCTGACTATTTAGTGAGGAAATAGTTTATTTCCCTTAGATTGTCAATTAAAAAATGACAATAGCCAACACAATAGATGTCCAGTATGAATGAATTAAAATGATACCTATTTTTTTTTATCAGATCAGCAAAAATAATTTTTGGTGTGCCACAGAATTTTACTAACTAGTTTATGTGTGTCATGAGATGAAAAAGGGTGAAAATTGCTGATATAAGGTGGCACAGTATTGTGGCATTCTTCCGATGCTATTTCAAAGAACAAGGGACTACTATAAGGAAGTTCAAAGTTCATAGTGTTTCCACCTTTGGAAAAGGAGCGCTGGCTTATCCCAGGCCCGAGAGCTACTGAGGACAGGAATTCAAGCTTCCTTGGAACTCCCACTTCCTAGTGGTATGATTTGAGCCCCTCTCAACTCTTTATGACTAGAAAATCTGCAATTGAGGTTTGAGAGGTTTGATTTGTATAATTTATGCGAGTTTGTTTCCCTTGAAATTGCCACTTCAACCTTAGAATAATGATTCTTGTAGGCTGTTCAGAGCTCTTTGATTATGAATCTCCCTGAGCAGGCTTGATGGCTGTATTATAAGGTGATAAAGTACAGTCTGGCTTTGTCTGTACTGGAAACCATTCACCCGAATGCCCTATTCTAAGTGGGTGGGGTTCCTTTCATTCCTGCCTGAATGAAAAGCATTTAGCTGACTTCCTGATCATGCCCTGTCTTGTCCTTCATTTTTTTCATTTTGCTTTTCATTATTCTTTGCTGCAACTCAGCCGGTCTTCCAGTTGTGGCTTTGCACAAGGCAAGAACCACAAAGCTTTGTCCATGTTTGTTATTGGAAAAGAAACTTTACAAGCTGGAGTTAGGAAAGGGGTTTAGATCTCTTGCTGTGTTCATAGGATTAGGATGAGAAGTGGGGAATCTGGGGGCATGTGGGGAGATTTGGATCCAATAAAACACTCCAGATGAAGTATTTGAGAAAATGGAACTTTGAGTTGCTGAAAGAACAAAAATATTTGAGGAATGCTCTTGATTTGATAAATAGGTTATTTTTAGTTTGCAGAAAAAGAATAATTTCATCAGTGTAGTGGAATCTTGCAGTTGTGTTTGTAACCTAAACTAATCGGTTTAGGCTTGTGCCAGAAAAAACTTTTAGTACTACTTGGCTTAACTCCTGCAGCCCTGTGGCTGGGCCTCAGAGCGTTGGTTGGTAGTGTGGAGTAATTGGGGGGAAGGGTGAGCTGCTGCTGCTTGAGATGCTCATGGACGAGAGAGAACCTGTATGGTAGATCCCTGCCTTAGTGTATGCACTTGGGCTATAGGTCTCTGCTGTAGGTGTAATGAGGTGCTTAAATCCAGTGTTCCCTTTTGGGACACCAAGCATGACTTTGGGTGGAACTGCCTTAGACTCTGATTGGCTGTTTTTCCAATTCAGTTGGCATTCTCTACCCATCTCTTGGTTCTTGGTTATTTTACTCTGCCTTAAGTGATTTCTATTGGATTTTAAGCTCTTAGTTACCATCCATTTGGCATACCTTTATTAAGTGCCCATCAAATGTGTGCCTGGCATGAAGGAAGGTAGGTGCTAAGTGTCCTTTGGTGTTTGTTTCTTAGAGACTAGATTTTATATATGTTAATTCTGTGGAAGAATGCCAACTTGTTGATTACTTTTGAAGTATTATAATTTTTAATTTTGGGAAAGGCAGTTTATATAAATTACTGGGTCAGTAAAACATGTCTAGTGGTCCATTCTAGTTTGGGTACTATATATGCATTTACAGGAGATAGACCTTCCTAAGATGTGACCTTTGCAGAATTTGTAATGGTGTAGGGAAGACAATAGACAGTACAAATTATTGAAGAAAAATAAAAACAAGTACGAACTAAGTCAGCTATGCATAACTAACTACCTAAGTGCTACTTGGTCAGTAAGGTTTATAGCTCCCTGTGAGAGCAAGTTTTGCTTTCTTTTCTTTAGCTTTATACACAAGAATGTTAGCCAGCAGCTTTTGAATGTGGCTGTTCATAGTTTTGGGATTTTTCTTCTTGGGCTGGCCTTATCTCTTTGCTTAAATAATCTGTATAACTGATTTTCATGGGAATAAGGAAAATTTAATAGTAAGATCAATGAAGCAAAAACAGTTAGTGACTAATTCATCTCTTGTGGAGGCCAGGGGAGGGGTAGTGGTAATGTTCCTGTTTCTCCTCCTGGGCACTGAAGAAGGAGGCTACAAATGAAAGTGAAAGTTCTCCTTTAATTGCTTGTAGCATTGCCTTAGGTCAGCAAATTATTTAAAATACGAGCCTCAGTTTCTTTACATATAAAATGATTTGATAATACCTCCTCATAGAATTGTTGTGAGGATGAGTTGAGAGTATGGTAGTGAAAACACTTTGTACTATGAAATAATATATAAGCATTAGATACTATTATTAGGAGGTATATTATTTAGGGAGGAGGAGGAGGAGGCATGGACTTTTGAGGGATCTAGTAGGACATTCTAAGGAGTCTTTTTGATGATTCTGGACTTCCTTTAGTTGGTGTTAATAAGGAAAATAGTATTTTTCAATGTTATTTGAAAGGGGTGTACATGTGGGAGATGAATTATTCTTTAAGGTTGTCTGGATGGTCATTCTGCTGTTGTGCCGTTAGATTTGCATATTACCCTTTTATTATTATAGATATAAGTATATGTATTCTTATAAGAATATAAATAAGGCACTTCTCATAATTTTCAGCTATTTAGCCATTGAACATTTACTGAACTATGCCACATTTTATGCATATGCTTGGATTCATAGATGAAATACATAATCTTGACCTTTTAAGAGCTCAAGATTTGTGAGGGGAGATAAATAAGTAGATAATTATACTGCAGAATAAGTGGTTTGCTCTTTCAAAAGGGCCTGTTCTTACTTGATTCCTCTCAACTTCCTCTCCACACTTTGTTTACACACTGGGAGATCTTGTTTACAAGCTGTGAGGCTGGAGAACTGAAGCAGTTTGCCTGACTTCATGACCATAGCTAGTCAGTAGTAAAGCTAGAACTGAAATCTGAGTTGTCATACTACTCGCTGTCTCTTTCAGCTATGTTCTTAGTTCCATCAGCACTGATCTTGACTTTTCTCCTCGCCCTGGATCCTTACTCATTTCAAAGAGTAAGTCTCTTCCTGCTCCACCATCTTTTAAAAAAAAAAAAGGTTTTTTAAAATTGATTTTTAGAGTGAGAAGGAGGCTAGAGGAATAGAGGGAGGGATAGAAACATTGATGAGAAAAAAACATCATAGTTGGCTGCCTCCTGCATGCCCCCCACTAGGATTGAGCCCACAACCCAGGCATGTGCCCTGACCGGGAATCGAACCAGTGACTTCTTGGTTCGTGTGTCGCAACTCAACCACTAAGCCACACCAGCTGGGCTGCTCCACCATCTTTTCAAGCTTCTGTTATTACCTTATTTCACAGTTAACTATTGTAGGAAGACCTGGGAGTCTTAAGTTTGAGCTTATTGAGGTAGAAGAGTGGTTCTTAGCATTGGCTGTACATTAGAATGGCTTCTAGTACTTTTATAAAATACTGATAACTAAAGTTCTGATTTTCTTCTTCCATATTTGTTTATACATTTATTGAGATATATCTTACAATATAATACACAAAATTTTCAGAAATGAATTTTTATGTATACAGTCATGTAAAGACTACTCACATCAAGATATGCATGAGATCAAGATACAGAACATTTCCAGAACTCCAGAATGCTCTATCACTCTTCTTCCTCATCAATACTGGATGCTCAAGTAACCACTTATTCTAACTTCCATCTCCATTGATTAGTTTATCTGTTCTTGAGTTTCATATAAATAGTCAAATAACATAAGCTCTTTTGGGTCTGGAGTTTTTGCTCAACATTATATCTGGATATTCACCCATGTTGTATATAGTAGTATGTAATATTTCATTGTTTGGGTGTACCACAAATATTATTCATTGTTGATGGATAATTGGGACAGTTATAGCTCTATGACACATCTGCCATGAACATTCTTAGTCTTGTATATGTCTTTTGGTGGATATACTCATCTCTTGGGAATGGCTTTTTCACCTTGATCAAGAAATGAACTAGTCACTGGTCTTTAAAATATTAACTGTTATTTTTACACTGTGCCAGGTCTATGGAGGTACAAAAGGATCATAAAAGCATAAGATGTAGTCTATAATTATCATGTGGCATGGACAGTAGGTACAAAAAATTAGAAATTAGCATCGAGCAGTTACCAATATTTCATGAGTACTTCCTGTGTACAAATTTCCATGTTAAGTGCTGTGGGGACTATAAAATTCAGTAAGTCAACCACCTGTTCTCTCCTTATGAGGTAATATATAAGATAAAGCTGTAAAGCAAAGTAGACTGGAAATTGCTTAAGTAGAGATGTGGACAAAGTGCTCTGGGAGCATAGGATGGAGAGACGTAGAATGTTAGAGCCAAAAAAGGGCTCTTGGAGATCATCAGGACTAGAGGTCTTTACCATTTTGGGGACATGGAGCCATTTAGTTAGAGAAGTTCAAGAACCTTGCTAAGAAAAGGGAATCAAGTGAAATTCGAAAGAATATAAATTTCTCAGCTATCATGGACAGGAGGACTTGAATTGGACACAGGTAGCCTCGGGACATAGAATAGAGTATCCTAGAACTGAGGACTTTTCTCAATAAAACTTATGCCAAAAGTGGTCAAAGGTAGACTCTGTATGTACCTATAATATAACAATAATCATGTTTTTATTTTAAATATATTTTTATTTATTTTAGAGGAAGGGAGAGGGATATAAAGATAGAAACATCAATTGGTTGCTTCCAGCACACCCCCTACTGGGATCAAGCCCGAAACCAGGGCATGTGCTCTGACCAGGAATTGAACCATGACCTCCTGGTTCGTGGGCCTATGCTCAACCACTGAGCCACACTGGCCAGGCACATCTTGTAGTTAGTACATATTGTCATTTATGCTTCCCAAATGAGGAAACTTCTCAGAATTAGAGTAATTTTACAAGGGTCACAGAACCAGTAAACCGAAGAGACAAGACTAGGACTCAGGCTTCCATTGCCCTTTGTACTGCCCAGTATGTGTGGAGTGTGAATACTGTTTTATTTGTTTTAATACTGAAGACATTGACTTGAGACTTGTTGTTAAGCATGACTTAGTACAAGAATGAGATAAAGAGAACGGCCATGGCTACAGGATGGAATTTGGGTGAGGGGAGACACAGAACCTGGCAGGGAGTCCATTTCTTCTGGCTTGGGTATCATCCCTGCTTTTTCAGATGCTACTTGGTTACACCTCTGGCCCCATCACTCAACCACTTCTTTTAGTATTTCTTTAAAATCATTTCTGCTGTGCCCTAACCGGTTTGGCTCAGTGGATAGAGCATCGGCCTGGGGACTCAAGGGTCCCAGGTTCTATTCCGGTCAAGGGCATGTACCTTGGTTGCGGGCACATACCCAGTGGGGAAGTGTGCAGGAGGCAGCTGATTGATGTTTCTCTCTCATTGATGTTTCTAACTCTCTATCCCTCTCCCTTCCTCTCTGTAAAAAATCAATAAAATATATTTTAAAAAAATCATTTCTGCTGGAACTGTGCAAGTTAATTTCTCAAGGTTTCTTTCTCAAGGGCTTCCTGGTACACAGGAAGGAATGTACACAGAGGGAAAGTGAAATGAAATAAAAATGTGCAAGGAATGTAAGACTTAATTAGAATGGTGATGAAGAAAATGGAATCAACACTTATAGAATATATTTTATGCAAGGCCTTACTTATATACTTAGGCACTTAATTGTATATATTCATATAATCCTTATATCAGACCCATGAAGATATTATAATCTCTACTAGGGTCCCTCAGCCTGGCCTGCATCCTCTCACAATCCGGGACCCCTTGGGGGGATATAGCAGCGCTGAAGCTCAGGCGGCTGGGGAGGAGCCCCAGCTGGGGCCAAGCGCAGCTCTGTTGCTGCTCATCCCAACCCTGCTGCGCCTGCCGCCACCACCGCCCAGTAGTGCTGCCGCGTGCGCAGCTGCTCGTCAGCCGTGAGCCCGGCTTCTGGCTGAGCGGTGCTCCTGCTGTGGGAGCACACTGGCCACCAGGGAGCAGCTCCTGTGTTGAGCGTCTGCCCCCTGGTGGTCAGTGAGTGTCATAGCAACCGGTTGTTCTGGTCTTAATGGTCGCTTAGGCTTTTATATAGATAGATAGATATACACTTGGAAAAACTGAGGTTGTAACATTTAATCACCTAAGCTGTTAGTGAGAATGCAGATTCCTTGGCTTCTGAGACCATCTGTGTTCTTTTCATTATAGTATGTGACCTGGGTAGCAGGGAGGGAGGAGAGGGAGTGTGGCATAGAAACAAAGGGAAATTCTGTGGAGGTCGTGAAACGGAAAGAAACTTCTTACTAGGGGTAGAAATAACAATGACTCCCCCAAAATGTGCTTTGAAATTAAAATGGCAACAGAAAACCTTGATGACTCTGGCCCTCTAGTATGTACAGCCCTGTATTCTGTTCCTGATAGCACCAAGGGAAAGTGTATGCAAGGGCATTTTTACCTTCCACTGTTGTAAGGGAGATTTCTGTATAAACACAAGACTTCTAGATTGATGCTCTGGGCATTTTACAAGTCAGTCCACGGGAAGTGGCAATCTAAGCTGGATGTGAGAAAAAAAGGTTTGGGACCGTTGGGTGACTTGAAACTATTGGGACTTGCAACTCATGCATGTTGCAGTTCTAGGTTAGTACCCCCACTAAACAAAAACAGACAGAAGAGTTCCTGAGCCCTGCATTCTCTTTGATCCATCACTTTTGCTTTCAAATAGCCAAACGTTTGTAAAAAGCTATCTGTATTCATTGTTTCACTGCACTTAGTCTGCTCCAGTCTGGCTTCTGCCCCTCTCATTTCTCTGTAACACCTCATAGTAAGTTCACTGATGTCCTCCATGAAGCTGAATTCAAAAGACATTGTTAGTCTTTAATTTTCTCAGTGAAGCTGACACTCTTGACCACTCCTTCCAGAAACTCTCTTTTCTCTTAGCTCCAGTGACATAACAGTGTCTTATTCTTCTTCCTACTCTGTTGTTTTTACAGGCTCATCCTCCCTTCTATAGCTATTAAATGTTCTACTGTCCCAGGCCCTCCTCTCTTCTCATAGTAGACACTCTCCCAGAGTGATCTCATCCACCTCACTGACTAGTAACCACACATCTATGCACATGACTCATAAATTTGTGTCTCCATCTCAGATCATTGTCACCCAGGTACTGGAGATACAGTGATAAGCTAGATAGAAGGTGGGGATAGGGATGGGGAGGAGGAGACAAACAATAAACAAATAGAAAAAATACCAGATAGGGTTAAGTGCTAAAGTGAGCATAAACCGGGGTGATATTTTAGAGGTTGAGAGGTACTTTATATTGACTGGTCAAGTGTTTACTAAGGTGGTAAAATTTAAGATGACCCTTCAGTGACAGAAAGGAGCCAGCTGTACAAAGGGAATAACCAGTGCAAAGGCCCTAAGGCAAGAGTGAATACAGTGTGTACAAGAAACAGGAAGTGAGGAGGAGACCTGGTAGTGGATGAGGGCAGAGAGGTAGTTAGGGGCCGGGTCATGTAGGGCTTTGGAGGCTGTTGTGGTGAGGACTTTGGATTATTCTAAGTGAAAGGGAAAGCTGTTAGAAGTATTTTGTTTTGTTTAAGCAGGATAGATATTTAGGAATTTAATTTGCCTGTTTGGAGAGCTATCTATATGGGGCAGTTGATAGCAGGGGGGTTTAAGGAGGCTATTGTAGGAGGTAGGGTGAGAGTTCAGTAGCTTGGACTAGGGTGATTAATAGGGGTGCAGAGAGCAGAGGGACAGATGAAAGAGAATTTGGAAATAGTTGGTAAGACATGCTGATGGATTTCCATGTGGCGTGTGAGGGAAAGGAAAATTCAGAATGATGCCAGAAAGTTGATCTGGGCAAGTTGATGAATGGTGGCGCTGTGAACTGAGATGGGAAATTTGAAGAGGAATGGGTTTGGGGAGAGAAGGGTAGAGGTAAATACCATTGAGAACATGAGAATATGTGGATATTTGATGCCAATTAGACGTCTACGTAGAGATGTCAGGTGGGCTGTTTGATATGCTTCTGGAGTTCATAGAGACTAGTGCTGGAGGTAAAAATCTGGAGGTCATTGATATCAAAAGTCGTGGGACTGAATGAGATTACCCACAAAAGGGAGGCTACAGATACCAAAAAGAGGTCCTTGGACTGGCCCTGGTCAAGCAGAAAAGGAGCCAGCATAAAAGACTAGGGCAGTGGTCGGCAAACCGCGAGCCACATGCGGCTCTTTGGCCCCTTGAGTGTGGCTCTTCCACAAAACACCGCGTACAGGCGCGCATGTACCGTGCGATTGAAACTTCGTGGCCCATGCGCAGAAGTTGGTTTTCGGCTCTCAAAAGAAATTTCAATCGTTGTACTGTTGATATTTGGCTCTGTTGACTGATGAGTTTGCCGACCACTGGACTAGGGTGAGCCAGTGGAATAAGAAGGAAATCAGGAAAGTATGACAACCTGGAACTAAAGAAAGTGTGGGATGGAGAAAGACTGGTTATTTGTTTTAAATGCTGTTTAGAGGTTACTGAATGACCACAGAATTTGGTAATATTGAGGCTTTTGATTCTGATGAACAGTTTAGTGGAGTGTTGACGGTAGAAGCCTGATTGGAGTGAACTGAAGAAATAAGAGGTAAAGAAATGAAGAGTATAGCCCTAGCTGGTTTGGTTCAGTGGATAGAGCATCAGTCTGCGGACTGAAGGATCCCGGGTTCAATTCCGGCCAAGGGCACATGCCTGGGTTGTGGGTTCAATCCCTAGTGTGGGGTGTGCAGGGGGCAGCCAATCAATGATTCTCTCTCATCGGTGATGTTTCTATCTGTCCCTTTCCCTTCCTCTCTGAAATCAATAAAATATATTACAAAAAAAGAAATGAGGAGTATAGACAACTCTTTCAAGAGGTTTTGCTATAAAGAGAAGCAGAGACATTGGGGCTGAAGTAGCTGGAAGATGTGAGACCAAGAGAGTTTATTATTTTTTTTCAAGACGGGAAATTCTAGAATCTTGATTCTCAGATGGGGCCTCTGGATCAAACTGGGAACCTGTTGGAAATAAAGAATCTCAGGTCCCACCCCAAACCCACTGAATCAGAGTTTGCATTTTAATGAGATCCCCTCTCCCTCCCAGCTGCTTTGCATGCACATTCAGTATTGAGAAGCACTGTTCTAGGGGGCAGCTTCTCAAGTTAGCTGTGATGCAGGACCAATTAATTTGTTCTTAATCTGTCTGGGACTACTCTGTCTGATTTTATGTAACTAACTCCACCTGTGACTCACTATGTGAATGCATCAACTCTCTTACAGCTTTAGACCCTGTTTGAGAAGTTCTCTGATCATCTGTTTGGATGTTGCAGCAGTGTCATTTTGCTACACGACTGTCTAAATGCTTACTCTCGATTTCTGTACTACGAATGGTAACATTTTGTGAGCCAGTGCTGGTTTGTGGACCACACTTCAAGTAGCATGTTTGTATGTCGATGGGCATGAGTTAAAGAGAGAAAAATGATGATGTAAGAGAGAATGGGGATAATTGCATATGAAGATAAGAAGGAATTGAATCCATAATAGATAGGAAAGGTTGTATTTTATATACCAACAAAGACTTTTTAAAACAAACTAAAAAAAAATTTTTTTTTGTTAATCCTCACCTGAGGATATATGTTTTTTTCATTGCTTTTTCAGAGAGTGGAGGGAGGTGGGGGAGGGGAGGCCTGTGGTTCTGTGCTAAACGCCACGAACATGGGCCAAGCACCAAGGAAGCCTAGTCTCAGTTACAGGCGACGTGTTAGGAAAGGGAACAGTAGAGCCAGCTAGCGGTCCTTGAGAGCCTTCTTTTAAATGATGCCCTAAACAAAAGTTAGTCTTATCAATTGTTATTTTTTATTTATTTTTTTCAATTGTTTATTAATAGTGCTTCCAAAGTGCTTGAAAGTTCTTAAACCCATTCCTTCCAATTCCAGTCTTGCTTATACTCTTGGTTCTTTGTTAGGTATGGTGAAAAAACCCTGAAGTTTAGAGATGGGGTTACTGGGTTCTAGTCCTGTCTGTTTCTAGTTTCCTAAGAAGGTCACAAGTCTCTTAGTCTGCATGCTCATCTGTCATGTGGTGGGGGAGGGCAGATAAGGGTATCTGCCTTTTTTTAAAAAAAATCTTCACTAGAGGACATTTTCATTGATCTTTAGAGAGAGGAGGAGGGAGAGTGGAAGAGAGAGAAACACCTATCAGTTGCCTCCTGCACGCACCCTACCAGGGATTGAGCCTGCAACCTTTTCGTGCATGGGACGATGCCCAGCCGACTGTGCTACACTGACCAGGGGCAGCCACCTATGTCTTTTTATTGGAGCATTTAATCCATTTGCATTTAAAGTAATTGTTGGTAGAGATGTGTTTATTGCCATTTTATTATTCATATTATTACTTATTTCTTCTTAAGGAAGACCCTGTAACATTTCTTGTAATACTGGCTTGGTGGTGGTGAACTCCTTTAGCTTTTTCTTGTCTGGGAAGCTCTTTATGTGTCCTTTGATTCTAAATGATAGCTTTGCTAAGTATTTTTGGTTGTGGGTTCTTGTTTTGCATCTCTTTGAATATTTTGTGCTAGTCCCTTCTGGTCTGCAAAATTTCTATTGAGAAATCAGCTGACAGTCTTATGGAACTCCCTGGTAGATAGTTGATTTTCTCTCGATGCTTTTATGGTTCTCTCTTCAACCACTGCCATTTTAATTATGATGTGTCTTGGTGTGGGTCTCTTTGGGTTCATACAGTTTGGGTGGGGTCCCAGGAAATCAGTAGGGGGCGGGGCAGGGCAATGAGCGTTTAGCCACCTTGATGGAGACTCAGATATGGCACCTGCCTGCCAGTTCTGTGGGGTGAAGGCTCAGCAAAGGAACAATGGCTTGTGCCCACACTTCTGTCTGGGAGAAAGCTGCCCCTCCAGCCCTTGTTTCAAAGCCAGACAATTCAGTTTCTCCCCATATGTCCCTGGCACCTTTGGAGCTGCTGCCCCCAGTGCTGGAGCTCAGAGTGAGTCCAATTAAGTCCATGCACAGGCCCTTTAAGAGGAACGCCTAAGATTCCAGCAGCTATTCGTGTTACTCAGCCAGTCTTTGCTGGTGTTTGTTCACAGCCAGAAGTTAAGGGGACTTCTCTTCCCAGCACTGGAACCCTTGGCTGGGGAGTCCAGTGTGGGGCTGGGACCCCTTACTCCTCGGGGGGAACCTCTGGAGCCGAGTTGAGATATCCCTCCCGATTTTTAAAAAAAATATATTTTATTGATTTTTTACAGAGAGGAAGGGAGAGGAATAGAGAGTTAGAAACATTGATGAGAGAGAAACATCGATCAGCTGCCTCCTGCACACCCCTTACTGGTGATGTGCCCGCAACCAAGGCACATGCCCCTGACCGGAATCGAACCCGGGACCCTTCAGTCCGCAGGTCGATGCTCTATCCACTGAGCCAAACCGGTTTTGGCATCCCTCCCGATTTTTAACCACCACGTGGGTTTGGGTTCAGCCCATTCCATGTCTCTGCCCCTCCTACAAGTCTGGATGTGGTATCTTCTGTATATTTTTAGTTATAGGACTTCTGTTCAGCTAGATTTCAGGTGGTTCTCAATGTAGGTGGTTTTATAGTTTAGTTAATTGTAATTTTGATGTGGCCATGTTTATGAAGAGTATAGCCCTGTTTACTCCTCTATCTTGACCGGAAACTCAGGATGTCATACATATTGTTATTGGAAAGGACTTTAGATGTTATTTCATCTGACCTTTGTTCACCTGATGAAACTGAGACCCAGAGAGCATAAAAAAAAGACTTTTCTTGAGGTCTGACTGTACGTTAGTGGCAGGGTTCAAGTTTTTTTACACTTAGGGGGTACCTCTTCTTTTCTCCACTCTAGCCAGAAAAGATCACTTGCTCTGTATTCTCTTCCCTTGTGGGCAGGTGGGGTGGGAGGTGGGAGACAAGAAAAAGATGGGGCTTACAGAAATGGACATGTCTTCTGCAGCTTGTTTCTTCCTCCACTTTTACCTGGAGCGTTCTGATCTCCAACATGAAGTGCCTTGAGTGTGGGAAGCTGGTCAGTGATGGCATTCAGATGAGCTTCTTTTATCAACCTGGTGACCCTGGGTTGGCTCTCACCAAGCTGCTGCACTCTTCAGGCCCAGACCCAATGGTTGTTGGGTCCCACCCCTTCCTGCCATCAGCCTGTTTACCAGGTTGGCTTTTGGGTGAAGTTACTGTATAGGGCAGAAAAAACTTTAAAATCCCTCTGGCTTTTTTTCTGAACAATCCTGAGGGTGCTACCTCAGCAATTATAGGGGAAAAAACAACTATTTCCTGCTTCTCAGTATACACAATGGGCACTAGATTTGATTTCTAGGACTTCGGATATTATGGTTAGTTCAGATTTAAACTTTTATCCTACCCTCTCATTTTTCACCTTTACACTTTGTTCGGTGCTTATATCTGGATGCCTAAAGAGATTAATTAGTAGATGAGGGGTGGCCAGTCCAACAGAATTGCAGGTAATGGTTTCTGTGATCCCTAGTCATTCTGGTTCTCACTGCGATCAGACTTTCTGTTACCAGCAAGTAAAGTTGTCATTGAGGACACTCAGCTGAGGGTGGTGGTTGTAGAGACTGCAGATGACCCAGAGTTATTTCAGTTCAGATAATATCTATTGATTCATCTCCAAGTTTCAGTGTCTCTTTTCTCTATCAATTACATTCTGTTCTTAAGCTCATTCAGTGAATTTTTAAAATTTGTTCTATAATTGCCACTTTAAATTTTTAAAAAATTTCTTTGCTTAGTTATAATAGCTGCTTTAGTATCCTTGTCTGATAATTCCAACATCTGGGTCATCTTGGACTTGCCCTCCGCTGATTGTCTTTTTCCTTGCAGAGAGGTTTAATTGCTAGTTCTTTATGTAATTTGGATTTCTATCCTGAACATAAATGAATGTGAATGTTATGTTATGGAGACTCTGGTTTCTGTTGATTTTAGTAGGCAGTTAACTTGGTTAAAATAGCAAACCCTGTCTTACCTGTGGCAGGTGGCAGTTCAAATGTCAGTCTAGTTCTTTTATCCTTTGCTGAGGTCCTTGGATTCTGCCCTGTGTATATATGGTTCCGGGGTCAGCTAGAAATTTGGGCGGAGTTTATACATAGAACTTGGATTCTCCTTTTGTGGCTCTTTCTTATCATTATCTCTGGCTGCTCTGGGCTCTGTCTTTGGTTCCTCTGGACAGCCTAGGATTTTATTTTATTTTATTTAAAAAATATATATATTTTATTGATTTTTTACAGAGAGGAAGGGAGAGGGATAGAGAGCTAGAAACATCGATGAGAGAGAAACATCGACCAGCTGCCTCCCGCACACCCCCCACCGGGGCTGTGCCCGCAACCCATGTACATGCCCTTGACCGGAATCGAACCTGGGACCCTTCAGTCCGCAGACCGACGCTCTATCCACTGAGCCAAACCGGGTTCGGCTAGGATTTTATTTTTTTTCTTAAATTTTTATTTGTTGATTTAAGAGAGGGAGAGAGAAACATCAACCTGTCGCTCCACCTATTCATGCATTCACCAGTTGACTCCTGTATGTGTCCCGTCTGGGGATCTAAACAGCAACCTAGGGTTTGTTTTTATTGAATTGGAACTTCAGTTGTTTAAATTTTTTTTATCTAGAGTTTATAGTCGCTATCTGTGGGAAGATAATATTGGAAGCAGAATTCCCTACTAGCATTTTTATCTATTATCAAAGTGTTTTGGGAGCAAAAGTGATATGTATTTAAGAAAGCTTTAATCTTCAGCAGTCAAATGATAGACTGATGCATTTCTTCAGTGTGGCTTGTTAATTATCTCAGGTGGACTCAATCATATTCACTTCAACTTGCTTTGCAATCTTGGGCAAGTAAGGTTTTCCTCTCTGGGACTTACTTTCTTTGGAAAATGAGGCATTTGGGCTCTCCTTATCTGTAAGGGTCCTTGCATCTCTTCTCCACCAACAGAAACATGCACACCACTATCACCACCAACAGTAACAAGCACAGAGACGTTGCCTGAGGGAAGTGATGTGGGTGGAATTCACAGGGTGGGACGCGCTCTGAAGGGGCAGCACTAAAGAGTTTGAGGATGTTTACAGTCATCCTCTTGTTTCTGGGGACAGAAGCCTAGTACGCCGCGGAGGCTGCAAGAAGTAAAAGTCATTCAGAAGCAAAGGAAAGAATTCATTTGCTGCTTGTTTCCGCCCCTGAGAAATAGGAGAGAATGTAGACTGTTGAAAACAAATTAGGATCGCCTGGAGTTCCTGTTTGATTTTTGGCAGTGCATTTTATCCTGTTTGAGGGGGATAGCCCCTGGGCCTTAGCAATATACCAGCAAACTTAGCAGTAGGTGGTGGGGGCAGTAGCTGTCAGTAGGGGTGCTGCTTTCACTGTCAGGACTGCAGAGACCTTAGTGGACATACACATAAATCTGGCCACTTCTTAAAGAGTTCAGAATTTGTATGTGGGAGAAGTTACAGTCAATGCGGAGTAAATTATGTGTGCGCGCGTGTAAGGTTGGTGGAGAGGGGGAAAGAGGTGATGGGTGAGGGCAGGACAGAAGGTCTGTGGGCCACTTCTGAAGCTGTTTGAATAGTAATCACAATTATTCTATTTAGACTGAGTCTTTTAAAAAGTATATATGTGGGAGAGAGAGAACTAAAGCTTCTCCCACACTCACCCAGGCCATCCTTTGGGTGCTGCCCCTGATACAGACCCTTTTTCCTATTTTTTCCCCTATTTTCATTGTCATATTGGCTTGAGGCTTCAGGCTCTCATCTTTTAAAAAAGCCATAAAAAACTACCATTTTATTATTCCTCCATTTTAATTCTAGCCTTCCGGCTCTCTAGGGGGATAAAGGCAGGTGCACTCTGTGTGTGCGTTATGGTGTTGGTGGTGGAAGTGTGGGAATCAGACTTAAGGGACCAGCATCCTTGGTAGGCAGTCAAAGGTGGTCTACAGGATACGGAAGGGAGAGATGGGCAGTTGCGATGAAAGGAGAGGGGGATAGTTTGAGTGTAAGACTACGTACAAAAGCTTTAGTTTTGTCCCTGGCATAGCTGTCTTTCCATTCTTCCTCAAGATAGGATAGACAGAAGATCTTCTATCTTCACTAACTCATATTAGGGGTGAGACCCAATGGGTTATTACACTTTTCAGCTCTCTTGTAAAAAGAAGGCTCATTACAAAACTGAAGGGTAGGATTGCAGACAGAGAAGCTCTGTTTTTAGTTTTAATCGATTCGGGTTGTTTGGGGCCCTTTTGAGGACCCAATCTAGAAGGCAACCCAGTGAGAATGGTGAAGTGCCTTTTTAGGTCAGATAGACTTAAATTCTGACTACCTAGTTACTAGAAAGCTGTAAGACCTTAGACAAGTTACTTGACTCTTGAAATTTAGATTCTTTATAAGGGTAACATTATTGTGTTATTGTCTTATATAAAACATATAACATGTTGCCTGAGGTGTGGTAGATAGCCAAGTGATGTTTGTTTTTCTTACCCACTTTCCAGAGCATCTTATTTTTAAGTAGAATCCCAGCTTTAGTTCTAAGCAATTGTGTGATTCACCCTTTCCAATCTTCAGTTCCTTTCTTAAAAATGAGGGCATTTAACTAGTTGATATCTGAGATCCTTCCCAGCTGTAAGATGTCATAGGAATTTTTAGATGTATTAGACCTGTTAATTTAAGGGAAGACAATGTAGTCTGTACTGAGACCATATCATCTGATAGGAAAGGGGAAGTCTAGAGCCAACTCCACCTCTCCCCTGGGAAAGAGCCAGCTTTCTTCAGAGTCAGCCGAGTCGGATTCTGCCTTGTCTCTTTCTGACACTGTGCTGTATATGATGGTCTTTGGGACAGGGCTGTGGTTCAGCTTGCCCAGTCTTGGTGTGATTCATGTTTTACCGATCTCTTTCTTCCTGTTTCTGTTTTGTCTAGGTCAAGAGGCAACTGCCATTGAAAGATAGTGAGTGACAGTTTCCAGGACAACCACCATTGAGGGGAGCAGCCAGAATCATTGACTGGAAGCTCAAATTACCTAAATGGTAAGTAGGTTGTGCCGTGAAACCTGGCCACACTGATAGAATTGGTAATTTATGAAGTCTGCAATTTTCCCACCATTATGAGAGAGGGAGGAAAGTTAGTATTTGTTTATAACCATTATGAACCATATACTATGCTAAGTACTTCACAGGGTTTCTCATTTAATCAACTAGCCAGTCTAACAGAGGAAAATCTTTGCATGAAGTTGGCAGTCTTTACTAGGCCTAGCTACCATTTACTGAATACTTATTAAATGCCAGGCCAAGTCTATTTGACATACATTATCTCCCTATTAGGTAAGTGCTGTTATTACCACCATGAGGAAATGAGCTAAGAGAGGTTATATAACTTCTCCACATTCACACGGGTAGTAAATGGTAGGACTAGATTTCAAACCTGACTTATTTTCATTGTACTCTAACGTCTCTTGAGAAAGTTACTTTTTGGTTGAGTCTGTGACTGACTTTACCTTTAAAAAACAAAAAAAATTTCAATTGATAACTACTAGTATTTCCTTTTCCTAGGGTTCTGTGTACCAGTATTTTATTGGTTGATGTTGACCAAGAAAGTGGAGAGTAGTAAAGAAATAAAATAAACTTGAGCAGTGAGTGCCCAGAGGGCCTTAGAGCCCAGGAAAGAGCATTGGAGTGCATTTTATTCTAAGCAAGATGGGAGCCACTGGAGAGTGGGGAACATGGTCTTGGTTGCCAGTGGTAGCTGGGTAACAGAGAAAAGTTCTCTGGAAAGGTAGAGCAACAGGCAACCCAAGGTAGCGTCTGGGAACTGGGTTCTAGGCATAGGAGTGACTGCACATGGAAAGGAATCTTAGCGAGACCTTTCACTCTCACGGTAACCCCTACTGCGAAATAGGCATAGTCACGGATAGTATAGAGCTTTTCTTGAGGGAGGGGGAAACGTCTGGGCAAATTCTTGTCCTATTAATTGGTTCAGGATTCTTGTGCTATTCCTCTCCCTGGAGTATTT
Source organism: Cnephaeus nilssonii (assembly GCF_951640355.1). NCBI lineage: Eukaryota > Metazoa > Chordata > Mammalia > Chiroptera > Vespertilionidae > Cnephaeus > Cnephaeus nilssonii. The sequence continues at coordinate 89,701,176 of NC_137078.1, forward strand.
TTCCTACCTCAGGGAACTGGGTTATGAAATTAATTTCTGGTTGGGTGGAGTGGCAGTCAGGATTCATTTGTTCATTGATCTTTCTGACCAGATGCCAGGGATTGAGCGTGCAACTGAGGTACGTGCCCTTGACCGGAATTGAACCCATGACCCTTCAGTTTGTGGGCCAATGCTCAAACCACAGAGAACAGGCTAGGGCAAGGCAATTCATTTTTTAAAAGGTTCCTAGCCTGGAGAATCAGGAATGCACTATAAAGCTAATGTGTCCCTGAGTACTAAGATTAAGTATTTAACATTTTCTCATGTGGTCCTAAGACAAAGGAAATTTTGAGCTGGCTTCATAAAGGTATTGTACAAGTACCAATTAATGGATCGGTGTTTATCTAGACAGGCTGTTTTGTAGTGCCATTCTAGAGGGCTGTTCTTGGTTATATTTTGTTTAACAATTTGAACATCAATTTGGATGACAATATTGTAAAGACTTGCCTATCAGATTTATAGTCAATGCTTGCAAGTTGGAAGGTGTAGAAAATAGACAGTTGAGGCTATTGATTGAAACTTTCAAGTTGAAATGCAAAAAAATAGTAAATTTTAAGATAATATTACACTAGGGGCCCAGTGTACGAATTCGTGCAACTTGAATTGTGGGCCGTGAGGCTATGGTGGGCACAGGGGCGGGTCTCGGCCCATCCTCTGCGCCCTCGCCTGGCTCCTCCCACTGCGGCCCCAGGTCCCCTGTCTGCCGGCAGCCCCTCTCCTGCCACTGCCGCTCCCATGAGCTGATGCCGGCCCCACTCGCACGCGCGGAGTGATTGGGGCTGGCGCCAGCAGTGGGTGTGAGTGGTGGCTGCTGCCCTGATCGCCCCTCAGGAGCAGGGGGAGGTGGAGAAGCTCTGAGGGGCAATTGGGGCCAGCAGCCACTACTCACACCCGCTGATGGCACTGAGCGATCGGGGCCGGCAGCGGGCGCCGGCAGCAGGTGCAAGTGGGGCCGGTGCCGGCAACAGGGGCAAGACCACAGCGCGCAGGAGCAAAGAATTTTCAGTAACCACCAGAGGCTCGCCCTGATGACAGCACCCGTGTGCCCCGCCTTGGTCTGGCGCTCCCACTCACCTGCTCCACCATCCCACTGCAGCTGACATCCGCCATGGTCTGCACACACCCCCTGGTGGTCAGCGCACATCATAGGAACTGGTTGTTCGGTTGTTCTGCCATTTGGTCTATTTGCATATTAGGGTTTTATTATATAGACTAGAGGCCTGGTGCACAAAATTCATGCACTGGGGTGGGGGGTTGTCCCTCAGCCCAGCCTGCGCCCGCTCGCAGTCCAGGACCCCTCGCTCCTTACCACTCGGCTCGCTGCTCCTTAGTGCTGCTGCGGAGGCAGGAGAGGCTCCTGCCACTGCCACTGCACTTGCCAGCCGTGAGCTCAGCTTCTGACTGAGCAGCACTCCCCTTGTGGGAGCACACTGACCACCAGAGAGCAGCTCCTGCATTGAGCGTCAACCCCCTGGTGGTCAGTGTGCATCATAGCGACCAGTTGTTCTGGTCGTTGCATCATGACGGTTGCTTAGGCTTTTATTATATAGACTAGAGGCCCGGTGCATGAAAATTCATGCACTGGAGGGGGGAGGTCCCTCAGCCCGGCCTGCCCCCTCTCACAGTCCAGGAGCCCTCAGGGGCGGGAGGCGACGCCCCCATCACACCTCTGCTGCTGCCAGTGCCGGCAGTGAAAGCCTCAGCCGGCCCTGGTTACTTGAGCCTCGGGTGGCCCTGGGCAGCTGGGCAGCTGCCATTCAAGGCTTGCCTATGGCTTGGGTCGGCCCTGGGCGATTGGGGGGCTGAAGGGACTGGGCGCTGCCATCTTGTGGCTGTGGGCGCTGCCATCTTTGAGGGCGTGACAATCAATTAGCATATCCCCCCTTATTGGCTATGGGCACCACCATCTTTGTGATGGCATGACAGCCAATTAGCACATTCCCTCTTTATTATATAGGATATCTTCTTCTATATAATAAAAGCCTAAGCGACCGTTACAGCGGAATGACCAGAACGACCGGTTGCTATGATGTGCAATGACCACCAGAGGCAGGAGCTCAACGCAGGAGCTGCCCCCTGGTGGTCAGTGCGCATCATAGCGACCGGTCGTTCCCACGGGGGAGCGCCGCTCAGCCAGAGGCCTGGCTCATGGCTGGTGAGTGCAGTAGCACTGTCAGGAGCCTCTTCCGCCTCCGCGGCAGCTCTAAGGAGCAGCAATTACCAGTGAGCAGGCAGGCGGTAAGGAGTAAGGGGTCCTGGACTGTGAGAGGGCACAGACCAGGCTGAGGGATGACCCCAACCCCCCAGTGCAAGATTTTGTGAACTGGGCCTCTAGTATATAAACACTGAATGGCCAGATTATTATGGTCTCTGAACGCATAATAATCTGGCCACTCAGTGAATATCCTATATAATAAAAGGCTAATATACAAATTGTCCCCTGGCCAGGCTGGCCGGACCCTACCCATGCACGAATTCATGCACCGGGCCTCTAATATACACACACACACACTGGCCAGATTATTATGCGTTCAGAGATCATAATAATATGGCCACTCAGTGTATATTACCCTCACCCGAGGATATGCCTCCATTGATTCTAGAGAGAGTGGGACATTGACATGAGAAACATTGTCACCCAGACCAGGACAATGCTCCAACAACTGAGTCACCCAGCCATGGCATATTGTCTTTGTATGGATGAGAAAACCTCAGGGAAGTAATTTAAGAAAAAGTACACAATAGATCTGGGATCCCTAGAGAAAGCATGTATTTAAGTACTTAATATATTGTCTATAGCAGCAGTCGCCAGCTGGTGGTCCGTGGACCACTGGTCTATAGTATAGTAGTGCTCAATTTGTGATTGTCCTTTGTTTCCTTTATACCTTATTGTTGTTATTAGTCTGTATAATCAGAACTGCTCACTTTGTAAAAACACTTAAAAGAGTGTGTAGGGAGATGATTTTACACAATGCGAAGAACAGGAGACTACGTTGCTGGAGAAATCATAGTGTTTACTTCTAAGTCTCAGTTCCTTCATTTTTAAAATAAAAAGATTGGGTCAAGTAGGTGGTTTTATTTTAAATAAAAGTGGTGAAACTATTTCTTTAGTCTTGAGGGAGCCAAATATGTTAAGATGCTAAAATCATTGTCTAACCATGCTCCATACCTGAAACTAAATACAAAGTAATATTGAATGTAAACTAATTGAAAAAAATTTTAAAAAGAGGCTAAAATCAGTTGCTTTGGTTGACTAAGTACAACTTATTTTTATCTTTTTTTTTCATTTTTAATATATTTTTATTGATTTCAGAGAGGAAGGGAGGAGGAGAGAATCATTGATTGACTGCCTCCTGCATGCCCTCTACTGGGGATTGAGTTGCAACCTGGGCATGTGCCATTGACCGGAATCGAACCCAGGACCCTTTAGTCCGCAGGCGACGCTCTATCCACTGAGCCAAACCAGCCAGGGCGAGTAAGTACAATTTAGAAGCTCAGGGTGAGCAACGCCAGCCAAGGCCAAAGTAGTGTTTTGTTATGTGGCACTCACAGTAGGAAACATGGATGGGAATGAAGGAAAGGGTTTCTGTCTTATAAAAACATATAAATTTAGAATTTTTTCTCTCTACATTTTTGAGGATGAGGAAGTTGGGAAAAGTTGACGGGGAGACCAAAAGAAGTGAAGGTGACAGAAAGTTGAGCCCAGGGAGGTAGAGTGGTAGAGAGGAAAATAATCAGAAAGAAGGCAGGATCTGAGAGGCTGAGGTAGGGAGTCTCTACTCTAAAATTCCAACCCTCCAAGGCTTTGGAGTGTTTTGAATTGGGTGTGGGCTCCATCTGGTGGCCCTAGGCTCCAAGTGCAGTCAATGGAAGGGACCTTGGGGCCTGAGGTAAGTGGCATTTGGCATCTCCTCAGATTCCACTTAAGGTTGTTTCTCTTTCCCCCTGGCTTTTCCTATGGAATCATTGTTGATGCAGTTTTTCTCTCATCAGTGATTGCTGTTTTCTCTTATGGCTTAAACCATGGTTCCCTTCCTCCTAAATCCCTAGTTTTAGATGTAATCTTTGATTGTAGATCTTTGTTCTTTTCTAATATATGCATGTAGTGCTGTAACTTTGTCTCTAAATATTGCTTTTGCTACACCCCACAAATTTTGATAAAGTTTTATTTTTTCATTCAGTCCAAAGTATTTAAAAAATTTTGAGATTTCTTTGACCGATGTGTTGTTTGATCTTTTTAAAAAATATTTGGAGGATATCCCAGCTATTTTTCTGGTATTGATTTCTAGTTTAAGTCCATTGTGGTCTGAGAGCATAGTGTATGCTGTTCTTTTCACTTTGTTAAGGTGTGTTTTATGGCCCAGAATGTCATCTGTATTGGTGAATGTTCCATGTGAAATGTATATTTTGCTGCTGTAGTAATCTGTCCATATCCTTTATATCCAGTTGATTGAGTTTATGTCCCTACTGATTTTCTGTCTGCTAGGTCTATTTATGATAGAAGGGTATGGAACTTTCCAATTGTAGTATTGGGTTCATCCATTTCTCCTTGTAGTTCTGTCAGTTTTGGTGCTCTGTTTTAAGACAAATACATGTATATTTTAAGGAAGGACTATTGTATCTTCTTGGAGAATTGACCCTTTTATCATTATGTAATACCCCTCTTTGCTGGATAACTTTCCTTGCTCTGAAGTGTGCTGTCTGAAATTAATGGAGCTCCTCCAGCTTGCTTCTGATTAGTATTAACGTGGGATAGCTTTCTCCAATCCTTTACTTTTAATCTTTATGTCTTCATTAAAATTTAAAAAATGGGTGTTTGGTAAATAACATACAATTTGGGTCTTGATTTTTGATCCGCTCTGACAATCTTTTTTAATTGATATAGACTATTGATGTTTAAAGTGATTCTATAGTTGGATTAATAGTTACCATATTTGTTACTACTGTTTTGTTGCCCTTGTTTTTTGTCTTTTATTTCTGCCTTTGGTGGCTTTGATTGAGCATTTTATCTGGTGCCATTTTCTTTCCTTTCTCAGCATATCAATTAAACTTTTTTTTTTTAATGGTTGCCCTAGAGCAGTGGTCGGCAAACTCATTAGTCAACAGAGCCAAATATCAACAGTACAATGATTGAAATTTCTTTTGAGAGCCGAAAACAGACTTCTGCGCATGGGCCACGAAGTTTCAATAGCACTGTACGTGCGCGCCTGCACGTGGTATTTTGTGGAAGAGCCACACTTAAAGGGCCAAAGAGCCGCTTTTGGCACGCGAGGCGCGGTTTGCTGGCCACTGCCCTAGAGTTAGTTCAAATACAAGTACCTTATAAAAACAAATATAGCCGAAACCGGCTTGGCTCAGTGGATAGAGCGTCGGCCTGCGGACTGAAGGGTCCCACGTTTGATTCTGGTCAAGGGCATGTACATTGGTTACGGGCACATCCCCAGTGGGGGGTGTGCAGGAGGCAGCTGATTGATGTTTCACTCTCATCGATGTTTCTAGCTCTCTATACCTCTCCCTCTCTGTAAAAAAATCAATAAAATATATTAAGAAAAAAAAATAAATATGATCCTAATTTCTTTCTCCTATCCCTTGTATCATTGCTGGCATTTACTTCACCTATACATAAATTATGTTCATTGGATGCATTGTTGCTATTATTTTGAACTGTTATCTGTTAAATCATTTAAGAATACGGAAAATTAGGCCCTGGCCTGGTACTTCAGTTGGTTAGAGCATCGTCCGAATATGCCAAGGTTTCGGGTTTGATCCCCAATCAGGGCACATACGAGAATCAACCAATGAATGCAAATAAGTGGAACAACAAATCTATGTTTCTCTCTCTCCCCCTTCCTCTAAAATCAGTTTTAAAAATTAAAAATTTTATTTTACTTTTACTCATTCCTAGTCTAATGCTCTTCCTCTATGTGGCCTGAGTTTTTTACCTATACAATTTTCCTTCTCACTGAAGAATTTCTTTTAATATTTTTTTCAAGGCAGGCCTACTGGCAACAAATCCCCTCAGTTTTCATTTGTCTGAGAAAGCATTTCTCTTTACTTTTAAAGGATAATTTTGCAGGGTACAAAATTATAGATTGGTGTGTTTTTCCCCCCTCAACATTTTAAATATTTCACTCCACTCTCCTCTTGCTTTCATGATTTCTGAGAAATTGGATGTAATTCTTACCTTTGCTCTATAGGTATTTTTTCTTCTGGCTTCTTTTAAGGTTTTTTATCTTTGATTTTCTGCAGTGTGAATATGATATGCCTAGGTGTTGGGTTTTTTTGTTTTTGTTTTTCTTTTTGACATTTATCCTGCTTGGTGTTCTGAGCTTTTTGTGTGCGTGTGTGTGTTTTTATTGATATGTTTTTGTTAATTTTTAGGGAGAGAGAAATGAAATGGTTAACAGGGGGAGCCTAACCTATTGGGGTTTTATCACCTACTGAGAGCTTTTTTAAACTCTGAGTTGTCCACACTGAGCTTCAGCAATTGTCAATTGCAATTTAGGTTTTCTTACCCTGGTACTAGTTCCCATGGAGGTTCCTACTGTGGAAAATTGTGATTTTTCTGAATCCACTTGTCTAATTTTGGGGGGAAGAGTTTTTCTCTGTGACCTCAGTTTTCAGGTAGACCTAAGAAGAGTTACTGATTTTCAGTTTGTTCAAAGTGATGACTTCTAGGCTGCTCACATGCTGGACCTGAAACTGGAATTCTGCCCTACCTTCTCTATGACTTTTACTTCTTTACTGCCTTACTTTTTTTTAAAGGTATTTTTTTTATTGTGGTAAAAAATAGTAGCTGTACCATTTTATTTTCCCACTAACAGTGTACAAAGATTCCAGTTTCTCCACATCCTTACCAACACTTGGCTACATCCTAGTGGGTGTGAAGTGGTATCTCGTGTTTTTTTTTTAAAAGTATTTTTATTGATTTTAGAGAGAGGCAGGGAGAGGGATAGATAGAAACATTGATCGGCCTCCTGCATGCCTCTCAGTGGGATGGAGCCTGCGACCGGGGATGTGCCCTGAATGGCAATCGAACTGTGACTTCATGGGTCAATGCTCAACCTCTGAGCCACACTAGCTGGGCTCATTGTGGTTTTGATTTGCATTTCCTGAATGATTAGTGATGTTGAGCATTGCTTGTTGCCATTTGGATATCATCTTTGGAGAAATTTCCATTCAAGTCCTTTGCCCATTTAAAAATGAGGTTGCCTGTCCAGGTGGCTCAGTGGATTAGCATGGTCCCATGCACCAGGAAGTTACCACTGGTTATTCCTGGTCAGGGCACATGCCCGTGTCGGGCTTGATCCCCAGTAGGGGGCATGCAGGAGGCAGCTGATTGATATTACTATCTTTCCCTCCCCTTTTCTATCTAAAAATCAGTAAAAACATACTAAAATTTTTAAAATGAGTTTTTGTTGTTAATTAATATTATAGCAGTTCTTTATATATTGCTTATTATGCCTTCTCAGTATGCTTACTCTCTATTACCAAGTAATAGTGTTTTTCTTGAAATCTGATTTCTTTCTGACTTACATGTTATTATTTTCCATTGTTTTAGTTCCACTTTGATTTTATCCTGTCCCTCCCACCCAATTTTTGTTATTAACCGATTCAGTGCTTGTTTGGGTTAAATTTATTTACTTGCCATTCCTTCTTCCATCTCATGCCTTCCTTAAGTGATCAGTTTCTGTGTTCTGAAGTACATTTAGAAATAGTTTTTTTAGTGAGGGTCTGTTAATAAACATTAAGGTTTTTATTTCCTTCTCAACTAGGCACAGATTTAATTTTGGTTGAGATTTTGCTTCCTGAATATGAGGCTCCATTGCATATCTTTTTATTTTATTTAATATAAAAATATTTTTACTGATTGCAGAGAGGAAGGGAGAGGGAGAGATAGAAACATCGATGAGAATCATTGATTGGCTGCCTCCTGCACGCCCAACACTGGGAATTGAGCCCGCAACCTGGGCATGTGCCCTTTCTAGGAATCAAACTGTAACCTCTTGGTTCATAGGTCAATCAATGCTCAATCACTAAGCCATGATGGCCGAGCTCCATTGCATATCTTTTATCAGCTCATGAAATTTCTTAGCTAGTAGCTCTTTACAAATTGCCTCCCCCCATTCTGTCTGTCCCTTCCTTTTGTACTATTTATTAAACTTTGTCATTTTTGGACCTCTTTTGTATTTCTCCTTCTCTATTAACCTCTCGTTCTCTTTTTCTATATTTAATTATGTGCTGCCTTTTGTAATTTCCTCATATCTCTTCTTAACCACTGTACTCTTCATTAGCATCTATTTACTATTTTTCTTTACATTTCTAGCAAATTTTATTTGGTTAATTTAAAAATCCCGATCTTCGTTGATAGCATCTTGTTATTGTCTCCTGTTTTTGATTCCTTCTTTTATGATTTTAAAGATTTGAATGTACTTAATTTATGATCTGTAGCCTATCTTACTTTGGTTCTTATTGGTGTAAACCTCTTTTGTTCAGTCATAATAAGAGTGGTCCTTATGTGTTTTGTAGTTTGGACTTGCAGACTCAGGTTCAGCAGGACTTTATCAGTGGGACGCTTGTGTGAACTCGGTAGGGATCGCTTTTCAGACTATTTTTGTTTACCTCTGGTAGGTTTCCCAGGGATATTACCAGGCTGAGACCATTTTTGGGTTAGCTTCTCAGTGAGAGCAAGTCATCCTAGACCTCTCATTCTCTAAGTATACTATCTTCCCTTTCTGCCTTAATAGAACCCAGGTCCTGTTATCTTCCTGTGTCAATAAAGTGATTTTTTTTTTTCACTAGTCTGCTTCTTTCCCTGAAGCTATAGTTCTTAACATTCTTAGGATTGTTTACTGCTTTGCTACCAAGACTTTCCATGCATTATCTCAGAACAGTACTGGGGAGAGAGATGGTAGACATCATTATCCTGATTTTACAACCAAGTAAAACCCAGGCTGTTTACGTAATGATTTATAGAAAAACTAATGACTTCCTGAGATTATGAAGATGGCAAATGGTGAAGATTTTCTCATGGGAAATGAGGCATTCTTTTTATTGTTTTGTTTTTATTTTTTTGCCTCTGGAAAGTGCCCCAACCAGGGTCTGAACCTGCAACATTTGTATGTGTGCTGACTGGGAATCGAACCCGTGACCTTTTTGGTGTAGGGGACCACACTCCCACCAACTGAGCCACCCTGGCCAGGGCGCTGGTGGAATTCTTCATTAGGCTGAAACTATATATCAGTTCATTATCAGCCATAAAGAACCTTATCCTGTAGGTTTATTCCAATTAGAGGACCTGCTATGTTTTAGGCACAAGAAGCACATTTGAGAGCTGACGTGCAGATTTTATATTTACTGCCTGACATGCTTCATGTTTTCCTTCTGTAGAGTGATAATGGTCTCCAGCTGCCAAAGAAGGTTGTGGATGCCAAAAGAAAGGTAACCATTTCTCATCCCCCCGAGTGGAATTGGATGCCTCTTGGAGTTCACACTGGCTGACAGTAGACATGGCTGAGTTTACAAACTACAAGGATACTGCCTCCAGCCGCCACCTGCGGTTTAAGTTACAGAGTCTAAGCCGCCGCCTTGATGAATTGGAAGAAGCCACAAAAAACCTCCAAAAAGCAGAGGATGAGCTCCTGGATCTGCAGGACAAGGTGATTCAGGCAGAAGGCAGCAACTCCAGCATGCTGGCTGAGATTGAAGTGCTGCGGCAGCGAGTGCTGAGAATCGAAGGCAAAGATGAGGAAATTAAGAAAGCAGAGGACCTGTGTCAGCTGATGAAGGAGAAACTTGAAGAGGAGGAAAACCTCACCCGGGAGTTGAAATCTGAGATTGAGCGGCTTCAGAAACGAATGGCCGAACTGGAGAAGCTAGAGGAGGCCTTCAGCAGGAGTAAGAATGACTGCACCCAACTCTGTTTGAGCCTGAATGAGGAGAGAAACCTGACGAAGAAAATCTCCTCTGAGCTGGAAATGCTCAGGGTCAAAGTGAAAGAACTGGAGTCTTCTGAGGACCGCCTAGATAAAACTGAGCAGAGTTTAGTGTCAGAGTTAGAAAAGCTGAAATCATTAACTCTGAGCTTTGTAAGTGAGAGAAAATACCTGAATGAAAAGGAGAAAGAAAATGAGAAACTTATAAAAGAGCTCACTCAAAAACTGGAGCAGAACAAAAAAATGAACCGAGATTATACAAGGAATGCTTCTAATCTTCTGGAAAGGAATGACCTGCGGATTGAGGACGGTATCTCTTCCACACTGCCATCCAAAGAATCCAGAAGGAAAGGCACTCTGGACTATCTAAAGCAGGTAGAGAATGAAACAAGAAATAAATCTGAAAATGAAAAGAACCGAAATCAGGAAGACAATAAAGTCAAAGACCTTAACCAAGAGATTGAGAAACTTAAGACACAAATCAAACATTTTGAATCTTTGGAAGAAGAGCTTAAGAAAATGAGGGCCAAAAATAATGACCTTCAGGATAATTACCTAAGTGAACAAAATAAAAACAAACTCTTAGCCAGCCAGTTGGAGGAGATAAAACTACAAATCAAGAAACAGAAAGAATTAGAGAATGGGGAGGTGGGAGGGGAGGATGCTTTCCTGTCTAGCAAAGGCAGGCACGAGAGGACTAAGTTTAGAGGCCACGGGAGTGAGGTATCTGTGTCTAAGCACACATCTCGGGAACTGTCCCCTCAGCATAAGCGGGAAAGGCACCGAAACAGGGAGTTTGCTCTTAACAATGAAAACTATTCTCTGAGCAACCGGCAAGTTTCCTCTCCTGGTTTTACGAATAGGAGGGCAGCCAAAGCTTCCAACATAGGGGCAGGTACAGATAGTGGGACTCAGGAGACAAAGAGAACTGAAGATCGATGTGCATCTGGCTCCTCTCAGAGTGAAGGGAAGAAGTCCAGGGAGCAGCCATCAGTGCTTAGCCGCTACCCTCCAGCTGCTCAGGAGCACAATAAAGTTTGGAGGGGTACTCCCAAGCCAGGCACTGAGAGTGGGTTGAAGGGAAAAGTAGAGAAGACAACACGAACATTTAGTGATGCCACCCATGGATCTATTCCCAATGACATACTGTGTAGAGCTGACAAGGCTTCTGACACCTCCACTGAGGCCCTCTTTGGCAAGAGGGGGCAGGCGCCTAGCAATGGAAGCCAAGTAACTCAGGCCGCAGACTCTGGCAGTTCTAAGGCCATTGGCGCTCCGGCCTCATCGCGAAGATCTTCCTCAGAAGGGCTCTCTAAGGGCAAAAAGGCTGCCAATGGCCCAGAGGCTGATACCAGTTCTTCCAGTTCCAAGGCTCCACTTGCATCAAAGTATCCTTATAGCTCCAGAAGCCAAGAGAACATCCTTCAGGGTTTTTCAACCCCAAGTAAAGGAGTTGATCAACCTGTAGCAGTTGTGATGGAAGACAGCAGTCAGCATGAGGCCCTAAGGTGTCGTGTCATCAAATCTAGTGGCAGAGAGAAGCCAGACTCAGATGATGACATGGACATGTCGTCTCTTGTTACCGCCAAATTGGTAAACACAACCATCACCCCAGAGCCAGAGCACAAACAACAGCCCAGCTCTAGAGAAACAGGCAAATCCCGAGGGGGCCTTAGAACAGCCCTGTCGGAGGATGATAAAGATGTCGGGACAGAAAATGAATCTGTGAAACCTGTCAGAGCCTCCACCAATACTGGGGAATTCCCAGAGGCCAATGGTGCTGGAGTAAAAAGTCAAAGGCCCTTCAGTCCCAGAGAGGCCTTGCGGTCCAGAGCTGTCATTAAACCTGTCATCATTGATAAAGATGTGAAAAAAATCATGGGCGGGTCTGGAACCGAGGCCACATTGGAGAAACAGACATCCACCTCCAAAGCAGGACCAAACAAAGTGACAAGCAGCATTACTATCTATCCCTCTGACAGCAGTAGCAGCAGCAGCCCAAGAGCCGCCCCAGGTGAGGCCCCGCGGGAGAGGCACACATCCACCAGCAATATCCAGGTTGGGCCACCAGACCTCACATCAGTGAGCAACCATGTCAACCCCCCCTTTGAGCTCTCCATTCACAAACATGACATCACCTTACAGTTCACAGAGGCTGAAAGAATGGGAGATGGGTCCCTGAAGAACAGGCCTGAAACAGTGGTCTCTCGGAGCAGCATTATCATCAAGCCATCGGATCTGTTGGAGAGGAATAACCATGCACCCCCTGCAGAGACAATCAGGTGGAAAGGCCACAGTGCTCCTTCAGAGGTGAGCCCTTCAGAGGCCAGGCATGTCACTGTGCGGAATGCCTGGAAGAGCAGGCGAGATTTGAACTCTTTAGAAGATCCCGCAACTCAGATAGGTAAAAATGTGGTGTCTACCAATGCCTACACCCAGAGGTCTTCGACAGACTACTCAGACCTTGAACAGCCCAGGTCTTACCTTCTGGAGCAGGGTACTCGAAGGGTAGGAAACCCAGGGGATGGCCCTGAGCTCTCTTCTAGAAGGACCCAAAGTAGCCTCACTGTGTCAGAGATGCTCACTCGCCGGAATCGGGTGGGAGATGCTGTCACGGCTGCGGCTTGGAACCACGTGGCAGGCATGGTAAGTCCCACTTCTTTCCCCACTTCAGCCGTCCCTTCCCCCCTCCCTTTGCCCCCCTTTTCCTGGCTTGTGTGACTCCGGATTATGGAGACCATGGGGCTGGGAAACAGTGGGTAGCTCAGATAACTGTTGAAAATCAGGCAGGTTTGCCCTTAACAATAAAGTACCTTGAGAAAGGTATTTGACAGAGGAGCATGCATTTCCAAAAGTCCTTTTTCCAATTTGTCTCCTGTGTTTGTCTTCATGTTTGCAGGCCTCAGAAAAGGAGACCGGGCCTGCTTTCTTGGGTTGCCAGAGCAGCCAAAGGAGCTCCCCTTCTGGCTCCACAGAGCAGCACCTGGAAGCACAAGAAACGGCTGCAGGGAAGCTGAGTAAGAGGAAGCCCAGGGCCCTTTCTGCAGAGCAGAGGTGGAGCCGGGAAACGAATTCTGGGCTGCCTCAGTTCAGGCAGAGGGTCTTTACCAGCTGCTAGCATGTAGGGCAGGGGTGGGGAACCTTTTTTCTGCCTAGGGCTATTTGGATATTTGTAACATCATTTGAGGGCCATGAAAATTATTAACCCAAAAATAAACCTGCTATATTTAGTCCAACATTTAACTTACCTGTGATGTCTTGGCAGGGCCAAAGTGATTTGGCGGCCTTATACAGCCCGTGGGCCAAACATGCCCCACCCCTGATGTAGGGGATGAAGAGAGCTAGGGCTTACAATGGGCCTACTTTATAGGCTTTATGCCTGAGCATCTTTTTGCCCAGGATACCTGTCAAGCCCATTATATCATCAGTCTGAAGGTAGGTCTGGGCCCTGTAGCTCATTACAGGATAGGTAAATCCAGAAGCTCCTCTTCATTTGAGGGTCAGACTGTCAGAACAGCATTTGAAGGGGAAGCCACTGGGAGTATCTTTTAGATGTTGGAGCCTGTGATGATGACATTTTGGATCTAGATATTATGACTCTACTAGAGGCCCAGTGCACAGATTCGTGCACCGGTGGGGTCCCTCGGCCTGGCCTGTGCCCTCTCGCTATCTGGGACCCCCTCAGGGATGTCTGACTGCCGGTTTTGACCCAATCCCCACAGGCCAGGCCGAGGGACCCCACTGGTGCATGAATCTGTGCACCGGGCCTTTAGTATGCATTTAAGACCTTTGGTTAATCTCTTCCCTCCCTTCCCCCTCCCCCCTTCCCTCTGAGATTCATCAGTCTGTTCCATGTTTCCATGCCTGTGTGTTGAGTGTCTGTCCCCGTTGGTCAGTGTGTGTCATAGCTACTGGTCGAACGGTTGCTTAGGCTTTTATATATATACTAGAGGCCCAGTGCATGATTGAATCATGCACGTGTAGGGTCCCCTACATGCTTTCGCTTTTCGCGGTGGAGCTGGGCGCCTGTCCGCTGGTGCACCAGGCCTTGGCCTGGTGCCGGAGCAGACAGGCACCCAGCTCCCCGACTTTTGATGGTCCGCGGCCGCTGAGGGTAGCCCCCCTCAGTGGCAGCGGATCCCTGCCTCTCAATGGCCGGATAGGCCACCCCGAGTCCCTCCCCCCAGCCTCCCGCTGCCCAATTGTGGGCGTAGCGGAGTGATGGTAATTTACATGTTACTCTATTATTAGATAGGATATACATATATATGTATGATAGATGTTAACACTTGACAAAGCACTTCTCCACCTACTTACCTCATTCAGTCTCTCCAACAGCTGTAAGCAGGTTTTATCTCCATTTTTTCAGATGTAGAAACTGAAGGTCAGAGACAGAAAGCGCCTTATCTAAGGCCACCCAAGGGAAATACTGGAAGAACTAAGATTTGAATCCAGGGTTCCTATCTTTAAGTCCACTCTTCTTTGTACCCTGCCACCCTTTCTCACTCATACTTGTGTACTTTCATCTTAATTTGCTTTGGAGCGCCAAAGCAAAACATTAACAAGGCAGAAGTCGGGTAGAAGAGCAGTGGAGTGAAAGATGGGTGTCTAGCTCTCTGAAACTTTGGCTGTCTGAGATATGATGAAGGGTAAGTGATGAGGAAGATAGGATATGGCATATGAAAGGGAAGGCATGTGACTTACTGGTGGGAAGTAGGGAAAAAGCTGTCCAGCTTTTGCTTCAGCATACTTCCAGCCTACCCACCAAGGAAATGGCTCTCACCGAGAAGCATGCAGTCTTCATGTGCAGAACTAGAGGACCAGTGGCTACTACTTAAGGGTACCACTCCCATGGCCCCATTCCTGGCCCTGTACTCTGTAGGGCTCCTGTTCACTTGTGAACCCCCCAGTATCCCCAGCAGATTGGCATTTGCAGTCTACTCTGATTCCCAAGGAACTTTTATAATGACCTGTCTTTGCTGGTCTGTCTGGGCTAGATCTCCCTCTGCCCGGCTGGAGAGGGACCACTGGGAGTGAGGGTATCATTGTTACTCACTGTATTGTCTTCCACATCTCACTTTTGTCATCTATTGGCACAGGAGGAAGGCGATGACTGCACACTCAATGTCTACAGGCGACCACACAGCTCCGTGGAACGGCCTGAACTGCCCGTGAAGCAGGGGCTGTCAGAGCCTGGGCAAGTACAGGCTGAGGAACGGTTACGACCAACCAGGCCCTGTGCTGAGGAAAACTGAGCCAGCCGGGTGAGGTCTGCTGTGTCCTCTGCTTCTGCTCAGCTCTTCCACCTTCCCATCCTATGAAGGATCCCGGGCCAGCTAACTGGGCTAGACACGAGGCCTTGGCTGGGAGATTGTGGCAGAGAGCCAGGCTGTGGCTCAGGTCATTTTTGCCAGGCGGCCAATGGAGATCAGAAACTACAAGCTGGACAGTCACCCAGGCCCAGCCTTCCCTGATTGATGCATGAGTCCTCTCTCCTTGTCCCTGCCCTGTTCCCAGTAGAATCGGCCACTCTGGCCACAAATAGGGAATGATGTAGAAACTCCTTATATCCTCACCACACAATAGCCCTTTCCACACAGTTAATGTTCTGATTTCTTGGTCTCCTCACCACATCCAATTCACTCCCTGTCTGCCCTAGGGACCTAAGTACTGACACTAAGACTTACCAGCCGTCAGCTCCATTTAGGGAGCTTCCATTCCTTTCCCCTTTGGAATTCCTCAGACTTTTACCAGAGAGGTCTGTGCTGCCTCTAGGGGAATATGGGACTATGACCTGGCCCCCTTGCTGACCACTGTTTCCTGGGGGCAGAGCACACAGGTACCTGCCCACCTATTGAAATGACATCATCCCTCCCCCGACCCCAGCTCTCAGCTCACCTTCCAAAGGCACCTGGAAGTGCACACACCTCATGCATCTCCTTCCCTGGGCACCAATAATGCTACTGGCATTGCCTGCTTCTCCTGTGGCTGGAGACTTCACGCTGACTTTGTTTCCACCTTCGGACTATTCCCCAACTAAACTGGGCCTGACCCAGCATACTCTGCCTTCTAGGAAGCGCCCAGCAAAGGGGAAAGTGGACAGGAAGAAGCACTTTCCCATTAGTCACTCCACAAAGCAATAGCTCCGTGAAAGGCCTGGACTTTGTTCCTCCTCTTCCATCCCCTAGGGAGGAGGTATCGCACTTTACCAAGCTGATGCATTCCTACAGAAGTGGGCCCATGATTCCTGCAAACCAACTATCATGATGACTTCATGGGAGGAAAGGTAACACATGCCCATCAGGGGCCCCAGATTTATACAATTCAGAATGCAGCAAACTTTTCAGGAAGCCACATAAATAAAAACCGATCAGTTTCCTTTACCCTTCACATGGGGAAGTTGAAAAGAACCATATAATCTTGACACTGCTATTTTTATAGCATTCTCAGTTCAAAAAAGGGATCCCCTTTCAAAGGCTACCTTTATGAAGCAGACACTTCCTTCATAGTGAAAGAGCATTAGAGCAGGAGTCAGGAAAGCTAGATTTTCTTAATGGCTTTGTACTTTGCTTCCGTTTCCCTATCTATAAAATGAGTTATTTGAAATGGTTTCTAGGTTCCTAAATCTGGCATTCTCTTAAGATCCTTCTTTTTCCATCATCCCACTGGGTGGTGATGGTGTGATTCTTGATTTTGTAAGGTGTCAGTGATCCAAATGGGTTTGGGGAATGTGTCCTGTGATGGTTTTCCTGGGCCCTTTTAATTGTAAGGGTAAGCTCAGAGAAGCTCCGTTGACTTCATTTTTCCAGTCTGTAAAATGGCGAGATGGATGATCTCTGCAGCCCTTCTTGGCACCGATGCCATACAATATCTCCTGCTTGCACTTCCCATAACACCAGTTGGTGTGTCTCCTGTTTCTATGCTTCTTGAGTCATCTTTTCTGCCTTTACGCAGTGTGGCAATCAGTGTTCATCCCCATGTCTGCATCAGATTTGGCAGTGCTGGAGGCTTGGGGAGCACCTACTGTCCTTTCAGGGACAGGAATGTTCTCCCATTTCCATTTTCTGGAGTTTTGCCAATCTAAAGGCATAGTCATGATGCTTGCCTTTACTTCACATTGCTGCCTCAGATGTTCAACTTTAGATGCAATTTTCAAAACCCCTTCCTACTGGGTCACCAGTCAGAAACTAACTTTCTCAAGGCTGCAACCTCTCACTTATAGTCTCCTTGCCATTCTTCACTGGTTGGCAACCCTGACAGTCCAAAGGAAACTGACTGTCTTCTATTGGTGGTTAAGTAAGAGTCTAGGAAAGTCTGTGGCTCTTCTCTGCTGGTAGAAACATGAGTGCCAAGCCATGCCTTCAAAGTTCTCGCTGATAATTCTCATCTTGGGCACTGGAGCCCTGGATTCTGGTGCTGTAGCTCCTGGTGCCAAAGTCTGGATCTTTTCACATTTCAGCAACATCAACATCTGCCGCGACCCAGAATGCTGTGTGGAAGAGGGACAGCTCCGATACTCTCTTGCTGGGGCGGCTATCTTAAAATCTGAGTGCAATAAGGTTTGATTGTACCAGTTATTTCAGGATATTTTGTTTCATCTGCACATTTTCTAGAACTGCTGAAAAATAGATTCTAAAGGAATGTCCTCAGCATTACAGAAAATACCATTTGTAATAGCCTGTGAAGGCTATAGGCTCAGTTATCTTAGGCTTCAAATGGCTGGCAAGGCTGGCTCTCAGATTCCAAAGTTGGAAGACACGTTTTTGAAAAGCAACCTAGGTGAGACCATCTGGATCCAGGCCTCACCATCAGGGTTTCTGGGAGAAACATCCAAATAAAAGGGAGACCTGGTAGTTGAATAGTTCTCTAATCAAGCCAAATATTCCCTGTCTCAGACAATAAACCCACTTTATGACAGGCCTTTTCTGCAGCTTAGCTCGAACTTTCAGTTTTCCTGGCAGGTGTGTAGTTGTGGGAGGGTCCTAGTGAGGTGGGGAACCTGGCTCTCCAGAGCTGCTTTGCTGGAGGAAGTACCTGCTCTCACCTGTCTCTTGCCATTCTGGTATTAAAAACAACTGGAGAAAGCTGCAGGGATATGGGCAAAAGGAAGCAGTGGCTGTTCTTGCTTTTGAGTGGCAATGAAACAGTTATAATGTGGGTTACAGGGATTTGCAGTGGGGCCAAGGATTCCAACCTTGTCCACAAGATTGCACATAAATCATCCCTCTCTCATGGGGTGTGAGGGGGTCTATATTGATCTTGGACTTGTCATCCTGGAGCAGTTTTAAGTTCATTATATTTAGTGGGTTAGTGCCAAGTGCTACCACTTTCCAATAAAGGAACAGGGACCCAGCCTCTGGTCTGGTCCCTAGCTGCCTTTTTTGGTGTGGTTTTTGTTTTGTTTTTGGTTGTTCAAGACTGCTTTGGAAGAGCTGCTTTTAGGGATTATCTTTTGAATACCCTGAGTGGGGAACAGTGTTCTCCTCAAAGCCTCATAACCAAGATCATAGGAAAGGGGCCCTATTTTCCTGCTGCTTCACAGCTCAGAACAATGTACTGAATGGAATGTATTTTTAAGAGAATAAAGTCTATTTTTTTGTATTTTAAAGATTGGGAGGGCTAGGGAAGTAGCCCTCAAAAACTATTACATTATGTTGGTCCACACTTACTTGCTCAGGCAGGTGCTCGGGCCTCTCCCCTGGCTCTTGGAGTCTAGGTGCAGCAGCTTCTACATTCCTGCTCCAAGCATGGGAGCAAGGAGGCCGGACCCTGTCGCTGGAAACCAGGGCACAGCCATGAGCGGTGACTCGGCTCCTTGGGTGCATGTGTCTAGTTGAAGCTGCCTGTCTGCATGTATCCTCTGGCTCTAACGCTGTCTGTTGGCTCTGCAGCACAATATGTAACCAATAAAGCTCCCTAGTTTCCATGTGTGTGAGTCATCTCTGCATACAACTGTTTTCTATGTGTGGGTGCAGCTAGTATATTTCACTGTATGTATTTAAAATTCTCAGCCAATTACTGGTGCTGTAAGGACTGGAAACATAGCTGAGGCTTAGTAAAGAACATATCTAGAAGCCAAAACTGAATTGGTATTAGAATCTTACAGCACCTATTTTATTGCTACATTTTATTTTTAGGCTTGTCACACACAAAACAATCTTTTCTCAAGCTGCCTATGCCATCTATTTAAAAAACAAACTCAAAAGCACCTAACACTGGTTCAAACACCTTAACCATCCCCCGCCCTGCCCCAAGGTAACAATATTAATGGCAGAGCTGAGCTCCAAAGTCGTCATACTTTCCATTGTAAGCTCTTCTCACCTTTACATCAGTTACACCACTTGCCCTGATCCTGGTGTGCAAATTTCCTAATTATTGTCACTCATTCTAAAACTAGGGAAAAAGACCTCCAGTCAGACCACCAATGTAATGTCCCTTAAACCTTACTACGAATAAAACCTCATTTAGGGAAGAATTCACTAATGCAAGTTAAATCCAATTTCTAGAAGCAGATTATACACACACATTTAGTCTGCTAAGAGCCCTTGGGTAAGGAATAGGCAGGCATTCTGTTCCTACAAGTCTTTACCTTACATGGCAAAAGGGACTTTGCAGATGTGATTAAAGAATTCTAAATGGGGGAGATGATTGGGTGGTCCATCAAGTAAATCACAAGGATCCTGAGAGTGAGATGGAGGGGGATCTGAAGAAGCAGAGATTGCTGTGCTGTTAAGATGGAGGAAGGGGCCATAAGCCAAGGATACAGACAGCCCCTAGAAGCTGAGAAAGGCAAGGAAATTGAATCTTCCCTCAGAGCTTGTTGGTAATTTGTTAGAGCAACAGGAAATTAATACACTAGCGAAGTTACCCAAAACCTTGAACTGCTCCTTATGTAGAACTTGCCAAAACTTTATACCAGTACCTTGGCTAGAAGTACAGTGAGCACATACCCATGGAGGGAATCTGGAGAATAAAGCCAGGATAGTCTGTGGAGGACTACCCAAACTTGGCGTTGTCTTGTGCTTTATCTTGAGAATTCAAAGTTTCCCAATCTCCATACGCTCATGCGTTTGGCACATGGTCACCCTCCAACTCCAGTGGGGAAATCTAGCCTCACAGACCAGGAAGCCCGTTATTCTATAGGAGCCCCTTAACCCTATATTCTGACCAAATCATTTTTCTCCTTTAATAAACATCCCCTTTATGTAAACACATAAAATGAACATCTCCAATGGAGTAACACTCCTGTCTTGTATACGGCTCTAACCCTAAGGGAAAACAAATAAAATAGATAGGACTAATTTTATATGAAGTTTTATTCTCAAAATATAAAAAAAACTACCACACACCAAGAGACTTAAGGTGTTCTCTCATAGCACTTGCTCGCCTCAGTCTTGAAGAACACACACTTCCACACTATAAATGGACAAGTGCCTTCATCCCTGGCTCTAAGTCACTCAAAGGAGACAACCTCCTTGGCCACCTGACCATCCTGAACTTCGGCAACTGACCGGAAGCCCAAAAGCCAGGGCAGGCTTCTCAGGAATCTACTATTGCTAGAAGAACTTTGCTTACACAGCAGAAGACACACACGTTGGCCTCTTCCCTTAGGATACATTTGTTTCAAATGCTTGGGGACTGCTGTGCAGGGACACCTGGTGTGGCCTGGCGAGGTAGGGTGTACATGGCTCCCAAGAATTGGTCTGCAATCCTTCCTGCTTCTCGGAGGCCACTCAGCAGAGCACCATGGACGGTGGCTGGGTAGTTACGGATTGTGTGTTCTCCAGCAAAGAAGAGTCGTGGAATTGGCTATTTCAGGAAAAAAAGAGGAAATCAGCACGTTGCCAATATACCTTTGTTACTGTGTTAAAACTTCCAAATTTCTGTTGGCCTTTGAAGCTGAACTCACCCACCCCCAAATCAGTAGCCCATCATTCTACCAAAAAGGGTCTCCCTTAGGAGCAGGCGTTTTCTTAGAACTGACAGAACTAGGAGGGGACAAAACTCAGCCCAGTCTCAGTTCCAGAGTGACACTTAATTGCACCTGTTCTTACATTCCAGTTTAACTCGGGGGATACCCAGTTCTAAAGCTGACTTTGCCTCATGTAGGACCTACTGGAGGTGGGGGTGACTGCCCTGAACCACAGAGCACACAGCATTTGTTCTCACTCAGCTCAGAGCAGGTCTTCCTTAGCGCAGGGTCCTGAGAACACTTACTATTTGGAGCAGGGTCAGGCATCATCTAGGTAAGGGCCCAAAATTATTTCTCAGGGGCATCCCCTGGAGATCCCTAAGTGATTGGGAGCCTGCAACAATCCTATGAACCATTACAAAATGGGGTGCAATTAAAAACATCTTTTATTTTGTTTTATAGGGACAAAAATCTGAATACAGGCGGTTTAGATTTAACTAAGCCAAAATGTGAGAAATCTGACACAAAAGATACTGCTCCTCCCTTTTCCTCTGCTCTGGGTTATTTGAAAGGGTCCAAGACCGAGTGAGTAAATCTGTAACAATCTGGCATTTTCACCCTAAGAACCTGGGATACTGGCCTCTTCCCAAATAAGCCCAGATACAGTTTGTTAGTTTCTCACCTGTGGGGCACCTGGAATTGAGGGGCCAGGAGTGATTGGCTGAGCCATTAAATCATAGTCATTCCCAGATGATCCTGCAGCCACATAGGAATAGGAGCCCCGGGCCCAGGGATCAGCACGCCAGCGAGACACCACCGTTTCCTTGGGCTAAAGAAAATACCATGGGCACAAGTTACTACTGGACACCAAGGACAAACCAGTAATATATCTGAAAGGTGGAAAAATTGTGAGTGGAGATACAAGTTCTGAGAGCTGAAGAGGAAACAGACATGAGAGCCAAGTGGTGAATGCTGATGCTTTAAAATATATAACACAGAATGCCTTCAGACTGCAAGGAAGCCTCCAAATTGCACTCTTGTCTATGAATCCAGAGACCCACCAAGGACTTGATCTAAATTAAATTCTCTCTTACAAATTCACACGAAGTATTAATATATGTCCTTTCAAAGGAATCAAAAGGGTCTATAAGTGTTTCAATGGGCCTGAAGAATAGAAAAAAGTACCAAAAGATTCTCTTAAGACTTCCCTGGGGGAGTTTGGCCACTTTGAAAGGTGGGGTGTGGTGGTAGTAAGATTCCAAAAGCCGAGACGACAGACAAGCGGACAAATGCAGCAAATAACTCTGAATCCCATACTTAACATTAGCATTCATGTAAATCCATACACACTTCTCAATTCTGGCTGAAACTCCTGCCCAAGTACCTGTGCTGCAACTTAAGAGAATATGTCAAACGTGTCTTTTGTCCAAATCCCAGGTCCCACTTGTCCCCACTCACTTACCTGGGGCACTGCACTGCTACCAAAAATCCCTTTGAGGATGGCCAGGCATCGGCCTACAATCACATCGTCACTTATGTTTTCCATGATGCCAGCAGCTTCTCCTGCGACTAGTGCCAATAGTATTGGAGCTGGGGAAACAGAAAGGACAATTCCAGGGTTTTCCTACAGACTTTTCTCAGGAACCTCTTTATGGGCCCATTATTCTTGGTGCTCTGAAATCTGACAACCAATAGACATGCACCACTCAGCTAGAGACAAGTTGTTTCTGAAAAGGTAACTTGAAATCTACCCCCAGAAGGGAGCTGGCAAACTACAGTGGTGACTCATGTACTTCACTGTTTATAACTGCAGAATGTGGAAGTTCAGATAGCATTTCAGACCTTGTTAACAAAGAAAACAAGTATCCCTATGGTGAGACCAAGAATTCTTAGCCCTGCTCACTGGAGACAGCTCCACCTTTACTCATCCATTTGGTGAATATGCAAGAGACTTAAGGGATAAACACAGTAGTAGATGCTGGGGATATAAAAACAATAAATGACTACTCCACAGACAAATATCACAGATATATAATTATGAACTGTGATAGAAGATATTGAAGAAAAACACAGGATACAGAGAAAACAATACCGAGAATTTAGATTTGAAGCAGTGGAGGTATGTGTATCTTGTAAGTCCTCTTTGAAACAGTGACATTTAGGTGAAGACCTGAAGGCTGGGTAGAGTAAGCCGTGTTGGGAAGGAAGAGAAGAAGAAAAATAAAAGCACCCCAGGAACAGTATTTCAGGGCAAAGGCCCTGAAGTAGCAAACAGCATGGTGCAATCCAGGATTCCAGGAGAGCAGCAAGGGTGCCTGGAGCCCAGAGAGTGGGGAGGGGTGAGGATGGGCTGGGAGGAAGGAACAATGAGGAAGCTGAAGGAGAGAAGGGCTGGGTTATGTGGGCCTTCTTAGTAATGGCCAAGATAACGGAAAGCCCTCAAAAGATAGAAGCAGGGATAGCAGTTAGTGGCTGCTGGCAAAACTAGAAAGCATTTACCTTTAAAGAAGTTCTAGACGAGGAAAAGGTAAGAGAAGAGAGTGGCTTGGACTGGGGGGTGGGCAGTCGGAAAGTAGAGGAGCAAGTAGGTCTGAGAGATGGTGAAGCAAGCACTGACAGGACTTGATAGTCTGGGTGGGGGAAGGGAAAGAGCGCTCAGCTGTTGTCAGAAAGCACTGTGCTCAGGGAACAAGTGCCTCCTCTGGACTCGTGGCCCCGGCCATGGGAGGATGTTTTAGAAGCAGGCAGTGAGGAGCGACGGAAAGAACTGGGGTGGGAGTCAAGCTGTTAACTGATGTATCTACACTGTCAAGGCCATGCCTACTGATACTGCTGCACAGTACATGTCCCACATTCTTTTCCTGGAATGAGGTAGAGTCTAGATATACTTTCTTTTTAGAGCTCTGTATAGGAATAGGAGCAGTCTAATTATGTACAGAAGAAAGCACAACCGGAGTTTCATACATTTCTAAGGGAAGTGATTAAAGATTTAGGGGTAAGTCAGACATAAAAGTGAGAATGAGGAACACAAATTTCCCCTTCCAGGAAGCCTCCCTGGGCTCACCTCTGCTGGCAGGGCGGATCCTTCCTTTTCTGCTTTTTTTTTTTGCAGGCTTTCACCCTGCCATCTCCTTACCGCCCTGTTCTGAGACTGCCTACCTCATTCTATCTCCCACAAGTTAGTTGTGGGCTCCTTAAAGGCAGGGTTTTTTTTTCCATATCCCCAGCATCTATAAGGGATTTCAGGAATTGCTTATAGAGTTAATGAAAAATCAAGACATACACACACACACACACACACACACACACACACACACACACTTGAGAAAAACCAGAATATTCCTAATTCTGTATTCCTTTAAGGACATGAGAAATATCAAAACTAGAAAGCAGTTACCTTTATAGAGGTTCCAGAAGAGGAAGAGCTCACCCCTGCTGGCAGTCGTACTGCCGACATGCCCGAACAAATTGACACTTGGATCCCAGAACACCCGGTCAAAACACAACACCACCTATCCCAAAAAAGAAGCACATGAGCTGGCAACAGGGCTCCGAGAATATGGCTTTAAGCACAGCTATGCCTCAAAAGAAAGTACTTTTTCTTCAGACATTATTTAAATTTCTTCTAATCTTTTATAAAAATAATTTTTAAAATATTTGTACTAATTTCATAGAGGAAGGGAGAGGGGGAGAGAGAGAAAAAAACATAAATGATGAGAGACAATTATCAATGGGCTGCCTCCTGCACGCCCCACACTGGGGATTGAGCCTGCAACCTAAGCATGTGCCCTGATCAGGAATTGAACTGTGTCCTCCTGGTTCATAGGTTGATGCTCAACCACTGAGCCACGCCGGCCAGGCTAATATACTCTTACTATACGTCTAGAAATCCTTATTACAAATTTATTACTTAGAATGACATTTAGCTCTCTTTTTATAGGCTTGGGTTTGTGAAGTGACCTCAGAAGACTACGTTCTCAAGGATATTTTATGCATAATTAGGCAATGAAGTGAATGAATGAACAGAATTCACCCTATATCAGAATTGAGAGCACAACAAGATGTATAAAAATGCAAACCCTTCTCCTGTCCGAGTGGAGGGCAGCTAGACTGGTACTTGTACAGTGGGCATGAGAGAGGTGTCGAGGGCAGGTTACCTTGTTAAGGTTGCCAAATCCCATCCTTTGAACTGCAGATGTTTTCCACTCGGGAAGAGGTGGCACAAACTGTACAGCTGGTGGCTGCTGCTTCAACACACCCAAGGGCAGGGTACAGAGAACCGCATCACATTTGTAAATAAAGGTCTGGCTGGTGGAGCGGGTATTCACAGCAATCACTTCACATCCTATAGGGGTTTGAGGGAAAAGACTTTACTGGTGAGGAGGATGGTATTGATGAGGGTATGGAACACTGAGTGTACAGCAGGCTCTATATGCCATCCCAGTTAATTCTTCACACAAGTCTATGGAGTCGGTTCTACCCACTATTTATAGAAAGAAACTGATGAAGAAGTGAAATAACACAGGTAATAAGTGCCAGGATTCAAATCCTAACACTCAGAGTCCTTGATCTTCACCACTGTACTACCTTAACTGCCTGATACAGAGATCTCCTGGACTAGTAAAGGACCTGATAACTTACTAAAGTTAAGTAAATTTAGACCAAAATTCAGAGTAAAATGTCTGTCCCAAGAGAACCCATAACTGCTCCACTGTGGGTAGGTGCTTGCGCCTCGGGGCGAAGAGAAGAATGATAGCAGAAGCTCGCAGTACAGACCCAAGGGATGCGGCTCAGAACTGTGGAGCTTGCTATTCCTGGGAATGCACTGTGATGCTTAGCTTGCCAGAACATGAATGAGCTCAAAGCTGGCCACAGAAAAGGCACTGAAAGTAGGTTCACCTTATTTATTCTCATGTGAGCTTGATGTTTTTCTTCATTGAATGCCAAATCCTCACCTGAGGATTTTTGTTTTAAAGAGAGAGGAAGGAAGTGAGGAGGGAGAGAAGGAAAGGGAGGAGAAGAGAAACATCGATCGGTTGCATCCTACAAGCACCCTGACCAGGGATTGAACCCACCACAACCTAGGTATGTGCCCTTACTGGGAATCGAACCCACAACCTTGATGCTCCAACCCACTGAGCCACCCAGCCAGGGCCATGCCCCTTTTCTGTGGTCACAGAACTAGAGAAAATGAAAAGCTATTCTCACTATTCTTCATCTGCAGTGCAAATGAAGTGGTAGATCTTTTCAACATCATCAGCTAGAAGTGCCTCTGAAGGGAAAATTTAAATGGAAAATGGTTTCAGCAGTTATAAAAAAAGTATTTGTGGTGATCTCAAAACTCTAAAAAAGGGGCCATGGAGGGCAAGATTAGTGGCCACATTTCCATTTGTGATGAGGGCCCTCAGAGAGGGGAGTGACTAGTTACCATAAGGAGTTCAAGATTATTAATTCCAAAGGTGGGTAGACAATGGATTCTCTGCACTCCTTATTAAATGTACCTCAAACTAGCAATAATGAGCACTGAGCCTAAAGTCACAGTCATCAGGGCAATCAGGAGTCAACTTACTAAAGGACTGCTCCCAGAACTAGAAAGCAGCCTGAGCCATCAGTCCACCTGAGTAGGAAAAGCCAGAATGGATCCAAAGACCCTGTTGCAAGATGAAATGTAGGGTGGGTTCCACTGGAGACTAGGGGCCCAAGTTCTGGAATTTAAGAATATACTTAGCAAAATTAAAACCAAACTCACTGGCTGTTATTATAATATCAACTAATTCATGTACAATTTGTAAACTAAAACTTGCCTCAATTTTCTGGTTTATACAATGATGGGGTTGGAATCTCCAAAGGCTCTATGGGCTCAATCCTTTTGTAAACGCAAATTTTAAAACTTAGGAGACATAGTTTATAAGACACTGTATCAGGAAACGACCTAGTCCTTTTTCTGTAGTTCCAACTCGAAAGATCAGCATCGTGTACTCTCTCACCAGCAAAGCAACGACATACCTGAAGCTGTGTAGCGAACCTGCCGAACTGCTGTGTTCAATTTAATATCTAGGCCTTCTGCTAACGCCACAGGCACACATGAGTAGCCATTCCTCACTGTCAGGTGGCTGCCAGTAAACTCAAAGTCATCATCCTAAAGAGGAGAGAAAAGGACCTATTTTCACACTTTTAAAATCTAATTTATGCAATTTACACTGAGTTCTGTAAAATAAGGCTAAAAACACCAACTTGTGGAAACTGTCAATATAACGCAGAAATTAAAAACAATCACTCCAGCCCAGCCAGTGTGGCTTAATAGTTGAATGCTGACCCATGAACCATGGTTCTCTCTCATCACTGATGTTTCTCTCTCTCCCTCTCCTTTCGTCTCTGAAATCGATAAAAATATGTGTGTGTGTGTGTGTGTTTTTTTTTTTTTAAATAACCCAATGACTCCATATTCAACTACAGCTGCCGCAGAAAACGGAAGGGAGAAGGAAAAATGCTCCAATGTCCATAATGCTATCTCTGGGCAGTGGAAGTAGGGCAGTTTCCTTTTTCCCTAATAGAGGTGTGTGCGCGTTTTTTAAATGTTCTTATTGATTAGAGAGAGAGAGAGAGAGAGAGAGAGAGAGGGGAAAAGAGAGAGAGAAACGTCGATGAGAGAGAACCACTGATTGGCTGCCTCCTGCACACTCCCTACTGGGGGTCAACCCCGCAATCCAGGCACGTGCCCTGACTGGGATTCGAACCATTGGTGCATGGGTCTATATTCAAACACTGAGCCACAACAGCTGGGCTAGATAGAAGTTTTATCATCAAGTCTAGACTATTCATGGGGGTGGGAGAGGGAAGGAAGCTGATTCAGTAAATTCAGAAAATTAGGTACCTTTTTTGTTTGGTTTTTTAATGTATTACAGACTTGGTAGGATATCAGATTCACCATCCTAATTACGTTTTCTTTTACCCAAGAGCAAAATCCATTTTTATTCCTTAAACTTACGAGTTTTAAAGTTGAGGAAGATTTCCTAAACTAAAGTCAGATGAAGGCAATCTAGGATTGTAAAGATTGGCCCAAGATGATTTATACAGTAAAGTCAAGATTTGGCCTGGAAGAAATACCCAAATGATCCAATTTCTTTGAATTTACTAAAAATTTTTCTATGTAGAGAAACTTTTGAAGGCTAGTGAGTATTTCTGATTTCATGAGATTCCTGGGGAAAACATCCCACAATTCTTAGGAACTAGATAAAAATACTGGGTTGAGAGCAAAAATACTAAATGACTGACTCATCTGCTCCTCTATGGATCAGTTCAAATCACCCACATTTAAAACCTTAATACAATTACAAATAGATACGTATTGAAACTCCAAATGATAAATGAGTTATTAGGAAAGTCTAATTTAGTCTTTACATGAAAAATCACAAAGAAACTGGGAATTTTGCAAGATTTTTTACCACTAACAAGTTCAATCCTCACTGTAATTCAAGTACTAAAGAATACCAAGATATAATCTAAAGATTAAGAAGTCAAAATAATCTTACTAGGAAAATGTATAATGAAAATATGTAATAAAAGTGTAATATTTACTTCTACACAGTCTTAAGTCGGGCCAAAGTCTCAGATTTAGAGATTGGTCCATTCAGCATCTAAGAAGCCCTGTGACTTCTCACCAATTCAAGAGTAAATCACCATAATAATACTTAAGAATAATGTGACAAAATATTTTATCATGCTCAAGGACTAGAAGTCAATAGGAAGATGATAATCACTCTAAATTAGATCTATAGATTCAATGCAATCCCAAACTCCCAGAAGTTAATTTTTTAATAGAAATTGATAAACTGATTCTAAAATGTTTATGGAAATACAGACCAAAAAATAGCCAAAAACAATTTTAAAAAAGAACAAAGCTGCAGAACTTACATTACCTGATTTCAAGATATAGATCAAGGCAATATGAAAGTGGAATATGGACAGATAGATAAACAGACTCACACATGGTCAACTGATTTCAACAAAGATGCCAAGACAAGTGAAGAAAAGGACAGAGCTAGAATAATGAATTAGATAACCATATGGAAAAATATGAGCTGTAACCTCACCTATCACTGTACACAAATATGAACTAAAATGGATCATAGACCTAACATAAAACTTTATGAAGAAAACTGGAGAAAATTTTTGCGACCTTTGTTTAGACAAAAAATGTTCAGGATTTTACAAAACACACAAAGCCTGAAAGTTAATAAAATAGGACACTCATAAAATTTAAAACTTTTGCTCTTTTAAAGATACCATTTATAAAATAAGAAGGCAAGCCTGCTGAGGACTAGTAAAAAATACTTGCAAAACATAAATCTGACAAATTGTATCCAGAATTTAAAGAACATGATGAACTCTCACAATTTAACAAGAAGACGATCAGATTTTTTAAATGAAAAAAAGATCTGAATAAACTTTTCATAAAAGAATTGACATACGCATGGCCAATAAGTACATGAAAAGATGCTTCAGATCACCAATCATCAGGGAAATAAAAATTAAAACAACAATGAAACATTAGAATGGCTAAAATTTTTAAACTGGCAGGACCAAGTGTTGGTGATGATATGGAGCAACTGGAACTTCCATACATTGCTGGTGTGAATGCAATTTGGAAAACAGTTTAGAAGTTTCTTATAAAGCTTTATAAAACCTTACTTTCCATAAGATTCAGCAATTTCACTCCTATTAATCCAAGAGAAACACATGAATGTTCATACCAGCTTCAATCATTTATAGCAAAAATGGAAACAACCCACATGTCCATCAATGTACCAATGAAAAGACAATCTGTGACATCCTATATAATAAAGAGGTAATATGCAAACTGACCACCACACCCTCATAAGATGGCTGCCTATGACCAGGCCTGCAGGGGGGTTAGTGAGGGACGACCAAACGACTGAACAAGCAGGCTGCGTAGGGCGACCAGGCTGGCGGGGGGGCCGTAAGAGGCAACAAGGCTGGCGGGGGGGGGGGGGGGGGGGCAGTTGGGATGTCCAGGCTGGCAGGGAGGGGGGCAGTAAGAGGCGACCAGGCTGGCAAGGGGGGCAGTGAGGGGCAACTAGGACAGCGGGGAGGAGGGGTGCAGTTGGGGGCGACCAGGCTGATGGGGGGGGGGGCAGTTAGGAGCGACCAGGCCGGCAGGGAGGGGGCAGTTGGGGCGACCTGGCCGGCAGTGGGGGCAGTTAGGGGTGACCAGGCAGGCAGGAAGGCAGGCAGGTGAGCGGTTAGGAGCCAATGGTCCAGGATTGTGAGACCAGGATTAGATCCCCGGGATCAGGCCTAAACCAGCAGTTGGACATCCCCCAAGGGGTCCCGATTGGAGAGGGTGCAGGCTGGGCTGAGGGGACCCCCCCCCACCCAAAATTTGTGCACCGAGCCTCTATTATCCATACAATGGAATATTACCAAACAATAAAAAGAAACAAACCACTGACATACACAAAAACTTTGCTAAGTAAAAGAAGTCACACACAAAAGGCTATATATTGCATGATATTATACTGTATAGTTCAATTTATATGTAATTATAGGAAAAGCAAATAGGTGGTTGCATAGGGCCAGGAGCAGGAGGGCTGGGGAGTAACTGCAAAGGGGCAAGAGGATGGTGAAAATGTTCTATTCTTGACTATGTAAGTTTGGTAAAACCAAACTGCTCACTTAAAATAGATGTTTTATTGTATGTAAATTATCTTTCTTAATAAAGCTGTATAAAAACACACAAACAAATGAACAGTTTAAGAACCCTCTCCAAGACATGTGCAAAAAATAAATGATAAAGGAATTTTACCTGATCCCAATGTTTAAGGGAGAGTGTAGAAAGAGGTGTGGCATTAGCAAATTCAAGATTTGCAAAATGCCAATCAAGTATCTGTCTGTCTCTTGACGAGAGGTATACATCACTGCAAAATGAGAACAAAGAAGTGCAAGGTTATTAAAGGACTTTACTATTATGCTCAGTAGGCGGATGTGGATGATCTCAGTAACTGTGTGACAATCTAAACCTGGGACTGTGCTTTATGTGAAAAAATTTTAAGTCAAAAAGTAGGACCTGAGCTGTCTTATTAACCCCTTTATTCCTGGTACCTGGAGCAGTGCCAAGCTTACTACATAAAGCAAATTACAATTAGGCCTCATTTGCCTGAAAAAAAGAAAAAGAAAAAAAAGTCTTCTTTATATGGTTACATTATAAAAGCATATTCTTTGTAAAAATTTGGGTAGCATCCCTGACTGCAGAATAGAATAGATGCATGTGGAGGCCAGGTGCAATATGGAGCACAGTATCAGCATTCAAGTATTCACTGTCAAAAGCCAATGGAAATAAAGTGTAATACTTTCCTACTCCCCAAAATTATGGGAATTTGAAGCAACACCACCTTCTATGCCACTCAAGGAAGACAATTCTCATTGACTACACTTTCAATCAAATACATATATCAGATTTTATGAAGGCTATCTTCAAAAACAATATATTTAACCTTTTGCAATCAGATGTCGAGTGTGACTCGACACGGTTAACATCGGTAGCAGGAATCGAGAAAAAAGCAAGCGAGCGCAAAGGGTTAAGTATCTAGGACTTTCTTACACATTAAAACATAAGACTAGGGGATTTAGGAACCTGAGAAGCATAGCTGACCATTGAACAACTCTGGGTTAAGGGCACCGATCCCCACCCCCAAATATCCGGGGATAGCTTTTGATTCTCCCAAAACTTAACTACCAATAGCCTACTGTTGACAGGAAGCTTCACTGATAAGATAATCAATTAACACATATTTGTATGTTATATGTATTATAATAAAGTAAGCCAGAGAAAGGAAAATACATAAATTTTATGCAATCATGACATATCTAACTTTTTCTTTTTCTAGATTTCTAGGCTACGCAGTTGTCTGCACGTTTTTTCAAATTGCTGTAAATCTCCAAAAAATTTTTCCAATATTACATACTGAAAAATGTCCACATATAAGTGGACCTGAGAAGTTCAAACCTGTGTTGTTTAAGGGCAAACTGTAGTCCACATGCACAAATAGCTTACATTTATTAAACAATTTACAATCCATTCACTTAACAAATAAAACCATGGTGCTTTATAATTTTCCCTCTAAATCTGACAGAAAGAACAGCAAACCCTAGCCTTCTGAACGTCAGTGTTTGTTTTTTCTTACCTTGGGGGATTGGCTTCCAATTCTTGAAGTTTTTCTTCTAGTTTTCCCTGTGTTTCAGCTAACTCATCATATTCCTGAGAGAATGAAGAGAACCAGTTGATCTAAATGTGTCAGAGACCAACCTAGTTATTTATACCACAAAATGTAAGGCCTGAACCACATCCATGGCCCAGGTCATATCCACGCGTGTCTCAGCTGAAGGTTGGGTCAGGGCTCGTTATTCTTGGAGACAAATTATAATGTGAGCCTGAAATTA
Organism: Cnephaeus nilssonii; assembly: GCF_951640355.1. Classification (NCBI taxonomy): domain Eukaryota; kingdom Metazoa; phylum Chordata; class Mammalia; order Chiroptera; family Vespertilionidae; genus Cnephaeus; species Cnephaeus nilssonii. The sequence goes on from NC_137078.1 coordinate 89,733,522, forward strand.
AGATTAGAGGTAGGAAGGTACAGCAACTACCACTTCCTGTGCATTTACCACATCCCTAGCACAGAGTAAGTGCTTTGGATCCCCTAATAAGTGAGTTAGTATTAATACTATGTAACAGATGATGTGATTCAGGAGCCCAAGGTCTCCTGGCTAGAAGATACTAAGTTATGGATTTCAACCAGATAATTTGACTCCAAATGACTCAGGAGTCCATGTTCATTATCATTATTCTAAACCGTCAGGGATAAACTATACCAAAGGGCTAAAATGAGATGTAAGTAAGCTAAAGGATGAGATTGTGAAAATAAAGTAGGAATTCTGCAGAAAAAGTAGATCTCGAACCAAACTAACCCATTAAGTCCCCAATGCTCCTATGTACCTTCAAACCCTCTTCGCATCATAGGTACCTGTGATTGGCTAGTGGATCTTTTCCAATGTTCCTCAGATCTACACTGTTTCTGAGGATTCCAAATAAAACCAACTGGGCACAGATGTACGTATACCACACCTTGCACAAGGCAGTCAGATCCCTGTGTTTGCTCTTCACTAAGAACTCAGCAGTGATATCTCTGGGTGGCTTGACTTCAGATGCTTCTTTGTATTGCTGATGGAGCTCTTTAATTTTCTCTTTCAAATTTACCATCTAAGAGGGAAAAATCAAAATTTACCATTCCAGATAGTGATGTCATGTGTCTCTAAATCACGTGCTTTGGCAACTCCCCCTAAACTGCTGATACCAACACAGGTCCTTGGAATTCTTAAATGCCTCTTCTATATCATGGTATTTTAGAACAGGAAAAAAACCCTATATGGCTCAACACAGAGATATCACATCACTATAACATAAGTGAGACCACTTCTGTCTTCCAGAACACATGGCAGAACTAGGAGTGTCCCATTAATTAAAAAAAAAAAATTATATACACACACATGTACAAATTAATTTCCAGGAAAAACAAAGTACTATAGTGTAACTTAAACTTGTTGTTTTGGAAACCAGTGGCCATGATTTGTTTTGTTTTGTTTTTAAATATATAAAAGGTCAAGTTATCACACAAAGCGACTGAAGGAACCATTCCCAGGATCGGTCTGGTCAGGTTTCTGACGGTACTACAGAGGACTAGGGGATGGTTAAAGCTTGAGGTGAACCCCACAGCTGGCCATTCTCTGGCCACTCAGCTCACTCATCCGCACCACAGTCCTGAGTAAGGAGTGCCAGAGCCCGCTGCACCTGACAGGACGGAGAAAGGAGGCACAGTGAGTGAGGCCAGAGTCCAGTCACAAGATGCTCCCGGTTTTGCATGACAACTCCCACAGGAGCTGCTCCACTTCGCATTTTCTCCCGAAGCGGGGATTATGTCTGCAGCCAACAGGATGAGGACAGACAGTTTCCTGGTCTGGAGGGCAGTGGTAGAGAGCCCTCAATAGATCTACTATTTGGCACAAGTGAAGTAATGACGGCAAAGAATATGGTCTTGGCTGCTGACCAGTTGTCATCAGTAGAAATCTGACCTCAGGACAGCTGATTTCCCTCCCATCCTAGAATTCAGCAGAGGGCACTGGGTCAGCTTTACAACAGCCAATTTCTCAGTAAAGCTGCACTGAAGAGTGACAGATAAAACAGTGCCTTTTGCTAGTCATTTTTTCTTAAGAGTAATCAGTGAGTCCCGGTACTTTTAAAATTTCTAAAAGGCTTTTTCTTTCCTATTAATGTACCTTCAGCAATGAAAAACAAAAACAAAAACAGAATTTCACCTTATTAAGAAGCTCTTTCAATTCCTCCTGAGTTTTTACTATCTTCTTCCAATGTTCAATCTGCTCATCTTTAACATGCTTTTCTTGTAACCTAAGAGAGACAATTCGTATGCTCTGGTCACACAGTCAGCTTTGCAAAGTAAGACCGGTATCCATCAAAAACATTTAAGAGCATCAAGGCCCACTGATATTTCTAGTACTCTGGAACAAGAAAGTTGGCTGGGGACAAATTATTTTCTAGGTTATGTTAAATACAGTTTAGTGCCATAAAAGTGAATTTTAGAATTTAGAAGGGTCTTACATATCATGTAATTATTTTAAATGGTTTTACTTTTAGAATTAACTATTTCACATGAAAATAAGCAACAATTAGCTCAAATAAGACTTGATGGAAAACTTAAAACAAAAATAGCAAATCTCTAAATGGAAATCACTAGACAATAAGCAGTATTGAAGTACTTACTGAATAACAACTTCCAATGCCTGGCCAAGGGACACAGGCTTATTATTGAGGACATTGAAGTCTAGTTGATGACTAAGGTAAGATGTAGCTTCTAGCAACCGGTTAAACTCTTGTTCTACCATTTCATCTTTCTCTTTAGGAACCTGAAAATCCGAAGTATAGCAGAGTTGGTCCTTATAATACTAAACATAAATAACTACCCATGAAAACACAAATGCTGTACAGATTAAAAGGTTTCCAAAGGGGAAACCTTTGAGGACAATGATTTCAACTTCCTTTCTATGAAGTGGTCAATTCTATTAAATGAGATATGAGATGTTTTTGGCACTGATACTCTCCTATTCTCCCAATTTTTCCCCCAGACCTGGGACTCTATCTCTAATAACAGCCCCAGGATTCACGCTGATGCTAACTGAAGTTATGTGGTGCTAACATGCACTGAGATAAGCTGGGATGACATGCAAACAATAGCTAGAAAAGGCCCAGAGAACAAAAACTGTGTCAACACACCTGAGGACCTTCCAGCAAAAGGGCAAGATGGACAAATAAGAAGCCTGAGGTACCTGCTTCCCCTCAAAGAATTTAAGGTGGGAGTAGGAAAGAGAAGTGAAGTTCATGGCAATTAATAAGCTATTAATTTGCAGAGGAATAGTGTTCTTAAGGCACCAATTAAGTTCAGAGTTGAATGTCCAAAGCTCAGATTATGAGTGACCGAAGTACCAGAGCTGGCTCACTATGGTGGAGGAAGGGAACAGACTGCAGAGCAGGTCATCAAGCTGCAAGACCATGCTCCCAGGCCCTGCCATCAGTTAGTGGAGACACAAACCTCTGTGACTACTACCTAATTCAGCCCCAAAGTAAACTATCTGCAATTCTATTGCTGATTTCATGACAGCAGCGAGAGAAAAAGCACATCTGATGCAAGCATCTCTTGCCATAATAAGCGGGGCATCAACTGGGAAGTGGAATTTAAATTATGAATTTCACTTTACAGACAACCTAAAATTGGTAACAAGAAAACAAAAATGAAAGGTCTAAGGAACACTAAGGCAGGGGAGAAGTGATCTTTTACAACCAGAGATAACTGATTGTGGATAAGATCATCACAGTAAGACTCTATTTCTTGGTTGAAACTCCTTAGTTTTTGCCCTTCCCAATTAAACAGATGATTTTTGAAGCACAAGCCTCTGCCCCTTTACTGGTAAGTCACCCAAATAAGTCCGTATAAGCCAGGGGGTGGCAAAAGAAATACAACCTGCCCCAAAAAAAGAAAAAAGGGAAAAGGACTGCAACTGTCCTCTGACACTGTAAATATGACAGACACCAGAAGTGACTCAATCAACAGAGAGTTTTAAAGCATCAAGTTCCACAAGACCACACAGAAGGGATCAAGAAATCTCTAGGAATTAGCGAGTCCTCATTAGTCTAAGAAATGTCAACCCCTGAGAATCTTCTGGTTTATACTGAGAAATAAGGCAAAGAATCGGGCTTCGGAGACTTGGTGCCATTACATAGCAGGGTGGTACCTAGGATTCAGACACGTCTGACCTCCTATTCAACTCCATGCCCAAAGAAAGGAGCGCTTGGTGACAACCCTACTTGTTCTGATTACTCTGCTATACTCAGAGTTAATGGAAGAGACCATTTTGTCAGGAATTCCATTTACTTTCTCATTAGTTATTTTTCCTCACTAATGTGACAGTCATATACAGAGCAGCTCAAAGCAATGCTGAAATTTTGCTCAGTGTAATTCATGCAATAATGCTACAAAATATGATTCTATAATCTCTAAATTTGGTGCAACTTTAAAAAAGGAAACAATTACATTTTCAACTGATATCTACTAGTACAGTTACGAGATCTTAACAGATTATAGATGCAATGTGTAAGACTGCTTTTCCTGGAGTAGAAAAAGGTGACATTTCTGTGTGGCTTCTAAAATGTCTAGGAAGGGGACGCTGTAGCAGCAAGAGGGATCAGATCACATATGCCTCTGCAACAGGGCAGAATGTGCCGATACACAAGTGAGCAAATGGTGCAGATTAAAGCTCTTCCAGTGTCGACTGGCTGGCTGGCTTCAGACAAGCTTTAATCTTTGCGTGAGGCTGACAGTCACGTAGGGAAGTTCATACTGAAAAATACGCAGCACTCAGGCTCAGGAATTGGGGTCCAGGGTGGAGAAATATTTAAAGGGACACTGTCAAGGTTAAAGGGACCAAATTTGACCTTTTGTTTCTTCCCTCTTTGCTAAGCAGCCCACTTGATTCATTACACTTTCCCCTTTAGTCCACCCACTCCCCCCACAAAAACCTAACTTTTTACATGCGCTTTCAATGACAAAAACTCAAATGGCACCAGCCCAACATACAGGCGCAAATCTGCAACAACAAACCAGGGTGAATGTATGATGGAGAGGACCTTTGGAAGGGAAAGATTTAAGTTTCAAGCTTTTAATGGGTTATTATAAACAGTGAGAAAATGACTTGAAAAATCATGGAAAAAAAATACCTTGACAGTGTCCTTTTAACCAGTGCAGCAGAGAGAGAAATAAACTGTAAATAACAGCCCAATAGCCAAGTTTCATTTTTACGACAGCAGTAAAATCGAGGCTTTAAACACACAGCATGACAAAAGCATTGTTAGCTCAGAAGCTGCAACCACCAGAGAAATAAGGGACAGACTGTATAGAGACCAAAATGGGAAAGTCAAGGCATAGAAATGGACAAAAGAAAGCCAGTGTGGAGAGGAGGGTGGTGGTAAAGGGAGATGGTATCAGAAAGCAGTGAGGAATAAAGCAAACGTAATAAAAGAGAAAAAGAAACAGAACAGTAACAAGAACAACAACAAACAAACAAACAAAAAACAAACCAAAGGTCACTGCCACGTCTGACTGACGTCAGGACCACATGACTGCATCTCCGGTACACCATCTAACTCGAGGCTCCACTGAGGAGACTCTAAGAAACAGCCAGCAGTCAGGCCGCAGCCAGTTTCTGCCTAAACAGTTATGGGAGTGTTGCCAGTGAGACCAGGGATAGCTTTGAAACTGGAATGTTTTTCCATTAACTTAGAACTCCACTTTGAAATTAAAACAATATTTGAAAAATAGTAAATAAAATACTTGCCCATTATTCAACACTGACTGGGTGAAAATCAAAATGTGTTGTTGATATATTTAAATTTTGAATCTGTTTCTAAAATTAAGCTAGCTTAGAAACTTGACATAGCCAGACAATGAAAAGAACTTTTGCAAATGACAATCTTTAAGCACCCCCTAAATAAATACCTGTTCCCCTTGGTGAGAATTGTTGGACTATCTTAGTTCCACAAATTATTGTGGAACACAAAATGCAGTAATTTTAGTTTTGCCTGACCATTCTATTCCAGGTTCTTAAATTGCACCTTGAAAAAGAACTCAACAAATGATTGCAAAGAGTTAGGCTCTGTGTTAGACAGCAGCTGGATTTCTGTTACAACACAGCAAGAACATATTAACCAAACTAAGAAGCAAGCAGTTTTTTCTGAAAGAACCTTTGATATAGTTTTCTAGTAAAGAATTAAACAAAAAAGATATCACTTGAAACAGATTTTGATATGACTTGTCAAAGCCATTTATTTCCCTATGAAAAGCTCCAAATAAACAGTTTCTTCAAGACTAGGAACATTTGGAGAGTCTCATTGCTCTGAATAGGTACAATTCTGATTGTTTTGGTCCTGTACATTATACGGAACATTCCGGAATGTGGCCGAGGGAGGGGCAGCCTATGCACCTAGCCCACGCAGAATAAATTCAGGGAGAGCCAAGCAACTTTCTGGACAAGGTCCTGATCCTGCAAGAAGTTATCTCCAAAAAAGGACACTCTCCTTAGTTCTACCTCTGGTTGCACTCTACCATCACACACTCTTTAGGTCTACAAAAACATGGTCTCATTCCAGTCTGCAGAAGTTCTGAAGCAGCAAAGCAGAATGGAGTTGACTGCAGCTTGGTTCTGAGTACAGGAAGTTCTGAGATTTAGCCAGAGAAATCCTTAAAAAGAGTAACACATTGAAAAAAGCTGTAATGGCCAAACCTGGCCAACAGAGGCCACAGTCAGTCTCCACCTCCAGGCACTTCTAGGATTACAGTAAGACAAAGATTTAGATTGGTTCTTTTGGTAAAACCTAGAAGAAACTTACATCTGAACAGTCTCTAATTCAGGTTCCCAAATAGCTAAGGAAAACAAGATATAGCTATTATTTCTCAAGGGAGAGTAAGTACAAGTATATCCCCAATCCAAAAGTTTAATGTAATTCTATAAATGAAGGCTGTTATCTTTAAACTCACAGGGATTTTTTAGATTATGCAAATATTGGACTTCCCTAAAGCAGTGACTAGGCCACGTGGAGAGGGTACCCACAATGTGTGTAAGGGCTACCCTAGCAATTATAGCATACAGTAGAGGCACTCAGGAAAGTCCTATTAAATGAATAAATTAACATAGTTTGGAAAAGCAAAGTCAATATTATAACTATATTTTAGGGGGAAATACCCACTTTGCAACTTCAGGAACATTAAAGGAAGGCAGGAGATTTTTACATTTATAAAAAGCAGGGATTGGCAGTAATGATTTTAAAGGGTATAAAAAGAATACCTTAAAAACACCAAATTCCACAAAAGAAGATGAAAACTGAAAAGGCCAACAGGCCTGTGTCAAAAGTATTATCATGTAAGCACCACTCTATATGAACACAAGTGAAAACTGGCTACCTTATGGTAGGTACTGAGTACATCCAGTTAATGGTTTTTGTAAAAGACGGACACCTGTTATCTTTCTAGTATTCTCTTTCTTCCTTGTAATAGTTGAGCCATTCAAGAAAACCAGTGCAGTATATGTTTTTCCAAGTAGTTTCTGAGTCTCTGGATCTCAACTTGGCAACAACTCTAACTCTGTTCCATTGTGATGCACAATGTTACAGCACTGCAGGAATTTGATTAAGATACCTTTTTATTACTCAAAAGAAGCCAAAACAAAATTAGAATCTAAAGCCACCAAGTTACAGGCTGGTATACAGGAGATGCAGAAAACATTCAGTCATTTCCCCCATTTCCCCCAACAATCCATGTTTGTGTGGTTGTTGTTTTTTTATTAATCCTCACCCGAGGATATTTTTTCCCATGGATTTTTAGAGAGAGTGGAAAGGAGGGAGAGAGAAACATCTATGTGAGAGAGATACATCGATTAGTTGTCTGCCATACATATCCCGACAAAGGCCAGGGATCAAACCTGCAACCCAGATATATGCCAGGAATCAAACCCGAGATGGTCTGGTGTGTAATCACACTGGCCAGGGCAACAATCATGTTTTGAGTCCCTTCACTTGTGACTCCCAAAACGTTCCTGAATTATTACCCTATTTCCCAACCCTGTCCACATCCACTTAAAGCTGATTAAAGTACAGTTCAGCCGAAACCGGTTTGGCTCAGTGGATAGAGCGTCGGCCTGCGGACTGAAAGGTGCCAGGTTCGATTCCGGTCAAGGGCATGTACATTGGTTGTGGGCACATCCCCGGTAGGGGGTGTGCAGGAGGCAGCTGGTTGATGTTTCTCTCTCATCGATGTTTCTAGCTCTCTATCCCTCTCCCTTCCTCTCTGTAAAAAATCAATAAAATATATTTTTAAAAAAGTACAGTTCAGAGTATAATTTCATCAGTCGATCTGAGGGCAGCTGCTAATAGAAACTTCTATTTACAGGGATATAGTATCCTGTGTTAGAACCAAAGAGGGAAACCCTTGCTCTAGTACCTACAGCCATAAAATAAGCTTTCCCTGTCAAAACCAATACAACTCACTGCTCTAGCTATCAGTGCAGGACCAGAGAGAACAGAGAAGTAAACTCTGTCAGGGATTCTTGTGATTCAAACAACAAGGTAACAAAACAAAAATACTTGCTATGTAATTTTTCCCTATAACAGCAAAAATGTCTGAATATGTGATATGTCCTTAAGACAATATTGCAAGGGATATTTCTTTTTTTTAAAAAAAAATATATTTTTATTGATTTTTCACAGAGAGGAAGGGAGAGGGATAGAGAGCTAGAAACATCGATGAAAGAGAGATATCGACCAGCTGCCTCCTGCACAACCCCCACCGGGGGATGTGCCCACAACCAATGTACATGCCCTTGACCGGAATCGAACCTGGGGACCTTCCAGTCCGCAGACCGACGCTCTATCCACTGAGCCAAACCGGTTTCGGCGCAAGGGATATTTCTAATTCTGAGTTAACGCTGACCTTGTAGAAGGTAAGAATTTATTTTTATGTACTAACAACAGGACCGTCAAATCATCCTCTTTTTTTTCTGAGGGTGTCCATAAATAACGAAGGAACACACCCCACCTCGTTAGGCAGTTTACTAAAGAAATATCAATACCTGGGTGAATGTTCATCTAGGTGGACCGTGCTATCTTCTTAAAGTAACTGTTAAGAAAGCTCTCTGAAAAGGAGACCCAGCTGATGCAGTCACACAGACCATTAGAGCTGCGTCCACTTACCCATGTCCCCACCTTCCCCGAAATATCAACCAGGCATAGCACAAGTATGAGAATTTGAGCTGGGACCCCAAGCAGTGAATCCTGGTTCTACAACTTATTGACTTAGGTAATGACCTTAGGCAAACACATGTTTAAGCTTTAGATTCATCCCCTGCAAAATGGGAGAATGAAGCAACTCACCTACTGACTCCTTAGATTTCTAAAGCCATGAAGCATAACTGTAATTATCAGCACAAATTAATGGAACTTTAAGCTCTTAGCACTTGTCCTATAAACTAAAAACGAAGTCTTCTTGTCAACAGTTGTCCATTCATACTCGGAGCTAGACTACTGGGAACAGTAAGATACAGAAACATTAACATCCCTTCTTAGGTTTAACTAACTACCTTAAGGCTAGTGGAACTCAACGCTGCAAATAACTTTTCCCCAAATTTGAGAATGCTTAATCAATCTCCCTTACTACTTGGCTACTGCACCAAACAGAAACATACCAACTTAGAAAAATCCTATAAAGATCAGAGTTGAATGAGAACTACAAATTTCACTTGAAAAAACAGCATGCTAAAAACCACATACCTGCTTAACAGCTGTTTACTACAGTGTTATTCAAAGGGCTGATCCTGGTGAGCCTACAACCCAGATATGTGCCCGGGACCAGAAATCAAACCCGAGACCCTTTGGTGCATGATCACACCAGCCAGGGCAACAATTGTTTTGAGTCCCCTCACTAGGAGTTTATGCCAGAACCTAAATTAACACATTGCTTCCTTCAATGAGAAAGTCTTGCTACCAAAATAAAGTCATCATCTGAACTAACAGCGTGGTTAATAATGTCGTTTATTTATGTTCTGGAGTCAGCTATTTACCTCAACCCATAGTGGTAACCAACAGTTTGTTCATGGATGGGCAGCTGGTTATAGGTCACACTTGAGAGATATACTATTTAGAAAAAAAAATTTTTAAATGTATTAAAGCTCATATAATTCTCTGGATATCTCTACCAAAATAAAGCTTTCCTTTTACTGTTACACTACATGAAGCTAAGTGCTCTACATTCAGGAAAATCTAAAGAAAAAGGCAGTCTCAGTAATTAGTGATCATCTTTGGTTTCGATCCCATCACTTCTTGAGGCCTAATGTAATCCACTTTAGAGGCCTTGCTTCCTCAGTTCAATTCTCTAAACCACTGCTTGTCTGCCCAAAACACTGCTCTGTTCATGTTACTTCCCTTACTCTAAACCTTGTGAAGCCCCAACCAACCAATCAGCCTGGTAAGCCACAGGCTTCCCCATAAACTTTGGCTTTTCTTAACATCAGTCCCTCGCCAGCATGATCCTGTCCTCTCAGACTTCTGCCTTCAATGCCTTTCCCTCCACAACCATGTCCAAGTCCTAAGCCACCTTCACAAATGCTCTCCTTCCCTCTAAATCTCTCCCTGCCCTTGCCCCTCCCACCTCACAGACTCTCCCCTTGGCTCTTCAGTAGCAATTTATCCTTCTACCTAACTCTTGGCAAATCTGCCTGTTGTTAGTGTTATTGGAATAGGCATGAGTAATATGGTTAAGGGGGGAAATCACTTTGATTTTAATGACAGCTATTACTGCTGATGCTCTCAAGTTCATGTAAGATATCTGGAGTCACTAGAAGTTAGGCCCCTTGAAGGCAGAGAAAACATCTTCAGTGCTTAAGACAGGGCCTAGATTTTGGCAAATGTTCAATAAATACTTGACTAACTGTGATATGCTTACTCCAGACAAAAGAGGGGGCTGGGTAGATAAAACAAGATAGGAGTGGAAAAATGGACTCTTTCTACTTTTGTATATGTTTGAAAATTTCCATAATAAAAAGTTGGGAAATAATTATTTGTGTTCAAGTCCTACTCCACTGTGGCATCTTACATAGCAGGGAATGACTTATTCAACTCTATATCCTTTATATAACTTTGCAGAATAGTAAAAATTTATTAAATTGTTGCATTCACCTCTCCTTCATCCTTTTAATCTAATTCTATTTTGCTAATTCTGCCAGAATGGTAGAGATGGGAACTAAGGCATTCCCTGAAAGTCTGTCCTTCTCTGATATGAACGCCATAAAGCTTAAAGGTATATAGAAATGGATTAGAATGTCCCATGGGACGTAAAGTTGGGATCTTACCACTTTTAATAACTGCCAATAGATACATAGCAAAACTTCCCTGCCTCAGAATTGTAGACACCCTTGCTCTTGGTAGGAGAACTGGTAAACCTCTGCTGAATATAAACTTTTGAATTTCACTCACTCCTAAAATTTAGGATTGACTTACATAGTCTAAGCCAAAATGTCAAACTCGCGTCCCACAACGAATATTTTTGCAGCTCAGCCAATATAACAGTATGTAAGAAACGTTATAATAAAAATTTTGTAACTTAATTTTTACAATATCCTGTTATACATAATTATTAATAACGAACTACAACGTTCGCTAATGACTGATTACTATAATTGTGTTTCATTCATTTCCCTTATGCGCCTTACGCGCAGGCGCACCATTTCTCTCCACTAATACTAGCAGCGAGTATTTTAGCAACCAATTGCCACGACATTAGTCTTGGACTGATTTGTTTGGTGTGCACAACAGGAAATATTTCACTTTAGGAGAACAAGAAAAATAGGTTTATTTGTGCTACGCTTATTAATTTGTGCAGTTATTCAGTGTCTGGTAAGTTAATGTTCAAGAAAAAATATTTTTATTAAAATGTTCTATTATTTTATGTTAATGATTACTCATTTATTTCAGCCCTTTGTATTCAGCATATCTCTATCAAAATAAACCTACGTTTCTATGAAAATTGAAACTTTTTTTTGCGGCCCACACAAACTTCAACTTTGTTTATTTGGCCCGTGTTAGCCTTTAAGTTTAACATGCTTGGTCTAAGCCTATCATGTAGTTGTTAAACTATTGTCACTCTCCCATACTGAACATCACTTCCATTCTACTGCCATACTAAGTACAGGAAGTTCCTATGCATCTGGGTCAACAATTACCTATTTAAGCATCGGCTAAGTACCACAATTTGGCTATTAGCCCGTTAAAAACTTAAGTCTACAAACACAAAACTCAAGTCATAAAGAGCACATGGAGCTAAAGCACATGATGGGATGCACAATACAAAGAAAGGAAGAGTCAGGTGTCAATTACATAGGTCTCTTGGAGTAGGTGGCCTCAACTAAATAAAAAGATTAGCTAGCTAGCCTTCATTGAATGTCTGAAGATAAATGCTTAAACTGCATATATGCAATAATAATCCCTTCCTAATAAAGCTTAGAATTAAGGAACAATCAGAAAATGTTATACAATTTCTGCCCTCATTTGATATGTATATGTGTATATATTCACCCATACATTATCCCCAAAAATGTTTTCAAGTGAACAAAGAAATTTTGAAAAGTTCTGTCTGTCCTCCACTTACAGCTTGTCCATTGGCTTCATAAAGTGGGCATTTTTGCTTGATCTTGGCCAGTTCCATATTTACTTGTTTGCTGACCACAGCCATGGGATTCCCTCCTAGGAAAAACTCAAATGATTAAATTCAACATACCTATGAAAAAGAAAACAAAAAACTCAAAGCAAAAATATTTTTAGTCAAACTTAAAATACCTAAACTTGTGTATTTTATTTACATACATATATATATATATCCCAAAGTAAAACAAATGTGTAAGATAAGCATAAAGAAAGCAAAAAAATTACCTATAGTCCCAGTTAGTTAACACTAGAATCTTCTAGATTTTATGTGCATAAAATTAGACATATACGTACAAAAGGATCATATATAACACATGTATCATTTTGTAATCTTTTTACAACTTAGCAATACACTGTGGACATCCTTTCATGTTAATATGGAGTTACATAATTTTAGTGGCTGTATAGTTCTCATGTGTAACAATTCCATCTTCTAATCTGTGGTTTCTAATTGTTCTGCTGTGCCACATTAAACATGCTCCAAACATAAGATGGTCCACTTGTTTATTGTCTTAGGATCATTTCCCAGGATTGGATTTGCTAGGTCCAAATGTCAGTACAGTTTAAATTTTGCACACACTGATCTATTCTTTCAGGAAGCCTATGTGTTAATTTACCTCTCACTAATACTAAGAATAGTATCCTAAGTCAATATATTTTAAAATTGCATCTATAGCTTTAAAATATAAGCTTAAACAACCTTACGGATCTCAGAAGTGTATTACAGCACAAAACTACTTACCAAGACCTGTTACTACCATAGCTCCAAGATCAGCTACATAGTTTCCTTTTCGAAATGTGGCAACTCGTCCACCTACACGATCCTGTTTTGCAGAAATTAAATGGCTAAAATCATCAATTCTATTTTGACCATTAGAACCTGGCATGGTATGCCCCAGGCCTCTGTCTTATCATTTAAAATGAAAGGTGTAGTTTAGAGTTTACATGGAATACAATAAACAGTACAGTGGGCACAAAGAGCAAATGGAGTTTAAATGGGAGGTAGGTAATGAATGACATACAGAAAGGTATGGAATTATGATGTGAAACAGGAAAAACAATTTGGTAGTCAGAAGACATATTTAGTAATAGGTACTGCTATCTCTCTATCCAGCTGTCTCTAATACCACTAGTGAACAGGCTAAGCAAAGGTCACACGCATAGAAAATATGTATTAAGAAATTCCAACTAAACACCATCTTTCTACCACCGATTTCCTACTATTGCTTTCCCGTGCCCAAAGTCAGCTGTGAATGATTTGATAGATGATTTTTTGACAAATGGTTCTCCAGAACAGGTCCATGCCCGGGCAGTGTCTAATGAGCATGAACTATTACTAATAACACCTCTCATTCCTAAATAGGCCCACGCTATCTCTGCTGACTACGGCCTTTCAAGTATGGGATAACTTTTCTGAGCTGCAGGGGTATTTCAATTATGGATAAATACAGGCATGCAAACTCCAAGCAAACAAAGCAAAACAAACACCTGTAAACTGGATTAAAACTCCACATGGGTACGAATCCTAATGATTCTATCATTCCTTACTGTACTTTTAGTGCACAGGACACAGAGGACATAAAACTATTTTCTTAGTTAATGAATAAAATATTTTTAGTAAGACTATATCAGAAATTATTTACTTTTGATTACCCCATATTTAAAAAGACCATTTTTTAAAAGTTATCAATTTTAAAAAAAAATTATCAATTTAGCCCAGCCCAGTGTGGCTCAGTGGTTGAGCGTCGACCCATGAACCAGGAGATCACTCTTTGATTCCCAGTCAGGGCGCATGGCCAGGTTGCAGGCTCCATCCCCAGAAGAGGGTGTGCAGGAGGCAGCCGATCAACTCTCTCTTCATTGATGTTTCTATCTCTCCCTCTCCCTCTCTCTCCCGTTCCCTGAAATAAAAACATATTCAAAAAAATAAATAAGTAAATAAATTAGCAATTTAGATTGTACTACACAGATTTTAGGTTGTTTAGGTTACCCTGAGAAGTATTTATTTTTTAATTAATTTATTTTTAATTAATTTTAGAGAAAGGAAGGGAGCGGGAGAAAGAGAGAAACATCGATTGGCTGCCTCCCACACTTGCCCTGAGAGGGGATCAAACCTGTAACCCAGGTACCAGGTATATGCCCTAATGGAGAATGGAAACCCAGAACTTTTTGGTTACAGGACAACGCTCCAACCAAGACTCACTGGGCCAGGGTAAGTAGTATTTTTTTAAAATAGTGGGAGTCCAGGAAGGTCTTTAAGCCATTGGAAGATAATTAAACCTCAAAATTTACTAATGAAGATAATTTAAATAGTAGTATTCTAACATGACATCCTTTTCCCCACTCTGTGCCATCATCCCTTTCCTCCTTTACGAGTAGTTTCCATTTCTCTCTCTAGGACTAATGAGAAGGGAACCAATATCTTGGCTTCAGTAGGCCCTAAAAGATGGCAGCTACATGAGAACCAATTCCTTTTCCTTGACTGTCAAACAAGAATACAGTTCACTGTGTTCCACGACTAAAAACACGGCCTCCTACAAAGGATACGTCCGTGAAAGCCCCATGACCTGCAAATATCCATCAAAAGGATATGCAGATCATTTACAAACTCTGAATCCTCACTAAGCACTTTTCAAAGCTTTACTGTCAAAAGCGCTTCAATATAAATAACACTATCCAAGATACTTTTATTAGCATTAATACAAATCAATTTGGTTTAGTTCAAGTTATGATTTCTTAATTTGCAACAGTTAACTTCCTTTAGGTCAGGCTTCTAAACCCCAAATAAAATTCTTACCCTAGCTTCCAGAAGTGTGACATCCATTCCGAAACTTTGTAACTGACGCGCTGCTGCCAAGCCTGAGACTCCAGAGCCTATAATAATTACCTTTCCTGTCTTTTTAGCTAAAAGCAAAAAATGAACAAAAATTAGAATATTTTGTTGTAGGTTTGAGTTTGTAATTATGGTATTTTATCATGAAAACCTCTTAACATGTCATAATGTCTTACAAAGTACACAATTTAGCTATTTTCAAAATATGGAAAGTATCTCTATATATAAAAGGCTAAGTGACCGACTATACATCGGTCATATGACTTGCACTGGCAATTTAAAAATAAACGTTAACTCGTGTATGCGCAAGACATATAAAACTCTTGCTGGCACCAATCTAGACAGAGTAGAAATATTCCTACCTGAACCCGTTTTCGGACATGGTCAGTTATATGTTGCTTTCTCTTGAGTTCGAAGTGCGTGTAACATTAAAGTTGTAAATACTTTATCACACGGGAAATTAGTCACGCACTCTGAAAGTGTTTTTACTCTTAATGTGGTATATAGGGAGATATTAGAATAAGTTTAATCAATTTATCAGTCATTGTTTTTATAACATGTTTTTGTTGTTTTTATATTTTTATATCATGTCTTTGTTGTTATATCATGTTGTGATTGTTTATTAATCAATTTACATATTATCTTCATATACATTTTACTAATTATCTTTCATCTCTGACACTTCTATTATAGAGAAAGGGCGAATAGTGATATAAAAATATTTCTTCTAATTAATTTCCTTTCAATGTGCATGAATCCATGCACCGGGCCACTAGTCTGAATATAAATTAGCAAATATATAAAACTCATAAACTTTTAATTCAATGTTGAAAATTTATAAATGAAATCCTTTATGTTGGGATATACTTTCTCATTTTTTCAGTCATGTGTTTCAGTATCTGTGACCCGTGGTTAATTTACTGTAAATAACCTGCTTCATTACCTCACAATTACACCATGACAATTTGATCAGCCACCCTATTTATCCTTAAAGCTATTTTCTTTAAGCTTTACTTCGTCTTCAGTATCCCTTTTGGAATTATTAAAGCATAAGAAATAAATGTATTTTTTTAAATAATTAGTTAATTAATTAATTCTCACAATATCCCTATCTCCTGGATTCCTGGCAGATATTATCCAGAGACTGTGAAAGGGGTAAATAGTATATAAAAAGAAGAAATGCAAACTTCAGCAGTATAAAAAAACTAGTCAATCAGAGAAAACCTCCAACCTCCTGCTTTCATAACTTACTTCTCTCATTTTTAATAAATTTTATATTTTAACTGATTCTTCTTAAATTGGAAGTCTAATACCTTTACTAAGAACCTATCAAACCAGAAATTATAGGAAACTAGAGGCCCGGTGCACAAAATTTGTGCACGGGGGGGGAGGGGGTTCCCCTCAGCCCAGCCTGCATCCTCTCCAATCCAGGACCCCTTGGGGGATGTCTGACTAAACCAGCAGTTGGGACATCCCTCTCACAATCCTGGACTACTGGCTCCTAATCGCTCACCTGCCTGCCTGCTTGGTTGCCCCTAACCCCCCCCACCCCCCGCCGCCGGCCTGATAGTCCCTCACTGTCTCTGCGTGCCAGCCTGGTTGCCCCTAATTGCCCCCCGCTGCCGGCCAGGTCGCCCCCAACTGCCCCCCCCCTGCGGGCCTGGTCACCCCTCACGCCCCCCCCCCGCCCCCGCAGGCCTGGTCACCCCTCACGCCCCCCCCCCCGCCCCCGCAGGCCTGGTCACCCCACACAGCTTACTGTTCAGTTGTTTGACCGTCCCTCCCTAACTCCCCCGCAGGCCTGGTCGCCCCACACAACCTGCTTGTTCAGTCGTTTGGTCGTCCCACACTAACCCCCCTGCCGGCCTGGTCGTAGGCAGCCATCTTGTGAGGGTGTGAGGGTTAATTTGCATATTACCTCTTTATTATATAGGATTATTATATAGGATGCATTTATGAAGATATTTTAATTTTGACCTTTAAGATGAACTCTGGAATATTTTAACTCCAAATATAGATTTAGAAATAAAAATAAAATGCTAAAAGCCTCCTGGAAATAAAAACGAGTCCTAGAACTATAACAAAATCAGGAATGCATTGGACAGGTCCTTACTTGGGAGGGGTTTTATCCTCTTATAGATGCCGAAGTTGATAAGACCGTGACGCTCTAAATAACTGTGAACTCGGTGGACAAGCACAGTATCACCTATAGAATAAATGAAGTTAAAAACATGTTTATATTTTTAGCAGTTTAAACAAAATACTTTTTAACTCTATTTCTCCATCATGAAATCATTCTATACATCTATTCCACAACCTTCAGGTCATGTGACTCCTTTAGAAAAGTGA
This sequence comes from Cnephaeus nilssonii, assembly GCF_951640355.1. Lineage (NCBI taxonomy): Eukaryota > Metazoa > Chordata > Mammalia > Chiroptera > Vespertilionidae > Cnephaeus > Cnephaeus nilssonii. The sequence goes on from NC_137078.1 coordinate 89,750,957, forward strand.
TTCTTAGAACTAAGTTATGAAGTAGTACAAAATGCATAACACATAATTAGGAATTTTTAAGAATGACATTCTATCATAATGAAATAAAAGTCAAAACCAACCCTTCTTAATGTAATATTATGCTCATTTACTTTGGCAAAACTTTGTAAGATTTTGTTAGTGCCAAGTGGGAAATGAGAAAGCTAGGTAGCCAGTCAATTGAAGGCCAACAAAGTACTCCATGGTGTAAAGCTGGAACATAAGTCTGGGAAAATCACTAGCAATCTCTTAAACTCACTCATCTGTTGCTACAATTTAAAAACCAGAAAACACTTACAACATACAAAACAGCTTTTCTACAAGGCTCATTTTTGCACAGTACAAGGTGAAATAAGATGAAAATACAAATTAAAAAAATCAAGGAGCCATGAGGCTCATGGAAGGAAATGTCAATTTTCATAATCCAGTCCAAAACCAGTTCTACTGAACACATTACTTACTGTTGTAAGGTGCTTCTAATTGTTGGAGAGTAGCCTCAAAAGTCAGCTGAATCTTTGGATTATCCAACCACAACTGCAACTGTATTTAAATGATAGAAACTGTATTACACACAATTTGATGTATACCATATTTCCACTTTAAAATATCTTTTTAACTTTAAAGCCCCAAATACGGGCTTTCCTTTCACTGAAACAATGGGTGTTATATTCCTGACAAAGAAACTAATGAAACACAAAAACATGACAAATGAACAAATTACTGAAGAAGCTAAGAGATATTTAACCTAAAAAAGAAAAAAAATACTTAGCAACTTGCCAAGATCATACAGCTGGTAGGAAGCAACTAGGATTTAAACCTGTATTACATGACGCCAGAGATACTGAGTAGGTAAAACGAACAAAATCAAATGATCAATTAGATATGCGGGGGGGGGGGGGGGAAGAGATGTCAAGGAAAACTCCTCTGTTTGTGGCTTGTACAATAAGTAAGTATGCCATTCACTGAATAAGGATCACTGAAAGATGAGTAACGAGTTTAGTTTCAAGACAATCAAGAGTAGATATAAGACTGGTATCTCCATATATAGCTGGGGCTTACAGGAGAGTTAAGATCTAGAGCAATTTGCATATGGGTGATAACTAAAGCCAAAAGTGTAGAAGAGGGGGTCCTACAGGAGAGGACGTTAAGGAGCCTTAACCTTTTGCACTCGGATGTCGAGTGTGACTCGACACGGTTAGCATTAGAATAAAGGAATTGAGAAAAAAGCAAGCGAGTGCAAAGGGTTAAGGAACTCCAAGCAGTTCACATAATGGCCTGTTGTTCAAGGATAAGCCTACAAAGCAGTCAAGAGAAGACAGCAGCCAGGGAAGCAGGAGAAAACCATCCTATATAATAAAAGCCTAGGTGGTGTTGCACAATGCCCTCACGTGGCGCCGTCACAAGATGGCTGCTGTGACGTTCTCACAAGATGGCCACCTTCACGTTGTCACAAGATGGTCACCACAAGATGGCTGGCAGGGGAGGGCAGTTGGGTGCAACCAGGCCGGCAGAGGAGTTGGGGGGGGGGCAGGCCTGCAGGGGAGGGCAGTTGGGGGTGACCAGGCCAGCAGAGGAGGGCAGTTGGGGGCGACCAGGCCTGCAGGGGTGGGCAGTTAGGGGTGACCAGGCCTGCGGGGGAGGCAGTTGAGTGTGATCAGGCCTGTAGAGGAGGGTAGTTGGGGGTGACCAGGCCTGCGGGGGAGGGCAGTTGGGGGCGATCAGGTCGGCAGGGGAGGGGAGTTGGAGGCGATCAGGCCAGCAGGGGAGCAGTTAGGCGTCAATCAAACTGACAGGGGAGCGGTTAGAGTGCGATCAGGCTGGCAGGCAGAAGCAGTTAGGGGCAATCAGGCAGGCAGGCAGGCGAGCGGTTAGGAGCCATCAGCCCTGGATTGTAGAGGGTGCAGGCTGGGCTGAGGGAGACCCCCCCCCATGCACAAATTTCGTGCACCAGGCCTCTAGTCTATAATAATACTAGTAAAAGCGTAATATGCTAATTAGACTGGACATTCTTCTGGACGAAGCCAGGGCTGCCTGGGTTCCAGGTGCCAGAAGGAACCCGATGCTGGCAGCCAGGGAAGGAAGGCCTACTCTTGCATAAATTTTGTGCATCGGGCCTCTAGTAACACTATGTTAAGCTAAGGGAGTAATGTGTTTAAGAAAAAAGGAGCGGTCAATTATTATTTCAAATGCTGCTGAAAAAGCAGTAAGATGAGAAATGAAAAATACTGTGGTACAATCAAAGGGCTCTAACATGAATTCTCTTCAAATTGAATATACATCTTCAAAATGTAAGACCAACTGCCTACCACTATATTTTCAGTCTTAGCTAAAACTTAATAAAGACTGCTCCAAAGACAAGTTTCAATGAACAAGAAATTTGGTCATTTGTAAATAAATCCAATTAAGAAATATAACCAAAATCATAGCATCTCCACTTTCCTCTGGCCTGTCACGGAAAAATGGAATTCCTCAAGTACACTCTGGGCCCAAGCTCCTCATCCCCCAAAATAAGCCTCTTCCTCCTTCCACCCTATAAAATAAAGCTTAGGTTGCCCAGCCAGTGTGGCTCAGTGGTTGAATGTCAACCTATGAACCAGGAAGTCATGATTCGATTCCCCGTCAGGGCACATAGCCAGGTTGCTCAATCCCCAGGGGTGTGTGTGTGCAGGAGGCAGCCCATTGATGATTCTCTCTCATCCTATATAATAAAGCCTAATATGCTAAGTGTCCGGTCGTCCGTTCAACCAATCAAAGCATAATATACTAATGATACACTAAGGCCGCTCAACCACTTGCTATGATGTGCAATGACCACCAGGGGGCAGGCAGTCGACCCGTCAACCAGTTGCTATGACGTGCACTGACCACCAGGGGGCAGAGAGTTGACTGGTCGACCAGTCACTATGATGTGCACTGACCACCAGGGGCAGACGCTCCAACCAGTAGGTTAGCTTGCTGCTGGGGTCTGGCTGATTGGGAGTGAGCGAGATGGGCTGCACACACCATGGAGACCTCCCGTGGTCCCTCCCCAGCCCTGATCGTGCACCGGTGGGGTCCCTCAGCCTGGCCTGTGCCCTCTAGCAATCTGGACCCCACCCCCGGTCTCTCAGGACCTCTGGGCAGCGTGTGAAGGCGGGGCTGGAGCGGAAAGAGGCGGCTCCTGGGGCCGGAGTGGAAAGGCGGTGCCGGCAGCCAGGGAAAGGAAAGCCCATTCTAGCACAAATCTTCGTGCATCGGGCTTCTAGTATATATATAAAGACAATTTTGCCTAAAAAGATCCATTTAGACCAAATGTTATGCTACACATAGACATGGATGCAATTATAAGACAAATTAACCTCAGAAATACACATTAAAAATTTTCCACTCACATTTAAAAAATATATATGTATTTTTTATTTATTTCAAAGAGAAAGGGAAAGGGAGAGAGAAACATCAATGACTAGAGAGAATCATTGATTGGCTGCTTCCTGCACATGAGCCCCACACTGGTGATCGAGCCCACAACCCGGGCATGTGTCCTGTGAGCTTCTGGTTCATAGATAAATGCTCAACTACTGAGCCACGCTGGTGGGGCTCCACTCACATTTTTAAAAACCAATCTGCTTTTTTCTCCACAAAAGAGAACCTTTATTCTGTACTACAAAAACGCAGTATAACCTACCAATCCCACTACCTAAACAATCCAAATTTAGCTGTAATTTTGTAACCTACCAGTCACAATAAAGAAGTCAGTGATGGCTAAAAAGCAGACATGCTAAAATGACACTCTGAGCTAAATTCAAAATAACTGAAATTACAAGGTAAATTTGCTTTTTAATCACCCTAGAATACAATGAATATTTTCTGAATAGTACCTTGCCCTCCTCTACTCTATGGTTAAGAAATTCTGATGAATAAAGGATATGAAAGAAAAATTCATAGAAGAAATACAAATAACTAATAAATGTAAAAAAGCAGTGAGTTTAAATAGTCCAAGAAATGTAAAATAAATGAAACAGTTTTGGTCTACTACAGCAGCACAGTTTATCATCATTTTAATAACAAAACAGGGACAAGGCAATGAATGTGCCACCTGGTTCAGCCCTTTTGGGAAGTAATCTGGGAACCTGTATCAAAACTTAAGGGGTGCCCTAGCCAGTTTTGCTCAGTGGATAGAGTGTTGGCCTGCGGAGTGAAGAGTCCCAGGTTCGATTCCTGGTCAGGGCACGTACCCGGCTTGCGGGCTAGATCCCCAGTGTGGGGCATGTAGGAGGCCGCTGATCAATGATTCTATCTCTTTCTCCCTCTCCCTTCCTCCCTGAAATAAAAATAAAAAATATTAAAACAAACAAACAAACAAAAAACCTTGCCCTGGCTGTTTTGGCTCAGTGGGTAGAGCGTCGGCCTGCAAATTAAAGGGTTCCAGGTTCAAATCCGGTCAAGGGCACGTGCCCGGGTTATGGGCTCCATCCCCAGTAGGGGGCGTGCAGGAAGCAGCCAATCGATGATTCTCTCTCATCATTAATGTTTCTCTCTCCCTCCCCCTCCCCCGCCTCTTCCTCCCTACAATCAATAAAAATATATTTAAAAAACAAAACAAGGCCTTAAGCAGCCATTCATACATTTTAACAAAGTAGCTTTTCTTTTAGAACTCAATCAAAATGAAATAATAAACAGAGATAGAGTCAAGAATGTATAAAAGCTGCTTTAACATGTAAAAATGGACACTGAAATGTCCAACAGTTAAACTGCGACTTGACTGTCAGATAAAATATTATGCAAACATTAAAAATCAATTATATTTAGCCAGAGGAGGATGTTGAACCAGATAAATAAAACAGAATAATGGTTTCTCTTATCCTGAGAAAGAAAAAGTGATTATTTTAAAAGTATGTATTTTTAAAACGTGTAAAGATTCTTATTATGTATATGAGGCTATGAGGAATGAAAAAGAGCCAAAGAATGAGAGCAAGTAGGATCTCAATTTTACAAAAACAGGAATCACATATAAAAATTTTAAAATATCTGAGGGGAAAAAAACAACACTAATTTTCAACAATGGTACTCTCTTTCCCCCATATTCTCTCTAAAAGTAATATGCACTTTTTATAAAGAGATGGAAAAAAGAACTTACTGTGCGGTTTCTAATAAATAGAAAGACCTTCTGGGTCTGCTGTGGTCCACTGATGATATCTGGAAAACAAGCTGCTTCTTGAGAAGTCATCCGGTCATGAGGAAGTCTACTCTGGAACGCTGCACCCTCCACACCTAGCAAAGCAAGCAAAGGACTTCTGGGAAAACGGCAAGTGAATTCAGAATTAGGGATAATGATTATGCCTCAAACTCCTTTTGGACCTGAGAACCTCTGTAAAGCTTTGCCTCATTCACAGCCTGATCTCACCTCCTTTAAAAAAAGAAAATTGCTCAAAAGCTAAAACATCCTTAAAATTTAGTCACTCCAAAATTACAGTTTACTGAGTGAAACAATACACCTTATAAAACATAACAAGGCATTGAACTTATTTTTTCATTGATAATGTTGGAGAATATGCTACTTACAATTAGTATCACTAATAGTGTACAATAAATTTTAAGGAAAATACATAAACAGAAAGCAAAAGAAGCTATGGAGTGAAAAACACAATCACCTGCCCTCTTTGAGGATTAGACCAAGGAACATGAAAAGACCGCTAAGGTTTAATAACGAATAGTATGAAATACGCAATCTCATCAATGGCATCCCAATTAGTTCCCATAATTCAATGCCGGCAAGCAGTGAGAGAAGTTAGGCAGACTACAATGATGAGATAGAAGAAGGCAAGGAATTTACCTTTTCTGGCAGAAACATTAGAAATGGTGTATTACTTATTGCAAGTAAAATACATTACTGTATATAGTATATAGTACACATACATGTACATATACATGTATATAATACATATATATTTAGTATATCTCATATTCTATAAGTAAAATATGTTATTTTGAAACTCTTTAAGTTGGGTATTAAGTTGGTGTTTTTATATGCTGAAAGTTAAGTACATCTTTATAAGATGTTCTTAGACATACATTTATATACATTTTACTTTATATTTCTAAGATCACTCTATAAAATATACTTAACCATCAGCTTAAGAATTATCAAGAAATAATTTAAAGAGTGTTAAAATTTAATACCATTGAAATAATTACATATAAGTAACTAAATAGGTACCAGGTATCCATATTTAATTACTTAAAAGCACTTAAGACAAGAAGTTGGAAGCACTGATAATGGAAGTAAAATTAAAGGAAAAGGTATTAGTAAGATTAGAAGAATAAAATGAACAAGGCAGGTAAAGTTGCAACTTGGAAAATTATAGCTAAGCTATTTAGGTGTTGCCACAAACACATTCAAACACTGCCTAGAAAAACAAAATGGTTAACAAGAGGTCAAACAAAAATGCCTAATGCTGGTATGGGCTGCACATTAAGAAACACTGTTCTTGGAGACAAAGAGAAAAACCTATCTATCCACAACAGATAATGAGGGGAAAATACTGTTCAAGTTACTAAATCAAATCAACAATCCTCACATTTAATTAATCCCAACCTAAAATTAAAGACTATCAGAATAATTAATTATTCCTAAAGAGAAAAATAATCAGTAAGAGCCATATTGCTGAGGATCCAGCATGAAGTTAAGGCAAGAAAAGAAGAAATGCTGACTATCAGGGGATAAAGGTTATTTCAGTAATGCGAAATTTTCTAAAACTACAGCTTTGATGTCTCTAGTCCCCTATCACCAAATCAAAATAAATAAACAAAAAACAAAACCAAGATAAAAAAACATGTCATATTATAAGAAGCATTACCTACATAACAATAATAATAATCCTGAGTATTTGAAGCAAATATCTCTTAATAGTTTACTTTTTGGTTTATTTCATGAGTGTCTACTATTAACATGAAAATCAATAAATTGTATAAACTCTACTTTTCTCCCTCCCCCAAATAGGGGTAGTTTTCTTTCTTAGCTATTATCTTCTCTATGTTTAATTGATGGTCACTGAACATCAATCCTATTGCAAAATACTATTGTCAATGACAGGAAAACCATGTAGAAAAAAACATTTAACTTTATATTACACCTGGCTCCTCATTCCAAGTGTTATCATAAAAAAAATCACTCTAATAACTCAGCAGGTACGGTTCAATGGTTGAGCATCCACCCATGAACCAAGAGGTCACCAGATTGATTCCCAGGCAGGGCAACATGCCTGGGTTGTAGGCTGGATCTCAGGGCGTGCAGGAAGCAGCATACCAATGTTTCTATCTCTTTACCCCGCTCCCTTCCTTTCTCTAAAATCAATTTTAAAAATATTTTTTAAAAAGCATTCTAATGCAGCTGGCTAACTTTGGGAATCTTGAGAATATGTAACAATTAAGAGATTTTATTTATATAACTCGTGTGGTAGTTTTAAAGTATCTTTAAATAAAATATCAAAAGTTTAATAAAAGGAATTTAAAGAAGCCATTATCTGTGGAATAATAGTCTTCTCCATCTTGATTTTTTACATAACATCTAAAAAAGCTAGCTATTCTTAAATACTTCATCAATTTTTAAAAGTGAAAAATGGTCTCTTAAAAAAAATCTTGGTAATTATGTCCTTCCTTTTGGTTTTTAGGGATAAAGACTATTATTTTCAAGGAAGGAAAGCCACTATTAAAATCAAGGCTAAAAGCCTGCAAGAAAAAAATCTAACCTTTTTTCACAAGAAACAAAAATTAATTTGCAACTTAAACTTTTCAGAAGCTAAATTAAAACATCCTTTTTATAGGCTATTTCCAAAATGAACTAACAGACCACTCTGGATAATCTAACTCTTAAGTGTCTCCTTTAGAGGGAAAACCTTAAAGAGTACAGTTGTTAATATCCTTATTAAAAGGAAGTTATTAGTAGTATATATAATTCAGAAATAATTTATACTTGGCTCTAGAATACAGTTTTATACTTTGGTGTTTGTGTGCACTTGTCAGAATCTGGTATTCTAGAAATTGAGAATGTTTCAAAGATGCTATTTAATTTTTAAAAAGCCTCAATGTTGCCTACATACCAATCTTGCCCTTTATTCAGTTACTCTTTCTCACCACTTTACACAGGAAATTCTAGCTCACCTTTAAAAATGCAGTCATGCTATAAAAGCACAACTACTTTTTCTAATGGCTCAACACTTTGAAAACATAGTAAAAGTAGTTAAATTACTAAAGGTACTAATTTAGATCTCTCTGGATAGGTCAATTCTAGAGGCAGAAAAGGGGAGGGAGGACAGGTAAAGATGTAGGCCTCTTATTCCATGAACTCATTCCCCCATCCTGATTCTGATATAACAGCAGCATCTTGAGTAAGGAAACAGAAATACAAAAATTAATTGAGAAGAAAGCTTTTTTTCCATGAGAGTTACTTGCTTTTTTTACCCTCCCAATAAAGTAGATAAATTAACTATAACTAGGTTTCTAGCTAAAGAGTGAAAACAAAAGCCTGATAGGATCTACATATCAAAGACTACTTAAAATCAGTCAACTATAGATGTACCATATTCAGTCTTATAATAGTTTACAAATAAAAAGAATAAAGAATGAAGGAGAGAAAAGAATAAAAGAGGAGAATCATATGATTTCTTATGCTTTAGATGTTTTCTTTTTATGGGTAAATGCACATTTTAAATGATTCTAGGAGGAAGTGTGTAATGAGTAGCCTATGCTTAAGAAACAATACCTCTGGGTTCTCATTCCCCAACTGCTGGTGTATCCCTGGTCAAGTCATTAAACTTTGTTTCCAGTCCTAATCCATAAAATAGGGGTGATACAATACTATCTGTTTGTCTAGGAAGCTAGACAAGATGACCTCAAGTTCCCTTCTAATTTTTAAGATTTAGGATGTATAACCCAATTTGATATGAATTTTTAAAAAGTCAAGATATGAACACTGTCCCAAGACACTCATGAGGGTCACTGGCTTTATTTAGAGAAGATTGCTGATCACTTATAAGCACATTTCTAATGCTGATTGATCACCGCACAAATGTATACTTCTGAACATGACAAAGGCCTGAAGGGAGACCTTGAAGGATTCAGAATAGTCACCACAATTCCTGGAAATGCTTAAAACTCATGTTCTACTAATGTCAAGTCTGTAGCACCACAGCTTTATATGAAAGTTTGCTTTTACTTTCAGCAATACAATGTTTTGTTTACTTTAGCAAGAGTAAAAATTTATTCACATAAAAACAAAACAAAAAACAACAAGAAAAGCCAATATAGTTCTTCAAGATTAAAGCTCTAAAGGCTATCCCTGACCCTCAACAATTCCACGGAAGATCCAACTGTGCATCCTTCGATGAAAAACATTCTTGAAGGTTTGGCTGAATAAGGATTTTTAACTCCTCTAAAATAACCATATACTGGTTATCAACTGCCAATCCTTGGGCTAGCATTTAAAGAAATCTGTTTCTAACAGTCTGAATCCCCTAAATATTAATTTCTGTATTAATGCTGAACTATCTTTGCTCCAAGAGTAAAATACAAATACTCCCTGGACCTGCTGTACACAAACTATAATAGACAAATAATTTTAAAGTAGAAGTAACAACTGAAAAATGACATGCTACAAAAACAGAGTAATGCCTATTCCAGTTGTATCAATATGTAAAAGCAGCCTTGACACCAGAACACAAAAACATTCTTTAAGTGGCAAAGGATAAAATGCAGACATAGTACTTTGGATTCCTGGACCAAACTGTAACTGTTCCAAATGGGCCCTAAAAATCATTTAACCCTTTACTTTTCCCTACAAGTAAAAATACCATAGTTTGGTCTGAAAATAAAGAGCATATCTTGAGCAGACTTTAAAAAATAATAATTTTCATGTGAGAAACAAAAGGTTTAAACTGCAAAATAATTAACTGTGCAATGTTAGAGAAAAAAATTTACCCAACACTATGCAACAACCGTTTCTAAAATGAGTCACTTGCCTGTATAATTTCTGACTAGTCCTAGAACGCCTTTCTGTCCTTTTTAAAAAAAGACTTTCAGCCTATAGATTGTCTTCTCTATGTATACAGCTGTATTTCTTTTTAAAGGTCCCATGATTCCTAAGTCCATGTTTTATGTCATGTTTACTGAAACTATATAAGCTGCGGGGGAGAAAAGTATCCGCCATCTCCTTAAAAACACAAAGAGCGGAGGGCTGAGATCGGCCTGAGGACTTCAAAAGGTTTTTGCTTGCCTTGTTCTAGCTACACTCTCTCCTAATACTACTCTGTCCTGCGGGTTAAATTTCCCCTGCGCTTCTGGCTAAAATGTGGATACCACAGCCAAAAACACTTGCAAGCATCAATCCCTGACTTGGCGGCTCTTGCTACTAAGTGGCAAGCATCTAAGCCACCCTCACCTGATGCTTGGCCGTCTCCATACCCTCCAGAACTGTCGTCTTGAAGTCCTCCTGCTTGCCCTGTGGAAGGAAAGAGGAGAACTCAGGGACCTTACTCCATAAATTGAGATAATATCTGGACATAAAGGCCTAATAGTTGGCGACTATCAATTCACCACCAACTAGTAAACCCATATTCAGAGAGCTCCTTTGGAATCAAGGCCCAGGGAATCACATCATAGTCTTCAAATTTCTGGTTAGGAAATTTCAACTTTACACACTGGTTTTTATTGAAAGGTAGCAAAACAAAGTACATAGTATTTCTAATTGCTAAATCCTTACTGTCAGTCTTATTTAACAGTCAAGGTTGGATAGGGGGGAAAAGGGATTCCCAATGTCTTTTACTAATTATTGGTAGACTGAGAATGGGTGTGACATGGGCTCTAGGATCTGAAGTTGCAGCAATTCAGCATCTGCTCAATATCTCTTTATCTTTACTTTTCTATCTAAAAAGAATATATATATATATGTATGATAAGTAAAAGACTTATTTTAATGAAAAATTCTCCCTTTGACTTCAAAGCAGAGTATGCAACAAAAAAATTCAATTACAAAAAAGTTTTATCAGAATTCAACCCTAGGCCTGAATATGCCAGTGCTTTCTTTAAAACAAGGCATAATAAGATGGCCTACTCTCATATGCCAAATACAATAAGCCTGCTAAGAAAATTTTTCCTGGTTGATTAATGTGTAGAAATAACTTCAAGAAAAGTATCACAGCTTGAAAATTCAATCTGAGAAAGTTAGAATAGATTATCTTCCAGACTCTTCCAAAATCTATCACCAAAACGGATGCTATGATCCTCTTGAACTCTGAGCCACCTGGTATACTATGGGAAAATACTGTGATCTTTGGAAGACATGAAAAGACCAGCCCCCAATTATCTAAAAACTGGACAAGCTTTATTTAATCAGTTTATTTTAAAAGAATCTCAACTAGAAAGCAGATTAATTATTCTGCCACTTGAGTTAAAAGAAATAGGTAGCAAAGTAAAACTAACATAGCACCCTTGCTGTAAGAATGCTTAAAGGCCTGTAAGCCTTAAAATGACATCTTCATCTTTAAGTATATGAACGTGTTTAGATAGAAATAACTTTTTACAATATTAAAATGTACTGCTAAAAGGTATGTGCTCTGCTTTGAAGGTAGAATAGAATATCATTCTAAAACCACAGTATCTCACTTTGCTATTATCTGAACAGCCCTGTAGGTTCTAGAAGGTTATGCGTCTCAGACAAGGCACAAGGCATAATAATTAAAAAGGGATGACTCCAATTACATAATCCAATCTGCAAACGTATCTTGAAAATGCAGGCCCTACATTTAAAATTTAACTTTTAAAGCTTAAATAAAAAATGTTCATTTTTACTAACTTCTGGATTTGTTCATAAAAAAAATATTCCAAAGTTAAAAAAATTTATTGTCATTATCTTTTTTAGTTCCACATAGAACCAAGCTAGATCAGAAGATTGAATTGTATTTAAAAAAGGGAAGAGAAGGGCAGAGAACAAGAAAATAAATATGGTTTCCAAGAATAACATTTAGGCATCAGGAATAATACAGTTCCTCTCTCAAAGTATATTTCCTAGCTTGGCAAAGAATAACATCAATGTCATGAAGGCATGTAACCACTTCTGGAAAAAATAAAAAAAGTAAAAACAAAAACCTCTTTCAAGCCAGCCAGTAAGCCTGAATTATTTTGTCCTTCCTACTATCATTTTCCTCTTTTCCCACTATATACCATGTTATCTGCTAATTAGCTTATTTTAACCTATAGGTAGCTCTTGACTGATCTTTTCCCCCCGGTCAATGGTACTTTGAATAGAAATATGGATTTCTTACTCCTGACTTATGTGCTTTAAAGGTTAACAGGTTGCTCTTTTACAAACGAGGTAGGGCAGTCTTTAAAAAAATATATACTGTTTTTGACAAAAAGATGTGGGAGAAGTATAAAAATCCAAAATATGACTGATGCAGAGAAATAGGAGAAAGCCAAGCAGATGTTGATATAGACATGTAAGAAATGATGGAAAACAAAAACAAAAAGTGCTTAAAATTAAGCAACAGGACAAAGAGATTTATCTCTTGACTTGGAAGAAATAAAGATGAGGTTGCTTTTTTTCTCTAATCATAATATACTCATGAGTATTTGAGGGTCCTATTTCTCCAAAGACATCTGAAAACATCATCATCTTTATCATTGGTATTCTAGACCAATTCTTCATCATTTTCTTAAAAACAACACACATACAACAGTTTGAAGCTAACTCTCCATCCACGTAGTGTCTCCGATGAAAACATATAAAAATGCAATACTCATTTGCTCTTTGGGTCTTCCCAGCCTAGGGCTCTCCTTCTGACAGCGGCACAATGATATGGAACAGCAGGCAAGTACAGTTATCTTCCACGAGTTCAAATTCAAAACAGAAAATAAAAATATACCAAAGCAACTTTTTAATATCACTTTGATTTTGACACCACTTCACAGACTTCCTTTTGTTTTCACCCCTTTACCACACACACAGACACTCAAGTTTGGAGTAGAGATCCTTAATACAGGTTATTTATGCCTCTCTTCTCCAAACTGAAATAAAATCTTTTTGTTCTATCTTACACAGCAGCCTTTCAATTGCCCTCTAATAAACCTTCTGCAGATCTGTTAAGTCATTCTTAAGCAGTTAAGTATTTGTTATAGACACTACTGGATCTTTTCTCATCTTGAGTCAAATACTCAAGAGACCACTCTTTCAATATCTTAAAAGGAAGTCTATAATGACTTTGAAATACTTTTATCAAGCAAGTATGGATGTAAAAATCATTAGTTAGCTGTTCTCAGGAACATGCTGACCAACAGATTCACATTTTGACTAGTTTCTTAGAATCACATCCAAATCGGTAACTTTTGTAAACATTTGAAAAACTTCTAGATCTAGGGAGCAAAAATTTTTAAACAGAAAATAAATTTATCAAAATTTTACAAAATTTACAGAATAAAAGTGACTGCCAAACTACTGATTTCAATCAAACCTGACAAACTGGACAGAAAACAAACTCTAACGTTAAACCCATCTTAGAAAATAAAGTTTCCACTATATTAATAATCAGTTGGTTTCTTGTTTAATAATCTAATTCAGTATTTACTGAATATCCATCCCAAAACTGCCAAGCACAAGTACAAAAGTATAACAGGTTGAATCCCGATTTTAAAAGAATTTACTCTAATTGGGGAAAGATGAAAAATATCCAGAAGGAAACTTTTTTTTTTTTTTAAAGGAAACAAGAAGCTAACTCAGACTTGGAGAACCAGGGAAACTTTTCTGAAGAAATCCAGAGAGATCTGGATAGATGGAGAGGCAGTGAAATCACCAGCATGGTCCACAACTTTTACAAAATCAAGGAGAAAAGCACAAGACATGGTGCAGAGAACCAGTTCCCCATTAATGAAGGAGATGGTCTCAAAGAGCAGTGGGAGATCAAGCAGGATGGGTAAAATAAGCCACCTTTAGTGCCCAAAACTAAATTTGATCTTAAATAGTAAAGGGGCAGAACTATATGAACTTGATCAGGAAAGCAGCAAAACAAGATATTTTAGTTAAGCTAATCTGGTCACTTTGTACCAGATGAATTAGAGGGAAAAGATAACCTAAATAAATAAAGGAGATTATTTAGATGTGAAGTGAAATCCATTAGAGTAAAAATGTGACAGTGAAAATAGATAAGGCATAACAATCAAAGAGGCTAGGGTTACACTGTCATTTAAAATATTGAACTAAAACATATTGCCTGAATAAAACATCAATCCACCCTATTCCTGGTTCAACCCTGTGTTTACAAAGATGTTTGTACACAAAGGTGGAGTTCATATTTTCTCATTTGGTCCTCATTTTGCAGGTGAGAAAATCCTCATAGAAAAAGTATCCTGTTCCTATATTATACTATGATCACACCAAATAAAGAATGGTAGCAAGATGAATTCAAGGAATTTATAAAAACAAAGTTTCTCAGCTCAACAAAATGCTATTTTACCTTAATAAAATATAAAACAAAATAATCAAATCATTAGAAAAAGCAGCTAAGTCTCTAAGACCAAACAGAACTGGCAGTATCTGATTCAATGGTTCTTATCAGTCAAAATCAGTTAAAAGGATCTCAAACTGCTTCATAAAAGCCCAACTTCATCTCTTCATGTTTAATGTAAAACTTCCAAAATCCAATCTTGGGAAAAACATTTAAAAACTCCTGAATTCTCACCATACTTTGAATACACTTTTATTGTATTGTTTCTTCACTGTAGTCAACTCACTGTAAACCTAAACTAGACTGTGAATTCTTTACAGGAAGACCCAGGGTTCAGCTTTGAACCCTCAGAGTCCAGCACTATGCCTAGAACAAAGCACTGTAGTTTTATAATTAACTAGAGGCCCGGCGCACAAAATTTGTACATGGGGGGACGGCCTCAGCCCAGCCTGCACCCTCTCGCAATCTGGGACCGCTGGCTCCTAACCGCTCACCTTCCTGCCAGCCAGATCGCCCCCAACTGCCCTCCCCTGCCGGCCCGATCGCCCCCAACTGCCCTCCCCTGCCGGCCCAATCACCCCCAACTGCCCTCCCCTGCTGGCCTGGTTGCCCCCAACTGCCCTCCCCTGCCGGCCTGATCACCCCTAACCACCTCTGCCTCAGCCCCCACCACTGTGGCTTTGTCCGGAAGATGTCTGGTCTAATTAGCATATTACCCTTTTATTAGTATAGATGTGTGTGAAATAAAGTAAATGTGGACCTGCCATGTTTGGGGGAGTCTTATTTTGTGCAGAAAATGTCTCTATCTTTTTTTTTTTTTAAATGTTCCTCTCCATACTATCAATTCCCATACTTTCCTTCCCACCCTTTATGCCTCCAAATTTTTACAGTGAAATGTAATGTTTAAGAGTATTTTGCCTTCTATTTCACACTTATGTGTACATTTGTGTCTCATACTAAGCATAACAAAATTACCTGAGAGTGGGGACTATGTGTTGAGATATATATATATATATATATATATATATATATATATATATATATATATAATTTATAGTTATCTCAAATGTAAAAATTTAAACTGATCTAGATTACCTTATCAGCCTGTGACACTTTCTTCTCAGCCCTCCAGTAAGCATAGTTTCAAATCAGAACACTGAAAAGATGCTACATGCCCCTCCTCCCAAAAAAGAATAAGAAAATTAATTCTAGGTCTGTTCTGTAAATGTATGTATCATACCTCTTATAAAGAGAACTCAAATGAGTCCAGGCACTTGACACTGGTAGGCCAAAATGGCAACATCAACAATTCTAGCAGGAATAAATTTCCCAGCAACTTCTGGTAAATCTATAAGAGGGTCTCCTACTGGGTATGAGGTGAACAGAATTCTATTGTTCCTTTGGAGGTTATCTGAGTTAATTGTCACTGAACTTGAAAGCTACTCCTGCTCTCTGACTGCACTTGTAGGCACGGTGAGAGAAAAACCTGGGATAAGCCATAGTAATAGCATAACAAAATAATTCTTCACCTGAACTCTGACCATAGAACTCTCCAATGCTGCCAAACCCAGAAATTGTATTAACTGTACGTAATCAGTATGACTGCCTCACGGGGGAGATGAGGACACCTTACAACAAATAATTTTGGTCATTGGATCTTTTGTCATGTGGATAATTTCATGGTATCAGTGTTTGTAATCAAATTTCATTGAATTTTAAGATAAATTCTTTTACTCATTCACATACATTTTACATATTTTCTGCAATTTATTATTTTTACTAATTCAGATTATGTTTTCTTTTATCTGATTTTAAAAAAAAACATTTTCAACCTACAGTATGACTATTATATGAACTGGGTCCCAAAATTAAAACCACACAAATTTCAGTCGTACCAATCTCTCACAAATTATTTTTATAATTTGTTTACTAGCCTATATCTCTTTCAAAAATTATCATGCAAAACAGAGAGGAGAACAGGTACTTTCCTTAGTTTATATTCTTATAAGGGTTCTTGTAAGAATATAAACAGGAATATAAACAGGAGATAAAGTGATTCTTCCCACAGTCATTGAATAAAACAGATTATATATAATACAGAGCTGCCCCTGATCAGCTAACCACCTCTAATAACCATATTTAACAAAATCAATTTGAAGAGTTAATCAATAGTTTAATGAAGTCTGACCCACTGACTTCAGTATACCTTGAGCATTCATAATCAACAAAATATTTTATTCTTCTAAAGATTAACACTGTGAAAAAAGCAAAGCTAAATTTTCTAAACAAATGAAAAAGTTGGTAAGAATGAAATGTATTAAAACCTTACTTACATAGCTTAAGAGAATAATTTAATTTCTAGTTATTACCTAAAATGAGATGAAGAAAAAGTTCTGATAAAGAATCAGATCCACTTCTTCTCTCAAGATTTTAATATACCCATATGGCAATGCTCGCATTCAATTTCTGAATAAAAACTGAAGTGGAAGAACTGGTTCTGACAAGACAAAAGATTTGGAAACTTGGGACAGTTTCTGAATATTTGAACTCACCTGGTAATATTTTATGATTCACCACCAGGGCCCAATCTATTTCTAAATTATATAAGCTAGTAAACTGCATCACTACTTTTCTGGCTAAAGTACTTCCCTCACTCACCCTGGAATTTTTTTAAAAGTCATTTTAAAGAAAAAAACTTTATAAATTTTCATAACCACATACAATATATTGGCAAGTTCTGGCTGTTATCAACACATCTCTGAGCACATCTCCTAAACTTAATAAACAAACTTTAACTTTCCCCCCAAATATTAAGATAATTAGACTAAACCACTGAATTAAAGTGAACTAGAACATAATAGCATAAAAGACAGTTCCCCAAATCCTAAATCCCTATGTTAAGATACTTACTTTTTGTGGGGTGCCTGATATTTATGAAAAAAGATAACCAACCAACAACAAATAAACAAATAGCTGCTTTTATGAAAAAGAAAACACCAAAATGAGACTTGGTTTAAATTTTTCAGAAGACAAAGAAGTATCAACTTGGTACCAATGTAAATCAGTTGTTTACTGGAGACACTGACAACCACAAAAAAGAGGGTGAAGCAGCCTATTAGGTGTCTGCTGAATAATACTTAAGAGCCCCTGAACCACCTCTTGAGCTGTGACATATCAAAAGGATTGTCCCCACGTCTCCAGCAAAGGCAGAAAAAAAAGAAGGCAAGAAAGCAAAGAATACAGAAGAAAGAAGTAAACAGTCAAGAGAAGAGTAAGGACAGAAGAAGGGAAGAAAGCTATATTTCTTTTCTTTTAGAAAGAGGAGGGGAACAAAAAAGAGAGATGTTGAGGTACAGAGGTGACTACATTTGCCTCAGGAACATTAGTCCCAAAGATAATATATATAATCCAATAAGAAGCTGTCCAAGAAGTCATTCTAAGAAAGTTTAGGAAAACCATTCTAAGAAAATCTAATTCCTGAGATGAAATGAACACAGAATCTAATTATCTTTTTCTAAATGCTCTCAGACTATAGGGTGCCCCCCCAAAAATGTATACACACACTTTGAATAATTATAAAGGCAGTGTTTTATTAAAATACATTTCATTTTCAAAATTGAGCTATCAGCTGTTAAAGTGTATATACATTTGAGGGGGGAGACACACCCTGTATATTCTTTTGTTACATTTTATTAAATTACAAGTGTGGTGATTTATATACATCACAGAGGGAAATATTAAAACAAAAGTTTTAAAGGCTAAAAAAATAATAAAACTTCTCAAATGAAATATGCTTTAATCTGGGTACCTATGAAAATCATGCAAAAATACAGCATATGGGATCTGAAACAAGCATGTTGTTTTAATGTTTTTTATTGATTTTAGACAGA
This sequence comes from Cnephaeus nilssonii, assembly GCF_951640355.1. NCBI lineage: Eukaryota > Metazoa > Chordata > Mammalia > Chiroptera > Vespertilionidae > Cnephaeus > Cnephaeus nilssonii. Next base: position 89,769,336 of record NC_137078.1, read on the forward strand.
GGGGAAGGGAAAGGAAGAGATAGAAACACCAAAGTGAGAGAGAATCAATCGGCTGCCTCCTGCACACCCCCTACTGGGGATCATAGGGCAACCTGAGCATGTGCCCAATCACCGAACCATCACCGCCAGACTTGTTTTTGTTTTTAAAAGAATTGGTGAGGTGAATGGGCCTGGAGCTATTAGAAATATCAAGTATTTTGAAGAGAACATAGTAAAAATTTAAAGTCAAGAAGAGTTGAAATGCCATTAAGGACAGAAGATACGAAAAATTAATTAAGTTTTCACTTCTGTTTGGTCTCTTCAAAATAGATAGGTATCGCAGATTGGTTTGAGTGTCCTCAGTTGGACTCAAGACTAAGGAGATATCAGTGAGAATTCTTTAAAGATAGTTGAAGCTCTGACTCTAATAATTTTTCCATGTCATAAGATTGTTTAGGCTTAAAATCTCCTCATAGCCTTTTCTTATACCATTCCTTCCACTGGAGGACTCAATAATTAACAAGTACTATACTTAGTAGTTCTTTTTTACATCAGGATATATTTTTTAATTTTTCACCAGGAAAAAACCCTTCTCAAACTAATCCACACCATGAAAGTTATCCATCCATTTGGTGAATGCATAATAACCAGAATAATTTCTGAACCTTCTATCTCTAAAATCTGAATCAGCGTTCTCACTGAGAGGTTTGGCTCTTTGGATTTGGCTTTCAGTGTGTTTCCTCTAATTGTTTATTTTCTCCAGCTTTCCAAATGCTTTATACTGACTGCCACTACTCTTCCACCCCCTTCTTTACTTTCCTCCTATACACAGGCACACACAAAAAGAATATCAGTACCACTATGTATGCATGCATATGTGCATGCATAAGACACACATGGCCAATGTCTAGAATATAAACCAAAGCTAAAGACATAAATAACATCACACAATAGGAACAAATTCACTTATTCTTATTTCTAAGATAAAACAAAATTGGTTGGTTACTACAACTCACCAGATGGCTCTTCAGGCTCACTTTCATTTTCTTCCTCAGGTGGGGCTTGAGGGGGTGGTGGGGGAAGCTTCTTTTCCTTCTCTGCTTTGGCATTTCTCTCTTCTTCTGAATAATACTCATCTTCTGAGAGGTTGGCCAAGCTTTCATCCATCTCTCTGTACTCTACCTATATGGAGATTATACCAGGGAAAGCTAAATACAGTGAACATCTAAAGTTAGGGACTCAATTTGGAATCATCAGTGAATGTGAATTGCTTTTTTAACTTTAAATTTTAAGGGAAATAAACAAATAACAAGGAACAAGCTAGCTCATAATGGGTAGCTAATTAAAAACAAAATCTCTCATGAAACAATCTTGTGTCAATTCACATTTAGCCCAATATATATCTTTTACATCATAGCACTGACATTCAGATCAATGACTCGAGGCTCTCTAGAACTCTCAAATTAAAAAAGAAAAAGAAAAAGTGTGTGTGTGTGTATCATGTGAGTAGCTAGAGGAGGTTAAGAGTTTTATTGAAAATAGGGACTGGATCAGAAAATGGAAACAAAAATTAAGGATAAACTGGATAGTTCTGACCCATGCTCTAAGAATCTTATTTAACACAAGTATCCATCAAATACTGACCACTGAGTATATGGCACAGTGGAGAAAATGATTATGAATGAGAGTCTCCAGAGACTAAATAAACAGAAACTCTAGAAGCAAATAAAATATCCTAATCAGGTAGCCATCTCATAGAGAGACTTTACAATAAAACCTCCAGCCACGTAAACTTTATCCTATTAACTAAGATAAACGGTATAAATAGATACCTCATGACAATAGGTAAAAAAAGCAACAAGGAGGGAAAATCGTTTCAGAGTGAGACAGGTCAGAAAATGTAATATATACTAATATTGTGTAGTTTCTTTTATCCTTTTAGCCCTTCCTACCCCAAAGATTCAGCACTTTAATCCCCTGCCCATCAATCCTATCCATTCAAACAATAATCCCTTAACAAGTACCTACTATGGAACTGGGTAATGTGCAAATTCTGAGACAAACACGGAATAATAACAAATTCTTTCTACTACAGCAGTTCAGCTAAACTCTATGCCCTTTCAAGGAAGGAAGCTAAGATTGGGAAACATTACAATCTTTACAGGCCCCAGAGTCATAAAGCAGATTACAAGTACTGAGAGCCCTAGCCAGTTTGGCTCAGTGGATAGAGCTTTTAGGCCTGTGGACTGAAGAGTCCTGGGTTGGATTCCTATCAAGGGCACATGCCCAAGTTGCAGGCTCGGTCCCCAGTGGGGGGCGTGCGGGACGCAGCCAATCAATAATTCTCTCTCATCATTGATATTTCTATCTCTCCCTCTTCCTTCCTCTCTGAAATCAATTATGAAAAAAAGTACTGAGAAATTTTGCAGTAAAAACTATCTTTTTAACATTGTTTAATCTACTGTTTTGATGAAGTAGTTGAAGCTCTGACTCTAGTAATTTTTCCATGTCATAAGATTGGAAACTATTAACAAGGAATACATTTGGAAAAGGCTAGTTTAGAGAGTTCTTGGTTTTCAGGAAAAAAGAGATTAGAAAAATACCTAGAGGTAGGAGCAAAGATATCTATACATAAAACCTTGATTTAACAGACTAATTTGGGCGAGGGGGTGTCTGTTACAGCTGAAAGTCCATTATATGATCAGGTTTTCCAAATGCGTATGTTAAAAAAGTTGACAAATTAGTTTACCTGTTTATACTTATGTAGACATGTTTGTGTAATTAAGTATGCATGCAAAGTTTAATTTCAAAGAAAAGTTTTCTATATGTATGACTGTAATTTTAAATTTATACTGAATAGGTCTAGTAAATGCACCAGTCACAGAGAGTAAGCAAATGCACACACACAGCTGGGGCACGCTTAGTGCACCTGGGGACATCTCCCTGCAGGCATCAAAACTGCTGCAGAAAGTCCTACCGGGAGACAACAGACCAATTACCACGTACTAGTGACGTGGTGTGATCACCTGCTAGTCATTCGCAGAACATTGTTACCAGCATTACTCTTGGATTTAAATATATAGACTGTAGTTGTAGTTGTAGATATGGCGACATTACTATGGTTTTTACCACAACATATGGCCTATTTGCTAAAATTTGTTAAAAATAAGTGAATTAATAACAAAAAATAATCTGTTCATTAGAAGCAAATCTTGGTTAAAACCACTTTTAAATTAACAGGGTGTTAATTTTCACATGACATACAGACCGGAAATTGTGTCCATTCAATCCGAAGTCCATTAAATCAAGGACTGCAAAATTGAGGGTTTACTGAACTTAAAAACAACAACACAACATTGTGTTCCACAGAACCCTAGGATTCTTCGGGATTTTATTTAAAATTTTTAATCCTCACTCAAGGATATGTTTTTATTTATTTTAGAAAGAGGAAGGGGGAGAGAGAGAAACAGAAACATCAATGAGAGATAGAAACATCGATGGGTTGTCTCCCATATCTGCCCCGACTGGGGATTGAAGCCGCAACCTAGGTATGTGCCCTGATGGGGACTCAAACCTGAGAACTTTGGTATATGGGATGATACTCCAACCAACTGAGCCACCCGGCTAGGGCTCACTTATTAATTTTTAAAACAAATACACACTCATGTGTTATCCAAACAGTAACCCTTTAGAAACAACCAACACATGAACTTGTACTGTTTGGTAACAATTTTGGAGAGCCCTAAGGATGAAATTTCTCCTTCCATCTCTTTTCTTTTCCTTGTTTCCTTGTTTCCTTGTTTCCTTCCTTCCTTCCTTCCTTCCTTCCTTCCTTCCTTCCTTCCTTCCTTCCTTTCCTTCCTTCCTTCCTTCCTTCCTTCCTTCCTTCCTTCCTTCCTTCCTTCCTTCCCCTCCCTCCCTTTCTCCCCCCCCCCACTTTTGTTTCTCTTCATTCCTTCCTTTTTTGTTGTTGTTGTTGTTAATCCTCACCTGACGATGTTTTCCCATTGATTTTTAGGGAGAGTGGAAGAGAGGGAAAGACAGAGAGGCACATCGATATGAGGAAGAGAGGGTAAGACAGAGGAACATCAATGTGAGAGAAACACATTGATAGATTGCCTCCTGTATGAGCCCTGACCAGGATCCTGCAACCAAGGTACGTGCCCTTGACCGGAATCAAACCCAGGACCCTTTGGTCTGCAGGCCGACGCTCTATCCATTGAGCCAAACCAGCTAGGGCCCATTTCTTTTCAACTGTCTTAGATGGCAAAACAGGTATCACAATACCAGATATTAAGCTATATTACAAAGCCACTGTTCTCAAAACTGCCTGGACTGGCAGAAGAACGGACATAGATCAATGGAACAGAACAGAGAACCCAGAGGTTGACCCAAGCCATTATGCTCAATTAATATTGGACAAAGGAGGCAAGAGCATACAATGGAGTCACGATAGTCTCTTCAATAAATGGTGTTGGGAAAATTGGACAGATACATGCAAAGAAATGAAACTAGACCACCAACTTTCACCATACACAAAAATAAACTCAAAGTGGATAAAGGACTTAAACGTAAGATGGGAAACCATAAAAATCTTAGAAGAATCAATAGGCAGCAAAATATCAGATATATGTCGTAGCAATATCTTTACTGATATAGCTCCTAAGGCAACTAAGGAGAAAATAAACAAATGGGACTACATCAAAATAAAAAGCTTCAGCACAGCAAAAGAAACCATCAACGAAACAAGAAGAAAGCCCACTGCATGGGAGAACATATTTGCCAATGCTATCTCAGATAAGGGTTTAATCTCCAAAATTTACCAGGAACTCATAAAACTTAACAAAAGGAAGATAAACAATCCAATCAAAAAATGGTCAAAAGATCTAAATAGGCACTTTTTGAAAGAGGAATACAGAAGGCCCAGAGACATATGAAAACATGCTCAAAGTCACTAAGCATCCAAGAGATGCAAATCAAAACAACAATGAGATACCATCTTACACCTGTCAGAATGGCTATCATCAACAAATCAACAAATGACAAGTGCGGGTGAGGATGTGGAGAAAAAGGAACCCTCGTGCACTGCTGGTGGGAATGCAGACTGGTGCAGCCACTGTGGAAGACAGTATGGAGTTTCCTCAAAAAGTTAAAAATGGAACTCCCATTTCACCCAGTAATCCCACTTCTAGGACTATATCCCAAGAAACCAGAAACACCAATCAGAAAGGACATATGCACCCCTATGTTCATAGCAGCACAATTTACAATAGCTAAGATTTGGAAATAGCCTAAGTGCCCCTCAGCAGATGAGTGGATTAAAAAACTGGTACATCTACACAATGGAATACTACACTGCTATAAAAAAGGATACAACGGTATGGATGGAACTGGAGAGCATATGGTAAGTGAAATAAGCCAGTTGGAGAAAGATAAATATCAGATGATGTCACTCATATGTGGGATATAATGATCAACATAATTTGAACAAGAATAGATTGATCTAGAGACAAATGGTAGGAGAGGGGGGGTTAGAGAGCAACTAAAGGACTTGTATGCGTGCATATTAGCATAACCAATGGACATAGACACTGGGGCGGTGGGGGCTTGCCCAGGGTGGGAATGGCTGGAGAGGGGGAGGTCAATTGGGGGAAAAGGAGACATATGTAAAACTTTATACAATAAAAACAAAACAAAAAAACAGGTAAGTAGTATTTTATTTTGGGATTTTGCATAAAAATTTATTTTGTTAAAAAAAAAGTGTTTCTCCACTTAATAAAAAGTTTAAAAACCACCTGAAAGAATCATATACACTCTAAAAATAAAAATTATTTTCTGAGAAAAGGAATAGATAGTTTGAACACAAAGGCCTGGGAATCTCTCATCTTTAAGTAAAATTCTTAAAGACTTCAGAGATTGTACAACCATGTACTTAAACCAAGGACAAAAAGATGTCCCAATATGAGGATATGTGTCATGAACAAGTTTCAAATTTACATCTCTAGTCTCGTCCACGCCCTGGATACAACGATTCATTCATTTCCCAATCACCTTAAACCTCCAGTTTTTTTATTTTTTTTTTAATTTGCTTATTTATTTTCATCTTTCTTCCTTTTCATTCAACTAGGGTACAACTGCCAGATTAATTTTCCAAATCCGTGATCTATTCAGATAGTTTAACAGATGAACGCCAACCTTTTAAACCAACATATAAACTCTCTAGCTCTAACTACTAGATATAGTCAAACTTACCTCTAATCATTTGCTAACACACTAGTCCACAAGTGCTTAATGCTCCCTTAACTCCCTAAAAGCGACTCCCACCTTTTTCTATTAATCCAATGCCTGAAATCAAGGTTCACCACTCTGCATATTATTCCCTCACTATTCCAAACTTACAAACACATCTTCCCCTGCTCTGAATTCTCACAGCACTATGATCTGCACTTGCTAGTCTAGTGCAGTGCTGTCAATGGAATTTTCTATAATAATGTTCTGCATCTGTGCTTTCAATATGGTAGAACTAGCCACATGTGGCTACTGAGCACTTACCACGTGGCTACTTAAGTTTAAATTAAAAATTCCGTTTCCTCAGTCATATTAGTCACATAGTAAGTGTTCAATAGTTCAATGTGGCTAGTGGCTACCATACTAGACAGCACAGATCTAGTGTTTGGCTCTCTACAGTCTAGACATAACTCTGCAACCTGAACATTACTGATTCCTCCAATTTATCTTGCTCCTAGAAAAACCTCATTTCCAATTAAATTCATTTGCCCATTGTTCCCAATGTTCAATTATCCACTCTGGGCTCCCTTTTGCTTCTCAAATTCCTTTGTATTATATCCTAAGCATTTTTCACTTCCTTTTCCCCACCGGTAGTACTTTATTACCGGGCACAGTAATAAGCACTTTGTTTACATTATATCTAAACCCAATAACCTTACAAGACAGGGTTTATTTTCCTGGCATAAATGAGTCTTAAAAGAAAATTTAACTCTGCTCTGGTGGGGTAGCTCAGCTGGTTAGTGCTTCGTCCCAATTAGGTCAAGATTTCAGGTTCAAACTTAGGTCAGGGAACATTTAAGAAGCAATCAATGAATGCACAAACAAGTGTAACAACAAAACTGATGTTGCTCTTCCTGTCCAAAATCAAATTAAAAGAAAATTTAAGCCCACCCTTTTCCAGAATACGTTTCTAAATTCTGTCCTTTTAAGGCCCCATTCCTGAAGATGCTTGGTGTTCCTAAAATCCCAACCCAATCTACCATTTCTAAACCTTAAATATGTTGCCATAATGTTAATACGTATACACTCAGAGATGAATTTATTTTTATACTAATGAAACTAGCTTCAGGGACCCCCTGACTGAATGGACTGCTTCCAATATCCTGAACCTAATTTTGGGGTTCTCAAAACTAAAAAAAAACTCAAGCCAAAAAATACAGATATATCCCTTAAATACACCTCAAAATTTCTGAAGCAAATGCCTGTCTACACTGTACTCAGCTTGCTTTTTATTCCTATGGATACTCCACCCCATGAGATCTGTGTCCTCTGTCTCCCAAGACTGGCTAGGAATAGATGTTTTCTAGTTTCTTACTTCCTAGTTGCTCCCCCAAATAAATACATAACCCATTTTTCTTTTCGTAGTTTCAAAGCAAATCACAATGGAAAGAGAGGGTAACAAAAATTAAAATAAACACAGGTGAATTACAAAGAAATATTATAGCATGCACCAAACTGATCTACAGATTCAATGCAACCACAATCAAAATCTCAGCTATCTTATTTGCAAAAAATTGATAAACTGATCCTAAAATTCATATCGAAGTACAAAGGACAAAATCTTTAAAAAGAACAAAGTTGAAGAACTCACCCTTCTGATTTCAAAACTTATTGCAAAGCTACTATAATCAGGACAGTGTGGTAATGGCATAAGAACAATACTTTAACCCTTTGCACTCGCTTGCTTTTTTCTCGATTCCTTTATTCTAATGCTAACCGTGTCGAGTCACACTCGACATCCGAGTGCAAAAGGTTAAAAGATTAAAAATGGAGGCAAAGTAAATGGATGTTGCATGGACATGCTCCCAGGAACAAACTGGAATCACAACTAAAATACAGAAGAACTTCCTGAATAATCAACAGAAGACTCGCAGGAAACAACCCTGATACCCAAAGACCAAAAGTGGAGAGCCCAGAGAGACTGCAGAGGACATCTTTCCCACACAGACATTTGCCTTGCCTGCGGGGGAAGGCAGTAGACTGACCCTATTGGAAAACACCTTGCCCTGAGGCCACTTAAGAGACTAAAAATAGGGGAGGGAGGGTGTCAATTGGGGGAAAAGGAGACATATGTAAAACTTTAGACAAAATAAGTAAATATATAAGACTAAAAATAACAATTAGCCTCCAGGCAGAAGCAACTGCCCCACCCTGTTGGAAAAAAACCTTCACCACACCTCAGGACGATTGCCTGAGGGCAATTCAAGTCAGAATCGAATCAGTCTATAGACAGAGGTGGTCTCTAGAGCAGATGTCACCAACCTTTTGTACCTCCCGGACCACCAGTAGGTAACCACTGCTCCAAAGGTTTCCTTAAACCAGCAGTCGCCAACCTTTCGGACCTCACAGACCACCAGTGGCCCGTGGACTACTGGTTGGCAATCGCTGCTCTAGAGGCTTTAAGTCTTTGCCTGATCTAATTAGCCATAAACAGCATTTGACACTGTCCTGCACTAGAAATTGAGAGTCATAGAGGTCTACCTAATGTGAGAATAAACAAGTAATCTTTTCTGTCAAAAAAGTGAGTTTAGGCAACTGCCATTTTGGTCCGCATGACTTAGCTGCCAGTTTTTACTCTAATGACTTGCAGCTCCCCTTGGGGGCACCATTTTGAAAGAGCAAAGGTCACCCCTTCCTTTAAATTAGCCAATGGCGCAAGACTGGGACCCTAAGCTCTTCCAATCATGAGTGAGGGACGAATCATGTACGTCAGAAATAAAATCCCAAGCAGACCACCTGCTCGGTATACGTGTTGCCAGACTCTGTGCTGGTATGTAGCCTTTTGCATAAGACAAGATATTTGCCTTGCTGTCTGGCTCCTGAGTATGCTTTGTGTTCTACCAGGACCCCTGATTTAGGGGGCTCACCTTATTTCTAACACTAATACATAGTCACAAACCCAAATAGACAGCCAAAATGAGGAGACAAAGAAATAACCCCCAAATGAAAGAACAAGAGAATTCCCCAAAGAAGAGATAAATGAAGCAGAGGATTTATCTGAAATAGAGTTCAGAGTAATGATGGTAAAGATACTCAATAGCATGAAAAAAGACACAGTAACTAAGAAAAAAGAACAGTCGGAGATAAAGAATGACATAACACAAATAAAGAAGACACTGGAAGGAATACAACACAGCAGTTAGGGGAAGCCGAGGATCAAGTCAGTGAATTACAAGACAAGGTTGAAAAAAATCACTCAGAGAATAAAAAACAACAAAACAAAACAAAACCCAATTAAAAAACAGGAGGACAGCTTAAGGGAGCTGTGGGACAATGTGAAACGTAACAATGTTAGAATAGCAGGTGTGCCCGAAGAGGCAGAAAGGGATAAAGTTTTTGAAGAAATAATGGCAGGAAACTTTCCTAACCTGGTAAAGGAAAAAGTCACACAAGTTCAGGAGGCACAGAGAACCCTAAGCAAGAAGAACCCAAAACAGGCCCACGCCCAGATACATCAGAATTAACATGCCAAAAATTAAAGACAAAGAGAGAATCTTAAAGGCAGCAAGAGAAAAGAAAACTACTACCTACAAAGGAGCTCCCATCCCATAAGGCTGACACCTGATTTCTCATCAGAAACTCTATAGGCCAGAAGGGAATGGCATGAAGTACCCAAGGTAATAGAAAGCAAGGATCTGAAACCAAGATTACTATATCCACCAAGGCTATCATTCAAAATAGATGGTGAAATAAAGAGCTTTCCAGTTAAAAAAAAAAAACAAAACACTAAAAGAGTTTACCACCACCAAACCAGCATTACAAGAAATGCTAAGGGGACTGCTGTAATGAGAAGAAACAGAGAGAGAAACCTAGGCATACAGAATTAAAATGGCAATAAATAAGTACCTATCAACAATAACCCTAATGTAAAATGGATTAAATGTTCCAATCAAAAGGAATAGGGTAACTGAATGCATACAAAACCATGACCCAACTATATGCTGTCTACAAGAGACCCATCTCAGAACAAAAGACACACAAAGGATGAATGCGAAGGGATGGGAAAAAATTTTCCATACAAATGGAAAATAAAAAGAAACAATTCTCATATCCAACAAAATAGACTTTAAAATGAAGGCTATCACAAGATGCAACAAAGGTCACTACATAATACTAAAGGGATTGATCCAACAAGAGGATATAACCCTGGTAAACATATATGCACCCAATATAGGAACACACCTAAATATATAAACAAACTTCTAGAGGACTTTAATGGAGAGATTGACAATAATACAGTCATAGTAGGGGAGTTTTACACTCTGCTGACTTCACTGGATAGATCTTCCAGACAAAAACTTAACAAGGAAACAGTGACTCTAAAGAGCACACTAGATCAGATGGATTTAATTGGCATTTATAGAACATTTCACCCCAACACAGCAGAATATACATTCATCTCAAGTGCACATGGATCATTCACAAAGATAGACATGTTAAAACACAAAACCATTTGCTTCAAGTTCAAGAAGATTGAAATTATACCAAGCATCTTCTCAGATCACAGTGGAATGAAATTAGAAATCAACTACAGTAAAAATATCCCAAAACATTCAAACACATGGAGGCTGAATAGCATGCTATTAAACAATGCATGGATTACCACAAAGATCAAGAAAGAAATAAAAAAATTTCCTGGAAACAAATGAAAATGAACACACAACAACCCCAAATCTCTGGGACACAGCAAAAGCAGTCCTGAGAGTGAAGTTCATAGCACTACAGGCATATTTCAAAAAACTAGAAAAATCAGCAATAAACTATTTAAGCCTACAACTTAAATAGTATCTAGAAAGAGAACAACAAGAAAAGGCCAGAGTAAGTAGAAGGAAATAATAAAGATTAGAGCAGAATAATATAGAGACTAAAAAAAAAAAAAAAAAAAATGAAATCAAGAGCTGGTTCTTTGAAAGGATAAACAAAATTGATAAACTGTTAGCCAGACTCATCAAGAAACAAAGAGAGAGGACCCAAATAAATAAAATCAGAAACGAAAGTGGAGAAGTAACCACTGACACCACAGAAATACAAAAAATTGTAAGAAAATACTATGAACAACAATATGCCATCCAGCTAGACAATGTGCATGAAATAGACAAATATCTAGAAAAATACAACCTCCCAAAACTGAATCAGGAGGAATCAGAAAACCTGAATAGCCGATAACAACTGATGAAATAGAAGAGGTAATGAAAAAAACTGCCAGCAAACAAAAGCCCAGGTCCAGATGGTTTCACAGTGGAGTTTACCAAACATTCAAAGAACTAACACCTATACTCCTCAAACTATTTCAGAAAATCCAAGAGGAAGGAACACTTCCAAACTCTTTTAATGAGGCCAGCATTATCCTAATTCCAAAATCAGATAAAGATACTACAAAGAGAATATAAGCCAATATCTCTGATGAACATAGGTGCTAAAATCCTCAACAAAATATTAGCAAATCGCATCCAGCAATATATTAAACAGATCATACACCATGGCCAAGTGGGATTTATTCTAGGGATGCAGGACTGGTACAATATTCACAAATCAATAAACGTGAAACATCACATAAAGAAATTAAAAGACAAAAATCACATGACCATATCAATAGAGGCAGAAAAAGCATTTGACAAAATCCAACACCCATTTTTTACTTTTGATAAAAACTCTCAGCAAAGTGGGAATAGAGAAAGTATATCTCAACATGACAAAGGCCATATATGATAAACCTACAGCCAACATCGTACCCCATGGGCAAAAACTAAAAGCATTTCCCCTAAGAACAGGAACAAGACAAGGATGTCCACTTTCACCACTCTTCCTCAACATAGTACTGAAAGTTCTAGCCACAGCGATCAGACAAGAAGAAATAAAAGGCATCCAAATTGGAAAGGAGGAAGTAAAATTCTCATTATTTGCAGATGACATGATATTATACATAGAAAACCCTAAAGACTCCATCAAAAAAACTACTAGATTTAATAAATGGATTTGGCAATGTAGCAGGATACAAAATCAACACCCAAAAATTGATGGATTTTTTTTCCACCAATAATGAATTCTCAGAAAGAGATACATGAAAACAAACAATCCCATTTACCACTGCAACAAAAAAATTAAGATACTTAGGAATAAACTTAACCAAGAAGGCAAAAGACCTATACTTGGAATACTACAGGATGTTGAAAAAAGAGATAGAAGAAGATATAAACAAGTGGAAGAATATACCGTGTTCACGGATTGATAGAATCAACATCACTAAAATGTCCATACTACCCAAGGCAATCTACAGATTCAATGCATTTATTGTAAATTATACTGCTATGAACAGAGGGGTGCATGCAATCTTTCTGATTGGCATTTATTCCCTATTAAAATACCAACAACATATTTCACAGAGCTAGAACAAATACTCCAAAAAATTTATATGGAATCAAAAAAGACCCCGAATAGCTGCAGCAATTTTGAGAAAGAACCAAGTTGGAGGAATCACAATACCAGATTTCAAACTATACTGCAAAGCCACTGTAATCAAAACAGCCTGGTACTGGCACAAGAACAGGTATGTAGATCAATGGAACAGAACAGAGAGCCCAGAAATCGACCCAAGCCATTACACTCTATTAATATTTCACAAAGGAGGCAAGAACATAGAATGGAGTCAAGAGAGTCTCTTCAATAAATGGTGTTGGGAAAATTGGACAGATACATGCAAAAAAAATGAAACTAGACCACCAACTTAACACCATACATAAGAATAAACTCAAAATGGATAAAAAACTTAAATGTAAGAGGTGAAACCATAAAAATCCTGTAAGCACCATAGGCAGCAAAATCTCAGACATCTCTCATAGCAATATGTTTATAGATACCTCTCCTAAGGCAAAGGAAACTAAGGAGAAAATAAACAAACGGAATTACATCAAAATAGAAAGCTTCCGCACAGCAAAAGAAACTATCAATAAAACTAAAAGAGAGCCCACTGTATGGGAGAACATATCTGGCAATGATACATCTGATAAAGGGTTAATATCCAAAATATATAAGGGACTCATACAACTTAACAAAAGGAAGACAAACAATCTAAAAAATGGGCAAAGGACCTAAAGAGACACTTCTCCAAAGAGGACATACAGATGGCCAAGAGAAATATGAAAGAATGCTCAAAGTCACTGATCATCTGAGAGATGCAAATCAAAATGACAATGAGGTACCATCTCACACCTGTCAGAATGGCTGCCATCAACAAATGACAAGTACTGGTGAGAACGTGGAGAAAAGGGAACCCTAGTACACTGCTGGTGGGAATGTAGACTGGTGCAACCATTATGGAAAACAGTGTGGAGTTTCCCAAAAAAATTAAATATGTAACTGCCATTTGAACCACTGATCCCACTTCTAGGAATATATCCTAAGAAACCCAAAGCACCAATCAGAAAGAATGCATGCACCCTTCTGTTCATAGCAGTATAATTTACAATAGCTAAGATCTGGAAACAACCCAAGTGCCCATCAGTAGGTAAGTGGATAAAAAAAGCTGTGGTACATTTATAACATGGAATACTATGCAGCAGTAAAAAAAGAAGAATCTCTTACAATATGAGACAGCACTGAGGGACCTGGAGAGTATCATGCTAAGTGAAATAAGTCAGTCAGAGAAAGACAAGTATCACGTGATCTCACTCATATGCGGAATCTAACGAACAAAATAAACAGATAAACGGAGTGGATCCAGAGACATGGAAGCAGGGAACAGAGTGCAGAATCTCAGAGGGAAGGTGGAGGATAGTGTGTGGGTGGGAGATAATCAACCATTGTATGCATATATGTATAACCCATGGACACAGACAATAGGGTGCTGAAGGCCTGGGGCAGGGTGGGGGCGGGGCCAGAGGGGGGCTGGAGGTGTTAATGGGGGGAAAAAGGGGGACATGTGTAATACATTCAACAATAAAGAATTATTAAAACAAAACAAACAAAACAATCTTTATAGATCAGTAGGAGAGAACTGAGAGTTCAGAAACAAACCCTTACATTTATGGTCAGTCAATGCCAACTATTCAAAGGGGGAAAGACTAGTCTTCAACAAATTGTGCTGGATATCCACATGCAAAAGAATGAAATTGAACCCATACCTCAGACCATATTAAAAAAAATTATTTCCAAAATGATCATAGACCTAAATGCAAGAGTTAAAACTATAAAACTCTTAGAAGAAAACACAGGAGTAAATCATGATATTGGATTAGGCAATATTTGCTTAGATATAACACCAGAAGCAAAAGCGACAAGAGAGATAAATTGGACATCAAAATTTAAAACTTTTATAACCACCATAAAGAACTCTACTCAACAATAAAGACAACCCAATTTAAAAACGAACCAAAGATATGAATAGACATTTCACCAAAGAAGTTATACACATGGCCAATAAGCACAAGAAAAGATGCTCAACATCATTAGGGTAATACTATACATCAAAACCACAATGATACCACTTCACATCCACAAGGATGACTATAATAACCAGACAGTATTAAGTGTCAACAAGAATGTAGAAAAATTGGACCCCTCATACACAACTGGTAGAAATGCAAAATGGGGTGGCTGCTGTGGAAAACTGTTTGACAATTCCTCAAAAAGTTAAACCAAGAGATACCAGCAATCCCACGCTTAGGTATATACTCAAGAGAACTGAAAACATATCTATATATATATAATCTATATACACTGAGTGGCCAGATTATTATGATCTCTGAATGCATAATAATCTGGCCACTCAGTGTATATCCTATATAATAATCCTAAATAATAAAAGGCTAATATGCAAACTGACCCCTCGACCAGGAGTTCGACCAGCAGGCAGGCCGGCCAACCGCCCATGTCCCCTCCCCCTGGCCAGGCTGGCCGGACCACACCCATGCACGAATTCATGCACCGGGCCACTCTGTGTGTATGTGTCTATATCTATACTAGAGGCCCAGTGCATGATTGAATCATGCACGTGTAGGGTCCCCTACACGCTTCCGCTTTTCGCGGTGGAGCTGGGTGCCTGTCTGCTGGTGCACCAGGCCTTTCAGAAGCCTCCGGCTCGGCAGAGGCTTCTGAAAGGCCTGGTGCCAGAGCAGACAGGCACCCAGCTCCCCCATTTTTGATGGTCCGTGGCCACTGAGGGGGGCTACCCTGCTGTTGAGAGGCGCAGGGGGCGGGAGTCCCGCCCCCTGCGCCTCTCAACAGCAGGGTAGCCCCCCGCAGTGGCAGCGGATCCATGCCTCTCAATGGCCGGATAGGCCACCCCGAGTCCCGCCCCCCAGCCTCCCGCGGCCCAATCGTGGGCGTAGCGGAGTGATGGTAATTTACATGTTACTCTATTATTTGATAGGATAGACACATACACACAGAGTGGCCAGATTATTATGTGTTCAGAGATCATAATAATCTGGCCACTCAGTGTATATAAAAGGCTATGTGTCCAACCACCCGACTGGTCGCTATGATGCGCACTGACCACCAGGGGGCAGACGCTCAACGGAGGAGCTGCCATGACGCGCACTGGCCATTTAAAAATAAATGGCACCACGGACCTGACGCCAACAAACCAACACTCAGCTTCCCCCAAGTGGGACACAGGCCCCACCACCACCCTGAAGTGACACCCCACCAAATCTCAGCCAACACTGCCAAGATCCCATGGCACAAAATGTGGCCCACAGCCCAGCCCAGCCTGGAAACGGTCACTGTGGGTGCCAGGAAATGACGTCAACTAGTAATGCCCGGCTTCCGGCTTCCTCTCCCTAGCGACTAGCCTCCTTGGGGTTTCTTCAGCCCAGGAACCCAACTTGCTTTATAGCCAGGTGCAAACACTTTACAGTTTAACCAAATGTTTATGAAGCATTTTCCCATGTCTCATCTCATTTGATCCTCACAGAAGTCCTGGAGTAGGTAGATAGGAGACTCGGTAGAATCCTCTTTTCTTTTCATTAGCAAGATGCAAATAGCGTTATTAAAATATTTCTTCTAATTAATTTCCTTGCAATGTGCATGAATCCGTGCACTGGGACACTACTAGTGTGTATATAACAGAATTATCCTTAATAGCCAAAAAAGTGGAAACAACCCAAGTGTCCATCAAATGATGAATAGATAAACAAAATGTGGGATATTATTTGTCCACAGAGTTATGAAGTACTGAATGGAAGTACTACAACATGGATAAACCTTGAAAACATGCTAAAACCAGACATAAAAGGACACATATTATATGCTTTTGTTTATATGACATAGCCAGAATAGGCAAGTCCACAGAGACAGAAAGGAGATTAGTGGTTATCAGGAGCTGGGGAAGGGGGAAATGGGGATTGACTGCTAATGGTACAGGTGTCTTTTGGGGGTGATGAAAATGTCCTAAAACTAACTCTGGTGCTGGTTGCACAACTTTGATTATGCTAAAAAACCAATGAGTTGTACACTTAAAAATGGTAAATTTTATGGCATGTGAATTTTCTAAAAAAACACACACAAAACAAACAAAAAACAAAAGAAACACATTTTAAAAAACATCTAATTCTAAAAGAAAAAACAAACCAAAAACCCCATCTTATCACATGGGTTTCTGGCCACACTTTCCATTGAAATAGTAAAATTAAAACCCTATTAGGCTCCCGTCCTCTATTTCATTTCTGAGAGTTAAGAGTCGACAACCTGTGCTCTTTCTTTTTATTTTCCATTAAAATATATTTTTATTGATTTCAGAGAGAAAGGGAGAAGGAGAGATAGAAACATAAATGAGAAAGAGTCATCAATCGGTTGCCTCCTACACGCCTCTTGACTGGGAATGAAACTGTGACCTCCTCGTTCATAGGTGGACACTCAACCACTGAGGCACACCAGCCGGGCCCTCTGTGTTTTTCTAACCCATGCTTTGGTAAAAGCCCCCGAAAATATTTCCCTCCTTTTACTTAGCACAGGTATTCCTGGAGAGAGATCTCTGAAGTGGGCAGCGGAATCTGATAGCTCATCTTAGGAGGCTCCTCATATTTAGCTAACAGAAGGTAGAAGGAGAGTCTCCCAGCCCTAAGGAAAAAAACCAATCCTCCAGATACCTCGATTTCATACTTCCAGCCTCCAGAACTGAGAGACAATTAATGTTATGTAAGACACACACACACAGAAGTTCCTCATACACACTGACTTGGTATATATACCCACTTAAAAATTATATACAGATGGAAAACTTGTATGCACAAATTATATGAATTGTATGATTTTAAATATTTACTTAAAAATTATATGTACATATATTTCTAGTTTTTTTCAACTCAACCACGAAATCTCCAATAAAGGCCCAAGTCTAAAGTCTGTGCACTTGGAATAATGAACACACAATACAATATACAGATGATGTATTACAGAACTGTCCACCTGAAACCCATATAAGTGATTAACCAATGTCATCCCAATAAATTCAATAAAATTAAAAACAAATAAATACAATCTCTGCTCTAGTACTGCCCCAGTGCCCTATACACTGTAGGTATCCCATGTGGTCTTTATTATTTTTATTTTTTTTTAATTGATTTTTTACAGAGAGGAAGGGAGAGGGATAGAGGGATAGAGAGCTAGAAACATCAATGAGAGAGAAACATCGATCAGCTGCCTCCCGCCCACCCCCTATTGGGGATGTGCCCGCAACCAAGGTACATGCCCTTGACCGGAATGGAACCTGGACCCTTCAGTCCCCAGGCCGACGCTCTATCCAGTGAGCCAAACCAGCCAAGGGCCCCATGTGGTCTTTTGTTTCAGAGGCTGATGATACCTTATCACCACACACCAAAGTGTAGGGCTTACATTCCAGTTCCACCACTTACTTAGCTGTGTGACTTTGGGCAAGTTGCTTAAACTGTGTGCCTCAAGTTTACCCATTCCTAAAATGAAGCTGGCCATACCTGCCCCTGGGTGTTCAGCAAAAACAAAACACTGATGACGCTCTGAATGAACATGGCTTCTGGCACCCCGAGACGCGAGGCTGCTATTGTCTGTATAGACTAGTCTATGGCAAATCTTCTCCTTCCCATACTTTTGAACCTAGACTAATTGATATTAGCCCTCTTAATCAGCTTCATCTGTTAAAAAAAAAAATCTACGCCAAAAGATCACTGGGGGAATAAAAAGAACAAGAGGAAAACTATCACACATCAAGGGCTCGAAAAAGATGTTCCTTTCTTTCCGGTCTCCCTGGCTACGGCGTGTCATTAGCATCGCCCTCCAGCCCCGGTGCTCCCAGCTGACACTCGGTCAGTACCGCGGAGCGGCTCCCAGGCACACCTGGGGACAAACGAGCGCTGTGCGTCTCCAACAACGCCAACCAGAGCTCCACGTCAGGGAGCCATTTTTGCCACTCAGGAAAATGAAAAGGTGCGCGAATGAACGAGTGGATCAGCCCTCCCATCAATCCCCGTTTCCCAGCACAAAGACCGCATTCAACACGGGCAGAGACCTTGCCCTCCCTCATCCCGCTCCCGGGGAGGTGGGGTGGAGACGGACGGGCTGGGGAGAGCTGGGTGGGCGCGGGACAAAAAGGCCGGAGGGCTCCGGAGGGCTGACGGGGGCTGGCCAGCCTCGGGAAAGCTAGACACCGGGATGTGCGGTTTGAGGGATGGGGGTCGGACCTCACCTTCGCCCGCTTGCGCCGGCTGGTCCGTCGTCCCTCCGGAGTCTCAGCGATCCCCGTCTCCATGGGGGTTGCAGAACCAGGCACGACGGTAGGCCCGGCTGGAGGCCCGGCGGACCCTGGCGGCTCGGCGAGGCCCCCGGGGGGCGAGGCCCGCGGAGGCTCCTTCTTGCGGGGAGTGCGCTCTCCCGCCACCCCCGGCCCGGGCTCCACAGGGCCCGACGGGCCCGCGGGCGGCGCGGCCACCTCGGAGCCATTCTCCGAGCCTGCCGCTACCCCAGCGCCCGCCTCCGAGCCAGCCGCGGCCGCCGCGGCCGCCGCAGCCGCCGCCTTCTTCCCGGACAACATCTCGGGCCGCCTGGGTGCTGACAGCCGTGGGGGCCGCTCAGCCTGCGGGTCCGAGGGTACGTGGGTCCGGGGCCGCGTCGCGTAGCTCCGCTTCTCCCAGTCCGCGCGCTGCCTACCGCCGCCGCGTACGTACGCGCGGAGCGCGCTCCCGTCGCGTCCGGACAAAAAAGCCGGAGACGCCCACGGCCCCGCCCCCCCGCTGCCATAGAGTCGCGTCCTCGCGGCTAGAGCGGCACCATGGCAAAGAGCGCGGTGCTTTCCTAGAGCGTCTCCTTGGCCTTTGGAGTTGGCCCGACACCCTCCTGGTCTTAGGGCTTCTGAGCCAGACTGCACCTCTGAGGGCGACCATTTCATCCAGGGATTTGGGTGCACTTATAAATTCATTCATTTTCATTCATTCATTCATTCATTCATTCATTCATTCACCTATTTGCTGATTCAACCAATATAGGTGACAAGGGCTTAATTATGTAATTCTTGCTTTCAAAGAGCGTATGGTCTAGGGATGGGCAATCTCACTTATTTATAATTGTCCTTGATTGTACTGGGGAAATCTTGGAGAGCAAACAAGTTTCGTGGTAATAAAATGGACAGTAATTAATAAACCCAGTTTTGAGTCCAACAGGATTGTTCTTGCATCCAAAGCTTTGTTCATGCCCTTGCTCCCTCACACCTCCATTCCCTTTGTCCACTCCCCCCATACACCTGTTTCTACAAGTAGTGAACATATGTCAAATGTTTGTTTGTTTATTTATTTATTTATTGAGAGAACAGCAGGACAATATAGCTGGTTCAAAGGAGAATATGAAAAATTGATATATATAGTCATTGGTGAGTGGAAAACAGAATGCTAGGAAAGGATTGCAAAGTATCTATATACATAAAAGCCTAAGTGACTGTTATGACCAGTTGACCGGAGCAACTGGAACGACCGGTTGACCAGTCGCTATGACGCGCACTGACCACCAGGGGGCAGATGCTCAACATAGGAGCTGCCCCCTGGTGGTCAGTGTGTTCCCACAGCCAACCTCCCGTGGCCTCTCCCCCCACCCCCTACACAAATTCGTGCACCAGGCCTCTAGTTTTTAAATAAGAAAAAGCAGTTGATGTCTTACAATGCCATAAAACTAAACTCTAAACTTTGGGGCTTATCTTTTCTCTCAGACAGAACTCATTTGCATTTACACCCACCCCCGCCCCCCCGCAAAAAAAACACACCACATTTTCTGCTTAACTATTTTTTTTTACCCAGAAATATAGGCATACCTCGGAGGTCTTGTGGTTTGGGTTCCAAACCACCATAATAAAGCAAGTATTACAATAAAGCCAGTCATAATCTTTTTGCTGGTGGAGGGTCCTACCTTCAATTTGTAAAAAGCAAAACACCTGTGAAGCACAATAAAGCAAAACACAATAAAGCACGGTAGGCCTGTAACTAGTTAGTTTCATTTTCTTAAATTGTGGTAAAATATATATAACATAAAACTTACCATCTTAAGCATCTTTAAATGCACAGTTCACTAGTGTTAAGTACATTCACATGATTGTACAATCTCCAGAACTCTTTTCATCTTGAAAAACTCTGGACCCATTAAACAATAATTCCCCAACACTCCCCCCACCACACCCCCTGCCCCTGCCAACCACCATTCTACCTTCTGTATCTATAAATTGGACCACTCTAAATATCTCCTATAACTGGAATCAAACAGCTTTTGTCTTTTTGTGACTGGCTTATTTCATTTAGCACAATCTCCTCAAAGTTCATCCATGTTGTAGCGTGTACCAAAATTTCCTTCATTTTTAAGACTGAATAATATTCTAATGTCTGTATATACAATATTTTGCTTATCCATTTATCTGTTGGTGGACTTTTGGGTTGCTTCCACTTTTTGGCTATAGTGAATAATGCTGCTATAGACATGGGTGTGCAAATATCTCTTCAAGACCCTGCTTTCAGTTCTTTGGGATGTATATTCCCAAGTGGGATTGCTAGAGCAACTTACCCATTTTTTGGAAGTTCACATCTGGCCCTGGACGGTGTGGCTTGGTTGGTTGAGCATTGTCCCATGCACCAAAGGGTTTCTGGTTCCATTCTGGGTCAGGGCACATGCCCAGGTTTTGAGCTTGATCCCTAGTGGAAGGGCGGGGCATGTAGGAGGCTGCCGATCTGGGTGTTTCTCACATTCTCTCTCTCCCCCCTCTCCCTTCCTCTCTCTCTAAAATTAATAAAACGTATTTTAAAAATCAATCAATAATAGTTGACATCTGACTTTACAGAGTGGGGACCCTAAGCAATATTAAATAGTAAGTCAAACAAAGTTATCCTCCCCGAAAGCATCAGGTGACCAACAGGTGGGCCAGTTAGATACTATTCTAGCATTACTGTGAGCAAACTTGCAGTAAACTTTTAGCCTTGTTTCCAACTTCTGGATAATTTTTATTCGCAGTCTCCCTCACTATGAGGGCAGGGGCTGTGTTTCTGGGTATTTTATTCTCAGTGGCTAGGCCCTTAAGTACTGTTGATTGAATGAAGTATCACTAAGGCCTACATCATCACCTGGCTGTTATGAGGACATTATGAGATGTTGCTTGCAAACTGCCTGTCAAAGTCTGGCACATAGTGGCTGCTTAAGACATAGGAGTACTTAATATTATTGTTATGCAACAACTGGGGGCTGGGGGCTGGTCATGACTCAGAGGGGGGGCAGCCATGACTCCTGGTATGGGGGCAACTGTCCTAGAGGGGGGACTGAGGCTGGGTCTTGGGGCCTGGGTGCCACCAAGCTAGAATGCTGGGAGATCTAATGTCTCTTTTTAGGACTCTACACGAGATACTTGATTCCTCGGGCACCATAGGAGCATTGGTGGCTTGGATGATCAGCTATAAGCCAGCCTTGTTTGGGTTCCTATTCCTTCTGCTATTGCTTAGCAACTGGCTGGTCAAGTACGAATTCAAGTCCACCCCCACAGAGCCCCAACAGGTGAGCAAGAGGAGCCTTAGCTTCAGTTGAGGGTGATGGGATATTTACAGGTAGACTGGGGTTTGGGGGACAGGGAAGGTGTCAGGATAACGGGGCAAGGCTGAGGCACCCACACCGCTAAGTCTTCGCTCTGCAGCACATCCTTCACAAGGCTTCAGTTGCCTCAGCTATGAATTGGGACCACCCTAGACTCTGCCACTTCCTGTTTGACAGCAACATGCTTTGGCAACAGCAACACTCACTTTTTTTTTTTTTTCATTTTTTTCCCCAGCAACACTCACTTTAAAGGGAAACATGAAAATGGGTGAACTAAAGACACATGTATAACATAGATACATCTCTAAAATGTAATAATGAAGATAGGAGAGATGTACATGAATTATGACATATTTTATATAAAGTTTAAAAACATGCCAAACAATACCCAATCTTATGAGTGCATGTTTTTTAAATTGAATTCTTTATTGTTCGAAGTATTACATATGCCTCCTTTCCCCCCCATTGACCTCTCCCCAGCTGCTCCCACCCCCCAGCACATGCCCTCACCCCCCTACTGTCTGTGTCCATTGGTTATGCTTATATGCATGCATACAAGTCCCTTGGTTGATCTCTTACCCCTCCCCCAAACCCCCTCCCCACAAAAGCACATGTTTAGTGAAAGTACATTAATTCTACCAGACCGCTGTACCGATTTTTCAGTAATTTCCGAATCTCTGGTGACTCCTAATTTTCGGTACTTTGCCTAGACCTATTTTCTACAATGTCTCCAAGTTCCATCTTATTCTAACCACTTGTTTGCATGTAACTAACATTTTTCTATATCATGTTGATTTTTTTCTCTTTAATGCTCAGGAGCCCAGGTATAGGGGACAGTTAGGTTCAGGGCCTCAGGTCTGGTAGGTTTAAGGCAGGATTTTTCAACTTCCACATGACTGACATTTAGGGCGGGATAATTCTTCATTGTGATGGACTGCCCTGTGCATTGTTAGATGTGTAGCAGCATCCCCAGCCTCTACCCATAAGATGCCAATAGCGCCCATCACCCCTTTTGTGACAACCCAAAAATGTCTCCAGACATTCATTGCCAAAGGTCCCTTGGGAGGACACAGTAGCCTCTGGTTGAGAGCCACTGGAATAAAGAAATGCATGGGAAAAGTAAACGCCGGGTTCAGGATTGCAGTTGCGATGAGGTTCAGGGAGGGAGGGAGACACTCTAGGAGAGGGAGCCACAATGGCATTTGTGATGTTTTATTTCTCACACTAGTATGGAAACACGGGTATTTGTTGTAATATTTACTTTTTTGGTGTGTCTGAAAGATTTAATTTTTAAAGGGGGTGGAAAGACCAGGAGTTTGTAGTTGAATCCAAAAAGAAAAGCTAAAGCATGATTACTCTGGGTGAGGGGGCAGGTGAGGACGATAGAGAGAAGAGCATGTCCTGAGACACTGACTGGGCAGCAGAGACTTTGCAGGGCCTGACGAACTCTCAGCGCCCTGGGGAACGCACAGCCCTGGAGACAGATACACTTGGGTTAAAGGTTTTATGTTCTTCTATGAACCAAAGGAAACTGTGGGTCCTGGGAGTGTGGGGTCTCTCCCGCTAGCTGGATGCTGCTGAGCCCCAATTCTCGGCGGGCTGTGAGAATCCATTAAGTTATAAATCACCCGGCACGGGAAGGGGGACTATTGTTATTAACCACCCTCTCCTCTTTTCCTGCTGGTGGGAGCTTAGGAAAAGACAGAGAAACCAAAGACCCCCGAAGCCGAACCCAACAGCAACGCCATGAGCACGAGAGAAGTCGAGAGACTGCACGCCTGCTTTGCCCTCCAGGACAAGATCCTTGAACGGCTTATGTTCAGTGAAATGAAGCTGAAGGTCTTAGAAAATCAGATGTTCATCGTTTGGAATAAAATGAATCACCACAAGCGGTCGAGCCGTCAGCAGATGTTTGCCGTGAGGAAGCACAGACCGAGGAGACAGGACTCAGTCTTCTCTATCTACTCGGAGTGCACGTCCAATTCCCCCTGAGGTCGGAGGCTGGGGTGGGCTGAATTCTTCTGGTGTTACCTTTACTCAGTAAAACCCCATGAGAGACTATTGGATTTTCTTAGTAAATCACACGGGAGAGGATGATTGGAGGCTGAAAGGTCGCTCAGCAGGCCAGCCAGATAGCATCCTATGACACAGCCTGACAGCTCTAGAACCAGCCCTTCCTCCCCTTCAGTTGGACCACTCCGACCCTGGTTCAGGGTGCTATTTACCTGTTCACCTTGAGTCTCCCAAGGGTCTCCCCAGTGCTGTCCCACCCTCCAGTCTCCCCCTCACTCTGCACCCAGAGGCCAGAGCAAGCCCTGCCAGGCCAGGCTCTGAGTGTGTTCATTGCCTGTTCTCAAGCCAACGTCTCCCCGTGGTTGACAGAATAAAATCCACACTCCCTACTTGGTGTTCAGGCGCTCCATGATCTTATCCCCTTTCCGGTTCTCCCCTCCCCCCAACCCCCCCATTTCTCACCCTCACACGCTTTATACTCTATCCCAGAGTACCCTAAACATCAGGCATTTAGGGTACTTACCTTTGTGATTTTTGCCATAGTCATGAGACACCTGAATGTTTAACTCAACATTGTTCCTTTAAACAGACTATTTTTCCTTAAATAAATGTATCTGTAAAGGAACATAATAATAAAGGTAAATAATTTATTTGTAAATTAAAAACAGCATCATTTACCTGAAATAGACCTTAACTGTCAAAATAAAGACAATGGAAACTAAATGATGTTATTAAGTTCCAACCAGAGCTGGGTTGTCTTCTTATGGATCTGAACCTGTGAATTTCGGGTTAAAAAAAAAAGGAGATTTAGCAAGTGTTAGTGCTTAAAAGACATGCTGGCACCAAGCTGAGACTCTTCCCCATAGGAGATTGGAAAGGGCAGCACCACCTCACTGTGACTTCGTGCCTTGTTGGTGTCCTACTTAAAATCATCTCTCCCACAAGTCTCGTGAACTCTAACCAAACCAGATGACTGGCTGTACCCCGGGTGCATCCACATCTCTGCGCACATGGTCCCGTCCCCTGGAAGCCCTTTTCTTCCCGTTCTGCTGTTACAATTCTTCACTTCTTCCAAAGCTAACACCTCCAGGAGGCTGCCTTCAACCCAGCTGTGCTGAATCTCTTTCCTTAGCACTCTCCTGGCATTTTATCTGTACTTCTATAGTGGAATGTGCCACAACCTGCTGACACTTGATTTGTACAGATTTCTGTATCCCTTCCTCACCCTCTGACTTGCTTATAGATGCTTGAGGGCAAGCACAGCATCTTGCTCATCTGTATATCTCCCCATAGCACCTAACACAGTGGCTTGTATATACTCATCCTATATAATAAAAGCCTAATATGCTAAGTGTCCAGTTGTCCGTTCAACCAATCAAAGCATAATATGCTAATGATATGCTAAGGCCGTTCAACCACTTGCTATGACATGCACTGACCCCCAGGGGGCAGATGCTACAACTGGTAGGTTAGCTTGTTGCTGGGGTCTGGCCGATTGGGACTGAGAGAGATGGGCTGGACCTTGAGTCTCCCAAGGGTTTCCCTTGGGAGGGTGGGACAGTACTGGGGAGACCCTTGGGAGACTCAAGGTCCAGTCCCTCCCTGCCTGGCCAACCTCCCGCATCCCTTCCTGGCCCTGATCATGCACCCATGGGGTCCCTCAGCCTGGCCTGTGCCCTCTCGCAATCCGGGACCCCTCAGGGTGGCACATTAGGTGTCAGGTAGTTCCATCTGTATATTAAAAGCCTAAGCGACTGTTACGGCAGAATGACCGGAACAACCCGTCACTATGATGTGCACTGACCACCAGGGGCCAGATGCTCAACACAGGAGCTGCCCCCTTGTGGTCAGTGTGCTCCCACAGGGGGAGCTCTGCTCAGCCAGAAACCGGGCTCATGGATGGCGAGCGCAGTGATGGTGGCGGGAGCCTCTCTTGCCTCCGTGGCAGCGCTAAGGAGCAGTGAGCTGAGCCGTAAGGAGCAAGCAGGTGGGCAGTAAGGATGAGGGATCCTGGACTGCGAGAGGGATCCTGGACTGCGAGAGGGCACAGGCTGGGCTGAGGGACCCCCCCCCCCCAGTGCATGAATTTCATGCACCGGGCCTCTAGTTGCTCAATAAAAAATGTTGGTGACTATCAATCCCAGTCTTAAATGTCCTGACATTTTCTCTGCCCTCACATTGTATGACGACTCTCCTGTATCCTATATTAAGAGCAAGACCTCTGGAGCTTGACTGCCTGGCTTTAAATCCCCAACTCCATCTACGCCCAGGTATGTGATCTTGGACAACTCTAAGTTGTTTTATTTTTGTTGTACCTCAGTTTTATCAACTGTAAAATGGGGAGAGTAATGCTACCAACATCATCTATTGTTGTGAGGATAAGATGAGTTACTACATCCCCCTAAGAGCAAATGCTTCCTTCTTAATGAAGACTCCCATGATCTCCCTATTTAAAATCACACCCTTAAAAAATAAAATAAAATCACACCCTTGCCTGTGTGTCAGATATTGTCTACCTCCAGGACCCCTCTCCATCCTTTTCCTGCCTTTCTGCCAAGGGGCCAACCTGGATGGTCTGCATCATCAAATTCCTTTGCCCTGTGGTTTTCAGTTCAGTTTGCCCAACAGGGTTCCCTGGCAGAAGATGAGAGGTTGGGAGAAGGCTGAAGTACTTATTCCCTCAGCTCCCTTCTGTGGGGTTGTCTCAGGCTGGGGTAGGGCTGGCTGGGTCCCTTGACAGAGGGTCACTCCTCCTCTTAGGGATGTTCTCTCTATGAGACCTTCTTCCAGGTTCCCTTTGGGCCCAACGGCAGGAGCATCCTCCCATTTACCAGATACGGGTTCCCTATAGCCTGTTCACACTTTTGTAAGTAGTCTCTTTTGCACAGGTCATTGCTCATGATCTTATTGTATGGCCAGGTCAGTGGACTATCAGAACTGGACCATGAGGAGAATATCCATATGGTAACCTTATGCTGTGGAAACAGATACAGCAATTCAGCCACAAAACTTGATCTATATGTGACATATGAACAAATTCACAATAAGGCCCTGCTTCTTAAAGAGAATATCTGGAACGAAAAGCTGATCAAGACCATGTGGCCATCATATCTATGCCTGGACCTACCACTATAGCAAAACCATCAATCAGAGAGGTCTGACACGGCTCAGTGACAATCCATTTGACCTTCAAAGCCTCTAGTGCTCATGGAGTATGTATTACTTGCCAGTAATGTTGGCCTTGGCTCAAGGTGATTCAAGGTGTGACACGATGACCTGTGGATCTGACCAGTTCAAATAGGCAAATTGGTTGCCATGGATTCTGACCACCAAGGACCTGGTTTAGGATATGGGTAGCTATTCTCTTCCACCAAACAGGTACCACCTAGACTTTTAAGGCTCTGATGAGCAACCTTCTCATGTGCTGGAATTTCCTGATATGATACAATATGACGATGGAACTACCTTTACAGCACTGCCTCCCAGCTGTGGGTGAACATGGAATTTGGTTCCAAGTGTGACTCAATGACCTGTGTATCTGACACACAGGTCATGGTGTCACACCTTGATGGTGTTGAGGCCCACTGGCAGAATATTGAGAAGTGCCCTTTGTATGCCCAGAACTCTTTTGTACTCTAGATACAAGACCTTCCTCGCTTTCTCCTTGGACACAATGCCACCTGCATACGAGCGTTCATGATAACCCAAAACCTGTAGGCAAGGCAAAGGCACCCAGCCTCTGGTGCCACTGACAAGACATTCTTGCATATTAAGTACCTGGATCTCACTTAATGAAGGTTTTCCTCCCAAAGATAGGTAGAACCATGATCCACACCTGCTCAGCTCTCCTGAAGGAAATTGCTATGGGACAGCCAGGGTTCTCATTGCCAAGAAGGTTATTGTGACTCAAATCAGGTTATTCTGGATAACCACACAGCTTTGGACTGTTTGCTGGCCACGCAGGGAAACAGCCACATTGGCCAATGCCCCATGGTGCTTCTGGGTTCACACCGTCAGCCAAGTCAAGACGCCCAGGCAGCTACTGCAGGAGCAAGTCCAATGTCTCCGGGCTTCTCCTCTCTCTGAACCTGGGGCTCTTTCCCAGGCTTGGCAGGGACTCCATGGCCTGATGGCCCTGGCTTCCACCAAGGGCTTCCCTCTTACACTGTCTCTCCAGCATTGCCCACAATGAGTGGAAGTCCCAATATAAGCCCAGTTGATTTATTCCTTTTTTAACTTTTATTCTATCCCTGTTGGTTTCTACCTCTACTGGGCAGGATGTGTTTGATGAGCCACTAGGTCAGGGAATGGACCTTGGAAAAGCAATTTTGATTATATCAGAAGATCCTGAGGGCTCACTCCATGTTCTAGCAATGAGACAGCAGGTGAGCTCCAGAGGGGGCTCCCTCCCCCGAAACAGAAATGATTCCACATGGTCTCCACTTCCCAGGGCCTCCAGGTGCCCTATGCACTGCAAGCAATTCCCCTGGTGCCTGAGCTCAGACCAGTTTTTCTTGACTTGCAAGACCGACTTCACACTTGCTGCAAAGAAGTAGACTAATGAGAGTGCTTGTGATAGGAGTTCCTCTCCTGCAGCACACCCCAGGATGTTTCCAGACATGCCCTGACCCCACACCTCTCTCCATACGATGATGGGAGGTTGGGCAGAGAACCCAACGTCTCATTCACTGCCTCCCTCCCTCTGCTTCTAAGTTTCCCCAGTGAAGCCCTTGCTGGTGTTTTCCGATTTCTCTTTGAGCCTTTGTGGTCCTTGCCTTCACCCAGTACTCACACCTCTGGACCTCGGGGCTCAGTCCTCGGATCCCTTCTTTACTCCATCTCACTCCCATAGTGATGGCTTTAAATGTCATCTACTGTTACATGCCAGTGATTTCTAAAGTGTATCTTTGATACAGGTCTCTAAGCTAGGCACAGTCTCATCCTAAGGCCTCTGCATTGGATATTCCCCCCACCATGGACGCTCTTCCTCTGCTGTCTGTATATCTAACGCTCTTTCTTCCTTTTGCTGATCTGTTAAATATTTCTTTCTCAACGAGGCCACCCTGACTGCCCAGTTTAATATTTATAACCTGCTCCTCTTACTTGGCTCTACTTATTTTTCCATAGCAGGTGTCACTTTCTAACATACCACTTAGCTTATTTATTGTTAGAAATACAGCGAGCCCCCAGTATCAGGGGTCCTGGTAGAATACAAAGCATGCTTGGGAGCCAGCCAGCAAGGCAAATATCTTTACTCCTGCAGGAGGGTGTGCAGGCACAGGGTCTGGGAGTATGATGCACATGCTGAGCGGGTGGTCCGCTCAGGCTTTTATGCCTGATGCACATGATCTGTCCCTCACTCTTGATTGGTCACAGAGCTTAGGCTCACACTCTTGCGTGATTGGCTAATTTAAAGGAGGGGTTGACCTTTGCCATTTCAAAATGGTGGCCTGCAGGGGAGCTGCAAGTCACTTGACCCAAAATGACAGCTGCCTAAACTCCCTTCTTTGACAGAAAAGATTACTTGTTTATTCTCACAACCCCCCCCCCCCCAATTTCTTATTTAACTCTTTTCATCAAACTTGGCTAACATTCATTGACTTTCCTGCTCTGCAGTGCCTAGGAGATTATTTTGCTGTTTGGTCAATGTGGTTTCAATTAACCTTTGGATAAAACCTCTCAAACATGAGATAATATAACATCCACTACTGTCATTCCCTTCCATTCTCCAAACCATTGCTAACTCGGAGAAAGGATCCTCAATCCCAGGACTCTCAGCTGACTCATTAGCTAGAGTTGTTAATCCCTGTAGGGCCTTAGTGATCGTTCCGCCTGGAGCTGTGTTGTCAGGGATGAATGTACAACACTGCCCACCCCCCGCCCCCAACATTACATATACTCCTCCTTTTCTGCCAGAATCATATCCAAGGCCAATCTATTTTCCCACATCATCCTGCTGGTGGCATATAGTTGTTCAGCTATACCTTTAACTGTGTCTTGAGTATAGGTAGCAATCCTTTGCTGGTTATAGTAACTAGTGGCCCGGTGCATGGATTTGTGCACACTGAAAGGAAATTAATTAGAAAAAATAACAACATGATATAACAACAACAAACACATGACATAAAAACAACATTGATAAAAACAATGACTGATAAATTGATTAAACTTATTCTAATATCTCCCTGTACATCACATTAAGAGTAAAAACACTTTCAGAGTGCTTGACTAATTTCCCTTGTGATGAAGTATTTACAACTTTAACTTTAAGGTCACTCGCTCTTCGAACTCAAGAAAAAGCAACATATAACTGACCATGTTTGAAAATGGGTTCAGGTAGGAATATTCCTACTCTGTCTAGATTGGCGCCAGCGAGAGCTTTATATGTATCACCCATGCGCGAGTCAACGTTTATTTTTAAATTGCCAGTGCACGCCATATATACTGGCTGGTTGGTCAGACGGTTGGTCACTTAGCCTTTTATATATAGAATAGATAATTAATCTGATCCACATTCTTGTTTATGGTGGACCACTAGAATAGGACAGATTCAAATCCTGCAGTGATCTGATTTCTAGACTTAAAATCATTTGGCACTCCTCCTGGAACCCCAATGGGATCTCTGTAAATATGGCGATCAAAGGAACCCCCTGGATTCTCTCTCTTCTTCCTAGTCTGTCTGTCCATTGAAAAAGGTTTATGACATGGCAAAGTGCAAGGGATAGCCAATTGTATCAGGGCGCAAGGCCACAAGTAATGGCCCCCCTCAATACCACCAGACATCAGCATGGGGTATCAACAGTGCAGAACGATTGGCTTCTGAGGATACTCGGCCATTTACGCATCCGGATAAATTTCCCATAAACTCCGAGTACTGTTCCCCCACACCTTGGGAGGCAGGAGGTATAGTTTGTGTCGGAAGATGGGGGCTGGATCATTTTGAGGACTCCCTGCTCTTTACCTGTGTTGGATGGGAACAACAGGGAGAGAGTTTTACAGGAAGCGTTTCCCCAGGTGGTTCCACCTGATACAAGGCAAGCACACATTCCATCTGCTACTGTCTGAGGTCCATCCAAATGAAAGTGGGACCACTTGGGCCTCAAGCCTTCCTGCTGCGCAAGCGTAACAGCTGCCTTTATTTAGGGCACGTACAGAATATTGACTCCATTCCACCCAGGCATTCGTTCCCTTATATCCTATTATTTGCAGGGTGGTGACAGTGGCTGAGGGGATCTTGTCCTGTGACATCTACTCCTAAATCTATTCCTAGCCAATCGTTTGGTTAAAGGCTGAAATATCTAAGTCATTCAAGTTATCAATAACCAATAATTTAACTGGGTAAGTATGATCTGGATTGTACACATTTCTCCAGCCCACATTGTAAGCCCCTGCAATTTTCCAGAGCCCTAAAGCAAATAGAGCCCAGAACATGATGGTTATTAAGACATCTCACAGTTTTTAGCATTAATTTTAAGGGGCTATGTCCACGTTGAGAGGTCTCCACCCGGAAAAGCTGGTGGTCTGCCCTTAACCTTGTGTGTGATGGATGCAACCTCGTTCTGCAGTCTAAACAGCAGTCTCTGTGGTAAGCAAGACAAGGTAGGGTCCTTCCTGGGAGGGTTTCAACTTGTTTCCCTTCCAAGTCTTGATTAGAACGAACGTAGTCTCCTGGTCGATGGCAATGAACTGGAAACTCAAGAGGAGGGCTTTGAGCCAGGAGGCCTTCTAACCTGAGAGACATTAAAGTAGAAGAGATACCCAGTACATAGTTCTTAAGAAATTGGTCCCTAGTCCCCATTGTAGGAAGATCTTGAGGCATTCAGGGCCTATTGGAATGACCTAAAGCTAATTCTAGGTCAAGAAAAAGTTTAACTGCCTTAGCTGGCTTGGCTCAGTGGATAGAGCATCAACCTATGGACTAAAGGGTCCTGGGTTCAATTCCGGGTTGTGGGCTCTGTCCCTAGTAGCGGGTGTGCGGGAGGCAGCCAATCAATGATGCTTTCTCATCATTGATGCTTCTCTCTCTCTCTCTCCCTCTCCTTTCTTCTCTCAAATCAATAAAAATATATTTACAAAAAAAAAAAAAAAAAAAGAAAGAAAGAAAAAGTTTAACTTAATTTACTTCATTTGTCCTTGGGTATGGCCAGCAAATGACACTAATTGGATTTCTGCTATCTGTCTCCCTGAGTACGTTGATATAAGCTATTTGCCCTCTGGTTAGGGAGGCAAAATGCAAATCATTTACTCTTAAGTGTCCTTGGTTTAGGGAAGATGGGACTTACTAGAACCATCTCAGTTTCCCTATTCTACTTATCCAATTAGTTAGAATTAACATTCCTCATATTAGCAATATGTTCACATTTTTAAGAGATATTTTAAATAAAATGCAAGACTTATTCATTAACAGATTCAAATCTATCCTCTAGATTCTCCATATGAGGCATACTCAGATTAACATTTCAGTATTCTGCTATTTCAAAATACCTTAATATTTAATAATTTTTTCCATTTAACTCAGCAAACTCCAAAGTTTTAAGTTACCAAAAACTTTGCAAAACTATGTTCAGGCATATATATCTATCACTGAAAAGCTTTATCATAAATCCTTTATTTTAGTTACATCTATTTATTATGTCTTAACAACTTTGAGATTTTAAAGCCAATTATTATTACCTGAGGCATTTTCTTGACATTTTATAGTAGGGACTACTCACGGGGTTATTCTTTACAAAATGGGAGTGCTCCCCTCCCCCACTGCTATTTTATAGCCTGCTGGAGGGTACTTCTGCAAATCTGCTCCTCCCAGTGTTAGAAGCAAAAATCTGGGAATTGTACACCCCTGGGACCTGGGAGTCAACCTTGGATTCTCATTCAAGAACTGCCCACCATCATGGAAACATTAACCTTGTTCCCCAAACAATGGAGTCCCACCGTAGCCCGCATTGCTTACTTCCCCATGCCTGTAATCCCTACTTCCCCATGTAATCTTTGTCCCCAGCAACTTAAGTCCCCAAAAGATAGAAATCAGTAACCAAAATTACATTACAGACACACAGACAAAAACAATCTCACTAGCTAAGAGTTTCTGGTGGCTGATGCCCTGAGAGGGAAAGCAGGAAGCATCTCCAAGGTTAAGAATTCTTGGCAGCTGCTGAGACGTTCCTGCCATCTCTGCCACGTGTTCAGCCTTGCCACAAATAGCTGGGCTCCCCCAAAGTGGGACATGCCCCATCTTTAAACAAATTAAACTAAACAACAAAGAGACACAAAACATCAACAGAACCACTCTTATACAGGTGCACACAACCCACAGACACCACGGAATGCCCTGCATAAAACAAAACAAAACAAACCACTGAAGCAGAGCAATGTCTCCTGTCCCCGGTTTGGGGACTGTCCTTGCACTGAGCCTCAGCATTCTCCCCAATGGACTATCCAGGGGAATGTATTCCCTAGGCCGAGAATTTGTTTCTCATCCTCAGAAAGTCCCTTGTGACTATGTGCGCAACCTCCCATACTGGAGATTTCTTGCACTGTGCTCAATCTCCCATACTGGAGATGTCTCGCACTCCCCGAGATCTGCTTCACCCTCTCTGGCTGCTTCCCTTGTGGGAGAATGGAACTGCAGATCAGAACTCCGCACTCGCTTTATGTCCAAGACACATCCCAGTCACATATGCCCGACCGCTGAGCAGTACAATCACCAAAGTAGTACTCAGTCTAATTCCCCACCTTGGCTCATGCATGAAGTTACCCGTTGTTCTTGCTTGTCTGGGCCCTTCCTGTGTTGCTGGCTGACTCGATCCTGAGCTTGAAGTCGGCCCGGAGGGAGGGGTGGTAATGGCTGTCCCTCCTCACGGAGGCCACTGCAACTAGGCAGCAGGGTGCACCTCCTCAGGTGAGGAATT
Source organism: Cnephaeus nilssonii (assembly GCF_951640355.1). Classification (NCBI taxonomy): domain Eukaryota; kingdom Metazoa; phylum Chordata; class Mammalia; order Chiroptera; family Vespertilionidae; genus Cnephaeus; species Cnephaeus nilssonii. Next base: position 89,803,547 of record NC_137078.1, read on the forward strand.
CAACTGTCCTCCGTAGAGACAAACGGAATCCCGGATGAGCCCCCCAAATGTTAGAAATAAGGCAAGGCCCCCAAATCAGGGGTCCTGGTAGAACACAAAGCATACTCAGGAGCTAGGCAGCAAGGCAAATATCTTTACTCCTTCAGGAGGGTGTGCACACACATGGTCTGGGAGCATGCACACACTGAGAAGGGCGGTCTGCTTGGGCTTTTATGCCTGGCTCACATGATCTGTCCCTCCCTCTTGATTGGTCACAGAGCTTAGGCTCACACTCTTGTGTGATTGGCTAATTTAAAGGAAGGGGTTGACCTTTGCCGTTTCAAAATGGCAGCCCCCAGGGGAGCTGCAAGTCACTCTAGCAAAAATGGCGGCTGCCAAGTCACGTGACCCAAAATGGTGGCTGTCTAAACTCCCTTCTTTGACAGAAAAGATTACTTGTTTATTCTCACATTTATTATGCTGCTCCTACTAGAATATAAGCTCTGTGAGGTCAGGGATCGTTGTCAGTGTTGTTCACTGAGATATCTCAAGCACCTAGAACAGTGCTCAGCACTTAGTAGGTGCTCAGTACATATGTGCTGACAATGGGTATATGTTGTTATGTCTGCTTTGCCATTATGTCCTCCCTCAGACCCAAGTGTAACCCCTGGCATATGGTAGGCCCTCAAAAAGTCATATAGAAAAGTGGTCACACGGTGATTGAGTCAACGGGTTTGTGAGCAAACAGATCAATTAGTGAGTCAATCAGAGCCTGACTGGGGAAAATGCTAAGTAGCTTCATAGATTCTTTAGGAGAGACGTTTAATTTGTCCTTGATATCTTTTCAGCCACATTCTTCTTTCTGAACAGTCCTGATGCTGAGGGCGGGGACAGTCATTTTCTCTCTCTGGGAATGTTCCAGAATGAATTGGGGACAAAAGAGTGACCTCAGTATAGTCTGGAAAGCAAGCCATGTCGAGAGGTAGAGCTTAGAAGAAAGAGCTCAGGTGAGGGGCAAAGAGAGGAACCAAACAGGAGTCTCGGAAGTCACGTCCACTTGAACTTGGGAACCTTCTAACCTTCTGTGTAACAGTCAGTGTAGCAGTTCTGCTCCTAGTTCTGAAACGTGGACATCTTCCCCAGATAAGAAATCAGAAAACACCACAAAGAAGGATGGGACCGTTGGAATGAGTTCTGAAAGTGGAAGAAGAGAGGTGGAGAGAAGAAAACAGACTGGGAGTGAGAAGAGCAGGCAAGAAGGGAATGGGAAAGGTGGGGAGAGGAAGGGGAGAAAAAGTAGGAGAGAAGGAGAGGTGGAGAGAGGGCAAGAGAGAAGGAGATGAGATCCTCAGGAGCCCGAGAGGAGAGGGAAATAACCGCCGATAACAATAGTGGCTACTGTTTATGGAGCACTTGCTGTGAGCCAGCCGGGCACCGTGTGCTTTAGGTGTCTTAGCTCATGTAATCCTTGCTCCCACCCATGGGTGCAAGTTCTATTTCAATACCCTTGTTACAGGTGAGCACACTGAGGTCCAAGTGAAGCCAAGAAATCTGACCCAAGTCACATCTATATATATAAAAGCCTAAGTGACCAAAGGACCAGTCGCTATGACATGCACTGACCACCATGGGGCAGACGCTGAACACAGGAGCTGCCCCTTGGTGGTCAGTGTGCTCCCACAGGGGGAGTGCTGCTCAGCTGACCGATGGGCTCCAGACGCCTGGCTCAAGGCTGGTGAGCGCAGCTTTGGTGGCACAAGCCTCTCCTGCCTCAGCGGCAGTGCTACTGAGCAGAGGCAGCTGCAGGTGCAGCGGGCCGGGATGAGCTGGAATGATGTGGCGCCTGCCTGGGCTCGGGCTCCTCCCTGGCCACCTGCTGCTTCGCACACTACTACATCCCTTCGGGCAGGGGTCCTCAAACTTTTTAAACAGGGGGCCAGTTCACTGTCCCTCAGACCATTGGAGGGCCGGACTATAGTTTAAAAAAAACTATGAACAAATTCCTATGCACACTGCACATATCTTATTTTGAAGTAAAAAAACAAAACGGCAAAAACACCCGCATGTGGCCCAAGGGCCATAGTTTGAGGATGCCTGCCTTAGGGGATGTCGGATTGCCGGTTTTGGCCTGATCCCCATAGGCCAGCCTGCAGGGATTGGGCCGGAACCGGCAGTCCGACATCCCATGAGGGGTCCCTGATTGCGAGAGGGCGCAGGCCAGGCTGAGGGACCCCATCTGTGCACCGGGCCTCTAGTAAGTAATAAGTGGTGGGGCTGGGATCTGAACTCTGGCAGTCTGACTCAAGGGTCCACCGGTTGAGGTTTAGTCTCTGAAGTCTAGTCCACTTGAACTTGGGAACCTTCTAACGGTCTGTGTAACAATCAGTGTAGCAGATAAGGGTTATGATTTTTCCAAAGAGCAGCAGGCAACCATTGGAGGTTCTTTAAGCAAGGACTCATAGGATCTCTCAGCTCTAGAGAAGGTGATTAACTCCTTCCTCTCCTGAGGGGCAGTTGTGGAGATTATCTTGGTTCATGGAGGGAAAAAGTCCTTGGACAAACGCCTGCAGGAAGAGCACTCAGGGAACAAATTCTTCAGAGGCGGTGGCTCCAGTAGCTACACATGGGTATCTACTGCCACCGTGTGGCCACTTTTCTATATGACATGCTATGGATTTTAGCTAAAATCCGGAGGGGCAGGTTAGTCTGGGCAGTGAGAAACGGTTTCATTGGGACTGGGGCCAGGGCAATGGGCAAGCTCCCACAGAGGAGCTGGTGTCCTTGGGGGTGAGGTCTTGATCCGAAGAGGTGCAGAACCCTGAAGGGGACTGAATGATCCAGACATGCAGCCCTGGTTTGGTGACACAAACCAAAACGAGAAGCAGTCCTTGCCCCACAGCAGCGATCGCCAACCTTTCGGACCTCACGGACCACCAGACCGCTGCCCGAGAGGACCTCCTCGTCCAATGGGGAGACAACATGGAGATGCATTCGTGTCCCGGAATCAGCGAGGACTCCTGGGCCCAAATCCCAGTCCTGCCACTTCCTGGAACCTCACTTCTCAGAGCATCAGTTTCCTCAGATGTGAAATGGGCCCAGAATAGATCTGCCCCTGGGGATTGTGGGTCATTGTCACCACTCAGTCTGTGACCCAGAGGCAGGCTGCCCAGCCTGCTCTGAGCCTCAGGAAAGAGGAGCCAAGCAGCCAGGTGCAATGGAAAAAACCTGGATCCCAGCTCCATCGCTGTCACCCCACTTGCTGTATGACCTCCCCTCTCAGAGCCTGTTTCACCAGCCATACAATGCGGAGTTTGGATAACACCACTCAGCTCTCTTCTCACTCTAACTGACCAATCCCCTTGGCAGGCCAGCCACAGGGGGATTATAGAAGAAGATCCAGAAAGCTCGCCTCAACCCATTCACATACCCACCCTGAGCATCAGCAAAGAGAGATATTAATTCAAGCCCCGTCCAACCACAGGGTGGCTGGGAGGCAACGAAAATGATGACGTGGAAGCTGGTGCATCCACACACTGCAGAGCCTTGCTCCTCACAGGGTGGTCCACGGACCAGTATCGACACCACTTGGGTTCTTGTGAGAAATGTAGACTCTCCTGTACCATCTGACCCACTGACTCGGACCTGCAGTTTAACTCAATCCCTGGGCGATTCCTACACACATTTGAGATGAGCTGGACACACCCTGGTCCGAGGCCATGGCTCTCAACCTTGACCACACAGAATTACCAAGGAGTCTTCAAAAATTGTGATGCCCAGGTGGCACTCCAGGGGGTCTCCGGGGTTGGGACCCAGACAGCAGAGGTTTACAAAAGCTCTCCAGGGTAAACGATATCATAAATGGAGCCACTTTAAAATGCCAGAGCTGCCATCCAGAGGCACTGCCTTATTCTTCAGACCCTGGAATGCTAAAAACAGGGCACAATAACCTTGGGATGAGACCTAAGCAACCTTATGCCTTGCAAAAGAACATTTGCAATGATAATAAGAAAGCAGTTATGACGACTAGACTGATGATTAGTGGCCCGAAAATGAAAAACATTGTTTAGAATGAACATCACCATGTTCTATTATCTGCACCAACAGAAATGTCTTCGTTCTACTGATGTAATTTTCCCCTTCCCTTTCTCATAAATACCCACTGCCTTTGTCCCTTTTTAAAAAAATGATGTTTATTGATTTCAGAGAGGAAGGGAGAGATAGAAACATCAATGATGTGAGAGAATCATAGGTTGGCTGCCTCCTGCATGACTGGGGATCAAGCCTGCAACCCAGGCATGTGTCCTGACTGGGAATCGAACTGTGACCTCCTGGTTCATAGGTCGACGCTCAACCACTGAGCCACCATGGCTGGGTACCATTGATTTTTTTTTTTAAGTGAGTGAAAGGGAGGGGGAAAGACACACGGAGAGAAACATCGATGTGAGAGAGACACATCAATTCCCGAAAGCTCCCTTGACAAGAACTGAACCTGTGACCCTTCAGGTTCCACTGAGGAAAACCGTCTAGGGCTTATCTCCATTTATAGATGAAGAAACAAAGAAGGCACGACTTACCCAAGGCCACACAGGCAGGGACAGAATTGGGATTTGAACCGAGTTATCTGAATGTTTAACAACGAGGCTGGCCCAGGCCCGGCAGCTCGGTTGGTTAGAGTGTTGTCTTGATATGCCAAGGTTTTGAGTTTGATCTCTGGTTAGGGCACAGACAAAGAGCAAACAATGAGTGCATAAATAAGTGGAACAACAAGCAATGTTTCTGCCCCCCCCCCCCCCGCTCTCAAAATCAATTAATAAAAAAATAAATGAAACAAAAGTACTAGGCTGGCCCAGTGGTCTTCAAACTGCGTTCCTTGGAGACCCAGCTCCTCAGAGGTAGTGGAGGCGCAGGGGCGGGGGTGGGTGGGCTGTGTCCTGGCCGCCCTCCATCGTCCCTTCTAGATTGGGTTTGACAAAGGCTTTCTGGAGAGACTGCTTCTTCGCTCGCCAGCCTGGAGCATCGTGGGTCACGTGGTGCTGCAGCCTCCCTGACAGATGTTCCCCCTCCCCACTGGCTGCCCGGGGGACCCAGGAACTAATCCCCATGGCGGAGGGCACAGAGGGCTTAGTGCTGGGGAACTCGGGCACCACGTCTGTCAGCCCCTGGGGAGCCTGGGGGAAGCCTGCGGCTCAGAGCCCAGGAAGCCGTCCTGTCCCTGGAACACGGACCCCGAGAGGCCCTGGCCAGCCATGGCGGGGCCTGCACTGCCCTGCCCTTCCTGAGCCTTCCAGAGAGGTGAGCTGGGGCTAGGCACCCTGGGGGTCTGACGGGGTGTGTGTGTATGTGTGTGCGTGTGGTATGTGTGTGGTGTGTGGTGTGTGTGTGTGATGTGTGTGTGGTGTGCGTGTGGGTGGTATGTGTGTGGTGTGTGTGTGTGTGGTGTGTGTGTGTATGTGTGTGTGTGGTATGTGTGTGTGTGTGGTGTGCGTGTGTGTGGTGTGTGTGTGTGATGTGTGATATGTGTGGCGTGTGTGTGTGGTGTGTGTGTGGTGTGTGTGTGGTGTATGTGTGTGTCGTGTGTGGTGTGTGTGTGCGTGTGTGTGGTGTGTGTGTGTGTGACCGACTCTTCCGGTTGGGACTGAGGAATCTGGGATGTTCAATGCTGAAGTCAGGACAGACCTGGCAGACCAGACAGCTGGTCGCCCTCCAGGGTTTCTGAGGGGCCTCCCCTTGCCTTTGAGGTGGGGCTTCATGAAGGGGAGGGCTTGCTTTGCCTGCTTGTCCTCCTAGCATTTCTGTCCCCTTCCTCTCTTTCCAGCCCCACCCCCCTCCCTCTCTCTGCCTTCACTCCTGTGACTGAACTTCCCGCGCAGTGTCTCCTGGGCTGTGGACCTGAATCCCCAGCCAGCTGGGACATCACGCCTTGGAGAGAATGAAGACCCAGGTGAGGCACGGCCCCACGAGGTTTGCTTCAAATATGAGCCTAGATCGCCCTCAGCACCTTCATCGTCATCACCCACACTCCTAGAGTGCGCACCCCTGGCCAGGACGCTTGGAGTGCTTTAAGCCTCTTAGCTCATCGAGTTCTCAAAACCAGAAACGGCTCCTCTTCCTTTTCACATCTCCAGGCCTCTGATCGGAGATCCCCAACACCCTGCTCAGCGGAGCTTTCCTTCCCGTCGTCCCCGCCCCAAGGCTGAGCTCACGGGGACCTTGGAGCCCCCAGAGCTCTGTGCCCATGATCTGTGTACACCTGTCTCCCAGGGAAATTATCACAACAACACTAGCTACCCACCGGTGAGCGGCTTTCAGCATCGTCTCATTTACCCTTACCCAGATTCCGTGGGGTGTAGGACAAAGGCCATTCCCATTACGCAGACGAGAAAACTGCGACTCGAAGAGGTGAAGCCACTTGTCCAAAGGTAGTGAGGGCGGAACCGGAATCAAGTCGTGCTTCGCCTGGGCCCAGAGCCCTGTGTCTGACCGCTCCGCCGTCCTGCTGGCTGCACAGGGGACAGACGCTGGCCAAAGGCACTGAGCCTCCGGAGGCAGCACGGAGCCCCGCACACAGCTTGCTCCTGGGGATTGTTTCTGAATGTGTGACTGACAGGAAGGGCTGTCCCAGAGTGGGCAGTGAGAAGGAGGAGGTGGTGAGGGTCTGTGGGCTGGAGACCACCCGGGAAGGAGCTGGGGTTGCTGTGTTGGGGGGGGGGGGAGGCTGGGAGAGCCTGGCTCTTCCTGAGCTCTCCCCTCTCCCCTCTCTCATTCCCCCCGCCCACACCCCAGCGAAGGGAGAGGGGAGAGATTCCTAGTCGCTATTGCAAGTCCAAATGTGAGCAGCTGGTGAGCAGCTTAGCGGTTAGATACTGGCTGCACTTTTGGGTCTATGGGAATAAATCCTGAGACTGGAGACAGACGTGAGACGAGGCTGGGCCCCAGAGGGCTACGAGTTGGAGGTGCAGAGGGTGGGGTGGTGCACAGCACAGAGCGACACTCCCGGAGCCACCATCTGCTGCCCACGACCTCAGCAAGTCATGTAGAGTCTGCACTTCATTCTTCACCTGAGCACGTGGATCGGTGCCTGTTAAGGGGCTTGGCAGCCCTCCCGCCAGGGCACCCCACTGGCCCTGCCCCGTGGCCCTTTGCTCAAAGGGGAGCACTTTCAAACTTCCCTCCCACAGAAACCTGAAACACCGAGGTAGAGACATCCTACCTGGGATCTTTAACGGCTTCATTTTAAAAAACACTGAGGCATAGTTTACATGCACTAAAATCCACTTTTTTCCCGGTGTGCAGCTCTCTGAATTGTGACAAATACATACAGTCCTATAACCACCACCATATCAAGATATAGAATGAGCTCCATCACTTTCAAACGCCTTTCTGCCCTTTGCGGTCTACCCCAGCCCCACCCCAGGCAGCCACTGAGCTGTCTTCTGTCCCCATCGTTTTGCCTTTCTCAGAACATTGTGAAAGTGGGGTGATGTCATCTGTCGCTTTTGAGTCTGGCTTATTTCCCTTAGCATACTGCATTTGAGCTTCATCCACATCTTTGCGTTCATCAGCAGTGCGTTCCTGTACTTAGCTGAGTCGCATCCCACTGCATGGATGTACCACAGTTTTGTCTATCCATTCACCAGTTGAAGGACATTTAGGTTGTTCCCAATCTTCGGAGATTATGAACAAAGAATGGCTTCAGTATGAGTACCACATTCTAGAGCTGGGAGATACTTCTGAAATCAAATGAGATTTCTAGATATACAGTATCCTCTTTACAAATAGCCCAGCCCTCTCCAGCAGTTGAAGAAATGGAGGCCCCAAGAGGGGAAGGGATGTGTCCAGAATTACAACTGAATCAGGTAGTGGGGCTAAGATTTGAACTAAGTCTTTCAACTTGCAGGACGATGTAAAGTTCAAAACACATTTCCTGAGAACGTGCCAGTGCCAGGTGTTGTAGGCATAAAAGCCCCGAAGGAATGATCTTGGTGCTGGAGACCCTAGCCACCTGGTCGGGGCCAGACAGAGAAGCCAGGAGTTACCAGTGCAGGTTCCTGTAACAACGCCGTGACGAGTGCGCACAGAGAGGAGAGGACCCTGGGGGAGAATGAGGAGGCTTCACAGCTGTCAGGGGCTTCCCCACGTTTGTCCAGTGGAAAAGGGCAGCCAGAGCGGAGGGCAGGTGCAAAGGCACAGAGGGGAGCAATGCAAACTGTGGGAGCATCAAGGTGCAAAGGGGAGGAGAGGCAGGAAGGGTCCATGGAGTTGCTCAGGGTCAGATCAGAGAAAACCTCTCTGGCCAGATTGTTTCCTGGGCAGCACCGGGCACACAGTAAGGGAGCAGCCCTTGTTATGGAGGAGAGGGGAGGACTGACAGGGAGGGATGGACTAGAAACTCAGTGAGACTCTAAAGGAAACAGCTAGAAAACAGGTGCCAGTATGTGCAGACACTTGTATGTTTCAGAGACAGTACACAAGCCAGTGGGGGGGAAGGTTGGTGCTGAGGTGACTGATTATTCATAGGAAAAACAAATAAAATGAAATCCTTTCCTTACACTAAAACCAAACATGTTTTTGTGTGAAAGTATAGAAATCTATATTTAAGACCTCTGTGAAAAGGATTTCTTAAGCAAACACACACACACACACACACACACACACACACACACACACACAGCAAACAAAAAAGACAGTGTTGATAAATTTGATTGGCAACAACCAAAACCATTGCAAAAGCCCTCTCTTCAAGAATAACAGTTAACAGGTCTTACAATGTGTCAGACAAGATGTACTTTATATATATTAACTCATTTAATCCTTACAAATTTATGAGGCAAGGGCCATTATTACTTCTATTTTACAGGTAAGGAAGCAGAAGCACAGAGAGGTTGAGGGACTTCCTTAAGGTCACACAGCCAGGAAGTGGTTAAACTGAGATTCAAAATCAGGCAATCTGGCCACAGATTCACCCCTACACTACCTGCCTCTCAACAAAAGTTACCATAAACATAACATGAAAAGACATGCTATAAGCATAAGTATCTAGAACTTATAAAGAGCTCTAAGTGAAGAAAATGGAATAGAAAAAAATAGGCAAAGGATAAAAACAATCCATTCACATAAAAGCAAATCCAAATATAAATAGAAAACACATGAAAAGATGTTCAACCTTACTACTAATAGAGAAAATGCCAATTAAAGGTAGCAATGAGAATCACTGGTGGTGGAGTGTAAACTTGAACAACTTTGAGAGTGCAGGAGAGAATATGGTTAAGCTGAAGATGGCCATACATTACCACCCAGAAATTTCACTCCTACGCATAGTGCTCCCACCTCGAATGTATAAAAATTGTCACGTTTTTAAGGAAGCCTGGCCCATCTCCATGCTCTATTCCACTATGAAGTATATTCATGTAGCAGCATACTCGACAGAAGTTGAAATGAATAATCCAGAACTATATGTATCCAAGTGGAAAAACATCAAGTGCAGGAGGAGAATACAGGAGGATAATATTCGTGTAAGTTTAAAAACGTGTAAAACAATACTACATGCTCTTGATGGACGCATAAACACAAAGAATAAAAGCATGCATGATGACAAACACGAAGATCAGAATGGGTGCTTCATGTGGGGAAAGGGGAGGAGATTGAATCTTGGGAGAATTCCACCTCCATTAGGTAAATCGGCTAGTAGTAGTCAAACAACTACTGTACTCGGGAGAGACTTGGATTTGCACCAGAACAGGCTTGTCCCAAGTGCCTTGGAGGGGACCTGGGTGAAGGGAGTTGCAGAAGGCTTCATGGAGGAGATGTACCACTAAATATACAGGAGAGCGACAGCATGCCCAGCAGAAGGAACAGGCTATGCCAGTGATGGGCAACCTTTTGAGCTTGGTGTGTCAAACTTTGCCAAAAAACTGAGCATAACTCGGGTAGTGTGTCACTTTGAGGAAAAAACTAACTCCAAGACTCTAGTCGCAAATGTTTCATCCTCAGGAGCAGCAAATGTTTCATCCTCGGCATGCGGCCGCGTGTCATCAGAAATGGCTACGCGTGTCAGTGCTGACCCGCGTGTCATAGGTTCGCCATCACTGGGCTATGCAAAGGCGCAGAGGTGCAGGGGTACATGCATGGCGGAGCTGTTGAACGGGTCATACTGGGAAGGACCTTGGTTTCCCAGGTGTGAAATGTGTATATATATTGGAACTTCCCTGTGGACTTCCATGATGTCTGGGTGAACTTAAGGTATAGAAGGGGCCAGGGTGGGGGTCCCTCTCTTTCCTCCCTCTGGCTGACTCCCATGGGAGCTGTGCCCTGTGTCTTCCCCATTCCAGGCTGGCTGGCGGCTCGGCCCGCTGGAAGTAAAACAGAAGTGGCTTTTCCCAGCTTCCTGCAGCTTCTTCTTTCTGCTCTCGGTGCTCATGACCGGCTGCTTCCTGTGGCAGTACTACCTCCCCAAGCTGAAGACTGGTGAGAGCAGAGACATCCTCGAGCTTCTCCCGCCCCGTGGGTCCTTGGGGGCTCTGAGCTGCCACTCCTGATCCGAGGGCACTGTAAGATTTAGACTCAGAAGCTCTGGCCTCTAACTGTGCATCTTGGGGCCAAACATATGACCTCTCCGTGCCTTGATGCCTTTGTGTATAAAATGAGGATCCTAATGCCAACCCCAAACTTGCTGGCTTCAAACAAAGTGATTCATTCTTTCTATTGGTCTGTGGGCTGGCTGGCAGTTCTGCTGCTGGTCTAATCTGAGCTCTCTCTCCAATGCAGTGGGAGAGCTGGATCTCTCCCTCCATGTGGATTCTCCCTCTCAAGACCGCTATCCCAGGCTTGTCCAGGAGGGGGCAGTATTCCCAGGGAGCAAAGGCGCATTAAGGCCTAATTTTTGGGAAGGCCCAGGATCCATGATCAAGTCCACCTCATTCTTTTGGCCAAAGCAAGTCACAAAGCCAAAATTAGGGTCTCGAGTTGGGAGGCGCTAAAAGAATTTATGGCCAGAGTGAACCTTCAGTCTCCTCTCGGTTCTGGGCAGTCTCAGGAAGGACTCGGAAAGGGTGCAGCTCGTACCCTCACCGCTCCTCACGGCTCTTCAGGGGACGAGGGGAGGTCTGGGGGCCGTTGGGATGCTCTCCCAGACGGAGTCCTGCCCTGCCAAGGCCCACACCCTCTTCCCCGAGGTTCCAAGGAAGCCATACAGCCAGACCAAAGCAGGACGAGACATGAGTCCCCCATGCCCGGGCGCGTGGCTCTGGTGACAGACTGAGTTCTCCCTGTGGTTTAGGCCTGACGCCGAAGTGGAGCCCCAAGTCCACTTCCCCACCCAAACACATAATCAGAACCGGGAAAGAGAGACAGACAGCACATGGCTCAGCCTGCCCCGAGGAGATGGAACCTGCCTAAGTCTGCTGATCACACGGAGGGAGGGAGGTGGGCGTGCAAGAGAGAAGGGCTGCCACCGGGAACTGTGGCCTCATGGGTATCTTGAAGGCCAAGCTGCAGGTGGCGTGCGTGGAACTGTCCCCTCTCCGCCAGGCACACTCTGCTCTTTGCTCCTTGACACCCAGGGCTGGTCTCTGCACCCTGATACTCCCGGTGAGGCTGTTGCCAGCTGGGAGGGTTGGCCCCAAGGCATGGCTCTGGCCTTTGCTGCCACCTCCCCATCTCTTCTAGGATGCCCGCTAGACTCCTATCCTGATCGCTATTTCCTTCTCACCGTGTGATATTCCCGGCAGGTTCCTTGGGACCAGAAGCGCCCTCTGCCCCCGTGAGGATGTGCCCCCAGCACCCTGAGCCTGTGCCCCTGGCACACCCTCTCCCCGTGTTGAAGGAGGCCCTGGAAAAGGTCAGTGATGACCCAGGAGGGTGTGTGCCAGGCCTGAGTGATAAAGGGGAAGGTCACTCTCTGCACTGGACGTGGCATTCATTCATCATGTAATTTTTGAGCACTGCCTCTGAGCTAGACACCAGGGACATGGCAGAAAGAAGATACTGTCCTGTTCCTAAGAAGCTACCAGTCTGGGAATGAAGGAACAGTCAAGATAATAAACATTGATAACACAGGGTAAGAGTGAGGACAGGGAAAGTTTAGGGGACTATGGCGGGGGGTACAAAGGAACTGACTTAGAATTTTAGTGATTAGTCTATGTGTGCCATGAGATAAAAAAGGTTGACACTCACTACCCTAGAAAACCTCCAGTTGGCCTAGGCTGACCCCCTAGTGCTGGAGAATTCACTATTTCTAGAAGGCCCCTAAGTTCTCTTTTGAACATTTATTGAAAATGCCTCATTCTTTGCACTGACAAAGTGTAATGATGATGACAACAGCTAACGTATACTGGACATTTAGAATGTGCCAGGCACAGTATAAAGTGATTTTCATACATTGTCTCATTTAATCCTCACAATAAGTCAGTGCTAATTTCTCCCCATTTTACAGATGAGAAAACTGAGTCTATGAGAGATGAAAGTGACTAATGATTCCTGGAATCAGAGTTAGAATCCCATGCTAAGTCCAGATGTGAACAGTAGGAGAACCCAGCTGATGGACATGTGAATAATAAAGGAGCTTGGTGGGGGAGGGGAGGGAGGTTGTGCTCCAGGTAGAGGGAACAGCATGTGCCAAGACCCAGAGTCAGCAGAGTAAGTACACAGCACATACAAAGTACTATGAGGCAATTCAGTCTGGTGGGGCCATAGGTGGAGGGAGAAAGATGAGATTGGAGAGCCCGTATCACAGAGGCCACTGCAAAATAATTAAAACAAAACACCCCCCACAATATAACTGTTACCACTGAGGATGGCCTAACAGTAGAGGGGGCTGTCAGCTGGCTCTAGTCTGTGCCAGTCAGACCCCACCCATTTGGGTCACTCACCTCAGGAGGCATGCAGACAAATGAAACGCGATCAGAGAGGTAAGAGCAGCAGCGTGGTGGCGGGATTTGAAACTGTCATCCGAGGAACAGCTGAAGGGAAGGAGGCAGATGATTCCACGGGAGAGAAGATGCAGGCCAGTGCAGAGAGGCACACTCCCTGTCGGCAAACACGTGGAAGGCTTTTGTGAAGGAGAGGGAACAGAAGGGTGCCATGTGGCTCTCGGGGTGGGGGGTCATGGTAATTAATGAAAAAGCAACCATGAACACCATGGCTGCCGTGTAGTGAGCACTTAGTATGTGCTAAACTCTTTATCAGAATACCTTGTGAATCACTATCAATAGGGGAGGAAACGGATTTAGAGACGCAAAGCTAGGGCAGGGGGGGAAGCTACAGGTAGACAGAGCTCAACTCAGGATTTGCAAAATCACTCAGCAAGGCGGTTAATTAAGAGCAGGGGCTGGACTTAGCATGGGATTCTGACTCTGATTCCAGGAACCATTAGTCACTTTCATCTCTCATAGACTCAGTTTTCTCATCTGTAAAATGGGGAGAAACTAGCACGGACTTACTGTGAGGAATAAATGAGACCATGTATGGAAATCACTTTATACTGTGCCTGGCACATTCTAAATGTCCAGTATACGTTAGCTGTTGTCATCATCATTACACTTCGTCAGTGCAAAGAATGAGGCATTTTCAATAAATGTTCAAAAGAGAACTTAGGGGCCTTCTAGAAATAGTGAATTCTCCAGCACTAGGGGGTCAGACTAGGCCAACTGGAGGTTTTCTAGGGTAGTGAGTGTCAACCTTTTTTATCTCATGGCACACATAAACTAATCACTGAAATTCTGTGGCATACTGAAAACAAGTTTGTTTTTATTTTTTGCCTGACCAAAAAAAAAAAAAAAAAATAGGTATAACTTTTGAGTCATTCACACCGCATGACTATTGTTGTATTGGCTGTTGTCATTTTTTTTTATTTGATAATCTAAGGGAAAAGAGGTCAGCGTCCCTGACTAATCAGATATTGCATATTTCATTTTTTGGAGATATTGCATATTTTTAAAATTCTTGTGGCGCATGGGCTGAAAAATCACTGTTCTAGGGCATAAGACAAGGGTTTGACTAGATCAATAGTTTTGTCCCCTCCCTCCCTTTACGTTTTGCCAAGGCAATGTTTCTTTGAACAAAAATCTCATGAGGAATCCCCACATATAAAACAGATTCTAGGGGAGCTGCTCTGATTGCAGCCAGAGTGGGGGCCCATGGTATGAGAGCCCAAAGTCTGCAGGCTCACTGGGCTCCCCTCCAGCAACGGGGGCGGGGGAGGGGGAGAGGGAAGGGGAGCCAGGAAAGGCGACCTGTGTGCAGCGTGTGGTGTGGGCATGGGCAGGGTGTGCCGATGACAAGGGGGGGGGGGTGTCTCTGCACCCACGTTCTGAGCCTCCCGCGCTTCTCCTGCAAGGTGGAGAGGATCCTGCACCAGGCACTGTCTGCCCCGGGGCTGGCGGCCATGTCTGCAGTTGTCATCCACAATGACACCGTGCTCTGGACTGGGAACTTCGGGAAGAAGAATGGCTCCGACCCAGCTTCTGGCCCCCCCAATGAGTACACCATGTACCGGTCAGCCGGGTGACCTGCAGGGTCCTGTGGAGGGATGAGGGGTGGGAGAACAGGGAGGACCTAGGAGGTAGGGGAACTCAAGAGAATCATGACTGGGGTTTCCAAGCCCCTTATTAAGTCTTGACAGTTTTATAGATGAAGAGACTGAGGTCCAGAGAGGACCAGTGAGTGCCCAACATCACACCATAGAGGTAACAGGTCAGGAAGGAATCGCTTCTGGAGAGCCCTTAGCCCCAAACCTCCCTAACACCAAGAGGTTCCCTTGTGTCCCCTCCCTCCCTCCCTCACGTCCATGTGCCACAATGGAACCATAACCAGGTCCTGGGCTCTTGGCCCCGGTCCCTGTCAATCAGCAGCAGTAGCTCAGATGGAAGTTCCTGGGACATCCTGCTGCACACATCCCCTCCTAGGCGCTGCCTGCAGGATCCTTAAAGCTTACAATGCAAAGTGAACACATCTGCTCCCAGAGATACTGTGAGGACTGTAGGAGTTCCATTCACATTGCACCTGCTACGGGCCAAGTATGGGGACAACAATTATACTTTGTCACTTACTGAGCACTTACTACCCCCAGGTATCTTGCCAAACACTTTACGAGCATGTTCTTGTTCAATCCTCTCTACAACCTGTGAAACGGACAAGGAAGCCGAATCTCAGAAAGTCTAGTACTTGCCCAAGACCACTTAGCCAGTGAGAGGCAGAGGTAGGACCCAACCAGGTCTGTCCACAGTGGGAAGGGCCTGGGGGAAGGCCTGCCATTGGGCAGATGCTCAGGACTGTCCATCCGGCCCAGCCCTACTGCCTCTGGTATATTCTCAAGCATCCCAAAGCCAGTTGTACAGAGGCTGGTGGATTTTCATCTGAGACATTCAATAAAGCGGATTCAGTGCTTTCCTAGAATACTAGAAAGTTGGAAGCCGGGGTGCAGGGTAGAGATGGGTTGTGGGGCCAGGAGTATGCTCTCCGCACCCTTGTGTCCCCAACATTGTCTAGGATCTCCAGTGTCTCCAAGATCTTTCCAGTCCTCATGCTGTACCGCCTGTGGGAGGAGGGTATCGTAGCCTCTCTGGATGACCCTCTGGAGCGCTATGCCAGCTCCTTCACTATTAACAACCCGCTGGGCATGGCAGCAGCCCCCAAACAACAGAGCCTGATGGATGGGCTGGAGGAGGTGGGCCCAGCCCCAAGGCCTTCGCCCGTCACCCTCCGAAGGATGGCCAGCCAGCTCTCAGGTGAATGGTTTTGCACTTACCTTGCTTAGCCCCAAATAATTCAGGTGGGGGGAACGGAGGAGCGGATTCTCATCCCGTCGGGCTGAGCCCACTCTCTGCTGTTTCCTGAACTGGCCAAAGTCTCCCCATTCTCACTCCTCTCCAGCCACACTGGCTGTGCCATGCTATTCCTCAAACATCCTAAGACCTTCCTGCCTCAGGGCCTTTGCACTTGCTGTTCCCTCTGCCCGAAACATTCTTACAGAAAAGAATGGCTCTCTCTCTCTCTCACCTTCTCCAGGTCTCACCTGCTCAAGGATCACTGCTGCAAGGCCTTCATCTGACCCAATTACTTTCTCTGTAGCATGAATATGTATTTGCTTGTTGTCTGGCCCCTCCACTAACTCCACATAGGCAGGGACTTTGTTCATTACCGATTCCCCAGGACCCAGAACAGTTGTTGGCACAAAACAGAAGCTGGAAATCCATTATTGAATGGATGGATGGAGAGAACCCAAACCCTGTGGTTCTTCCAATAGTTGTCACAGCTAATAAACAGAAAAGTCCAAATGGTTAGAAAAGTCCAAAGCTGCCCTAACCGGTTTGGCTCAATGGATAGAGCGTCGGCCTGAGGACTGAAGGGTCCCAGGTTCGACTCCAGTCAAGGGCATGTACCTTGGTTGCAGGCACATCCCTAGTAGGGGGTGTGCAGGAGGTGGCTGATCGATGTTTCTCTCTCACCGATGTTTCTAACTCTCTATCCCTCTCCCTTCCTCTCTGTAAAAAATCAATAAAATATATTTAAAAAGAAAAGAAAAGTCCAAAGCTGTTTGGCCACTGACCTCAAGGATTTTATGGAATCAAACTGCTATCTATAGTTGATGATAATTATTTTTTGAGCAGTTGCTATGACCAGACACTATGCTAAGCATTTTATTTTATTGAATCCTCACATCATCCCTATGATAGAGGAATTATGTCCCTCACATTGCAGGTGAGGGGACTGGGGCTTGAGAGGTTAAGTGGCTTTCCCACTAAAACACAGGCAGGATGAGAGTCCATGCTGGACTATTTTTGTTTTTCAGGTGATTTTGTTGTTTGTTATCTTTCAACCCATGGAAGGTGGGGAGGGGGGCAGTGCACCCAAGGACCCCCCATCCACCCTCAGCTAGCCCAGCAGGTCTGACCATTGCTCCTCCCCAGGGCTGCCCCGAAGGCTGCGATCCACTTCGCTGCTGTGGAGGGGCAGCACCCAGGAGGCCCTGAGCCTGCTCAAGGATGATGTGCTGGTAGCGGACCCGGGAACCAGGTGAGGAGTGTGCCTTGATGCTCTGCCAAAGTTAGGAACCTCCTCAGGATTCTCCCCCCATCCCCGCCCCCCCTTGCCCTGACCCCGGAGAGAGACTGCATCCTCTCGTTCTGGGTGGTCAGAACCTGAAGAGACCTCGGGGTCACTGAATACAACCCCTATTCCACAGCTGGAAAGACTGAGGCCCAGAGAGGGGTGTTACAGCAAGGCAGGTGCTGTTTGAACCTTGAGTTCTTTCCACTCATCAACTCAACATTGATTGAGCACCTACTCTGTGCCCGGAATGTGCTAAACTGACATACAGAAGCAAACAAATTTACTAGAAACCAGGTTCTTCCTCATGGAGTTTGCATTCTTGTGAGTCAACAGTGAGCATTCTTATCAGTGAACAGATAAACAAGATAAATAGAGATTTTGTCAAGTGCCATCATGGAAATAAATGGGATGCTGATGGGAGTGGATAGCTGGGGTGGCCACCGAACAGAGAAGCCCAGCTCAGGGAGCGAGGGGCTGGACAGAGGACAGCTGGCACTCCCCGCCTCAGAGGCACCCTTCCAGGCCTGTTGGCCTTTTTTGGAAAAAGATGCCCTGTCTGTCTCTCCAATTGCTGAACCTCAGGCCCCACTTCCCCGAGGAAGAAAGGACCCAGGTGATGCTCAGGCATCGGAGTGCTGGAGTCCTCCTTTCAGCTGTGCCACTAACTTGCCCTGAGGCCGTGGAGGAGTCACTTAGCCCCTTGGAACCTCACCTTCCTCATCTGTAGAAGAGGGAAGTCAGGCCCCAGCCCGTTAGCTCCGTTGGAGTGTTGTCCTGTACACCAAAAGGTGGCAGGTTCGATCCCCGGTCAGGGCACACACCCAGGTTGTTCAGTCCCGGTCAGGATGCATATGGAAGGCAACGGATCGATGTTTCTCACATTGATGTTTCTCTTTTTCTCACTCTCCCCCTTCTTCTCTCTAAAATCAATAAAAAACAAAAAATTAAGGGAGGTTGGGCTAGAGTTCAGGAATGTCTAAAAGGATTTGTGGATTTTCATCTGTCTGTGCCTTTTTGAAATTGCAAAAAGGGAAAGAAGAGAGACCTCTCACCAACTGCTGGTGTCTGCCATAGTTGGGAGAAGGGAAGGGAAATCCTGACCCGTTTCTTATCCTTGAACCACATGATCGCTATAATTCCACCTCCCCCCAACAGTCTAAGGCTCTAGTTTTCTGTTTGCTAAAGTAAATCATACTAAAATGTAAAGGACCAATAAGATTTGCTTTACCACTTGCCCAGCCCAGCTCTCCTCCTACCTGCTGTGTGACCCTGGACAAGTCCCTGCCCCTCTCTGGGCCGTCCTTCCTCTTCCCAGATGTAGAATTAGTGATCTGTAGTCTCTGATGGGTCTGACCATCTGGGATGCAGTGAAGCAGGTTCCTTCCCTGACCGATCCAGTCCTATGAAACTCGGGTGGCATTTCAGACAGTCTGCGCAGGTCGGAAGGGGCTGCTACTTAAGGCCTGGAAATGTTCATCCTGGGCTGCACCCCGGTTTCCACACCTCCCGTTCCAGGTGCCACTACAGCACCCTGGCCTTCTCGCTTCTGGCGCACGTCCTGGCAGCCCACACGGCTCAGGGTGACTACCAGCGCTGGATCTCCGAGAACGTGCTGGAGCCGCTGGGGATGGCAGACACGGGCTTCGACCTCACCCCTCCGGTGCGCGCCCGCTTGGCGGCTGGCTTCTACGGCAGCGGCCGGCCGGCCCCGCTCTACGACCTGGGCTGGTACCGCCCGTCGGGCCAGATGTACTCCACCGCCGCCGACCTGGCCAAGCTGGCCATGGCGCTCCTGGGCGGCGGGCCCCGGCGGCTCCTGCGGCCCGACGCGGCCAAGACGCTGCTGGCGCCGCTGCTGGCCTGCCCCGGCGCCTACTTCGCCAACGAGACCGGCACCCCTTGGGAGTTCCACGCGCAGCGGGGCTACCGCGTGGCGCGCAAGGACGGCGACTTGGACGGCTACGCGGCCACCTTCTCCCTGGTGCCGCCGCTGCAGCTGGGCCTCGTGCTGCTGCTGGCCGGGCCGCGGCCCCCCGGGCCCGACCTGGCGGCGCGGGCCTACGACGTGCTCCTGCCGGCCCTGGAGCGCGCCCTGCGGGAGGCCGAGCGCAGCCCCGCCCCGCCCCCCAGCGCGCGCCCGTTCGCCGGCTACTTCACCTTCGCCAACCGGACCTTCTACGAGGTGCGCGCCGGGCCGGCGGGCGAGCTGCGCCTGCGCCAGTTCGGGCCCCGCGCGGAGGCGCTGGTGCCCCCCGCGTTCCGGACGCTGGCGCTGCGCCACCTGCGCGGCCGCGTCTTCCAGCTGCACGTGGCCCGCGAGTTCCCGTGCGCGCTGCCGCTCGGCGACGCCTGGCTCTCGCTCGAGGCCCAGCACGGGCAGCTCGTCCACTTCTACCCCCTGGACCGCCACGGGCTGTCCCCGGGCTTCGACGTCCCCGGTCTGAACACGTACCGGGTGCTGCGGCTGCCGCGCAAGCCCGTCCTCAAGGCCTAGTGACCCGAGGCCGGAGCCTCCCCGCCTCGCCCTCCAGCGGAGCCCAGGGAGCTGACAAAGCGGGGTTAGCGCCCCGCTGCTCGGAGTGTGGTCCCCGGACCACAGCCGGGTTCCGAACTATTCCTTATCGACGGGAGAGGAAGAGCCAAGTACAGAAACTTAGAATAAAGCATTTACATACTTTTAACTGCACGCTGACAAAGTACGTTACTTTTGTGTCTGTTGAATCTATGACAAAATATGGGCTTGTGTTTTGTCTTAAAAAAAATCAACCTGCGTTACAATTTACATAAAATGAAATGCACACATTATCAGGGTATATATATAGTTTGGTGATTTTTACAAGTATGTATACCCACCACCACCATCAAGATATAGAACATTCCGCCCTAACCGGTTTGGCTCAGTGGATAGAGCGTCAGCCTGCGGACTCAAGGGTCCCGGGTTCGATTCCAGACAAGGGCATGTACCTTGGTTGCAGGCACATACCCAGTGGGGAGTGTGCAGGGGGCAGCTGATTGATGTTTCTATCTCTATCCCTCTCCCTTCCACTCCTTTCCTCTGTAAAAAAAAAAAAAAAAAATCAATAAAAAAATATATTTAAAAAAAAGATATAGAACATTCCCATTGCCCTCCAAACGTCCTTCCTACTCTTTGCAGTCAGTCCTCTCCCCTGTATCCAGCTCCAGGCAACCACTGATCTTTCTGTCACTCTAGATTAGTTTTGCCTGTTACAGAATTTCATATGAATGGGATCAGACAGTGTAGTCCTTTGTGTCTGTTTGCTTTTGCTCAGCATGATGTTTGGAGGTTCATGCGTGTCTTTGTGTGCATCAGTAGTTTGTTCCTTTTGATTGCGGAGTAGTAGTAGTCCATTCAAGGGATATATCCCAATTTGTTTATCCATTCACCTGTGGATGGACGTTTGGGTTGTTCCCATTGTGGCTGTTAATAAAAACAGCATTCCTAACAAACAAACAAACAAACAAACAAAGCATTCCTGTATAACTCTGTAAATACATGCTTCCATTTCTCTTGGTTAACTATCAAGGTGTGTTTGCCATGCAGTTTTCCAAAGCTCTTGTACCATTTTACGTTTCCAGCAGCAACATGTGACGGTTCTCTTGCTTCACATCTTTGCAAAATTTTAGCCATACTAATGTTTGCGAAGTTCTGTCCCCGCACATGCATAACCTCCCTCGTTATCACTATTTCCCACTAGAATGGTGTATTTGTTACAACTGATGAAGCTACATCGACATATCATTATCACCCAAAGTTCACCGTTTACATTAGGGTTCACTCTGTGGGTTTGGTCAAATGTATAATGACATGAGTCTGCCATTATAGTATCATACGGAGTATTTTCACTGCCCTAAAAGTCCTTTATGCTTTGCCTATTCGTCCCTCCCTCCCTCCTTAACTCTGGCAACCTCTGATCTTTTCACTGCTTCCATAGTTTTGCCTTTTCCAGAATGTCATGGAGTTGGAATCACACAGTAGGTAGCCTTTTCCGATTGGCCTCTCTCACTGAGTAATATGCATGTACATTTCCTCCACGTCTTTTATGGCTGGATAGCTCATTTCTTTTTAGCACTGAGTAGTATTCCATTGTCTGGATGGATCATAGTTTATTTATCTGTTCACCTTCAAAGGACATCTTGGTTGCTTCCAAGTTTTAGCAATTATGAATAAAGCTGCTATAAACATCCATGTGCATGTTTTTTGTCGACATGAGTTTTTAACTTCTTTGGGTAAATACCAAGGAGCACAGTTGCTGGGTTGTATTGTACGAGTGTGCTTAGTTTTGTTAGAAAACGCCAAACTGTCCCTCCAGAGTGCTGTATCAGTTTGTGTTTCCATCAGCAACCAATGAGAAGTTCCTGTAGCTCCACATCCTCTCCAGCACTTGGTGTTGTCAATGTTCCCGATTTTGGCCTTTTCCCTGATAACCTATGAGGGGAAGCACTTTTCATACGCTTACTTTCGATCTGTATATCTTCTTTGGTGGGATATCTGTTAAGGTCTTTGGCCCATCTTTTAATTAGGTTGTTTGTTTTCTGATTGTTGAGTGTTAAGACTTCTTGGTATATTTTGGATAGCAGTCCTTTATTAGATGTGTCTTTCGCAAATATTTCCCTCAGTCTGTGGCTTTTCTTCTCATTCTCTTGACATTGTCTTTTGCAGAGTAGAAGTTTTAAATTTTAATGAAGTCTAGCTTATCAATTATTTCCTTCACGGATTGTGTTTTTGGTGTTGTATCTAAAAAGTGATCACCATATCCGAGGTCATCTAGGTTTTCTCCTAAGTTATCTTCTCGGTGTTTTATACTTTTATGTTGTACATTTAGGTCTGTATGCAATTTGAGTTAATCTTTGTGAAGGGTGTCTAGGTTTATTGTTTTGCGTGTGACTTTCGTTTGTTCCAGCACTATTTGTTAAAAAGACTATCTTTGCTGAAACCGGTTTGGCTCAGTGGATAGAGCGTCGGCCTGTGGACTCAAGGGTCCCAGGTTCGATTCCGGTCAAGGGCATGTACCTTGGTTGCAGGCACATCCCCAGTAGGGGGTGTGCAGGAGGCAGCTGATCAATGTCTCTCTCTCATCGATGTTTCTAACTCTATCCCTCTCTCTTCCTCTCTGTAAAAAATCAATAAAATATATTAAAAAAAGGACTATCTTTGTTCCATTGTTTTGCCTTTGCTTCTTTGTCAAAGATCAATTGACTATACATATTTTTAGACATGTTTAAGGCTCTGTGCTATCCTGAAGTAAAGAAACCTAATCAACTTGCCCAAGTCCAAAATTTGCCTGATGTATTTTACGATGAACTGTCCTCGAATGCCCCCTTCTTCTCCTTCTCCTTCTCCTTCTCCTTCTCCTTCTCCTTCTCCTTCTCCTTCTCCTTCTCCTTCTCCTTCTCCTTCTCCTTCTCCTTCTCCTTCTCCTTCTCCTTCTCCTTCTC
The DNA here is from genome assembly GCF_951640355.1 of Cnephaeus nilssonii. NCBI lineage: Eukaryota > Metazoa > Chordata > Mammalia > Chiroptera > Vespertilionidae > Cnephaeus > Cnephaeus nilssonii. The sequence continues at coordinate 89,826,029 of NC_137078.1, forward strand.
CTTCTAGCAGAACTTGAACTGACATTTATTGGACAAACAGTTATTGAGATCCTATCGTAGGTCAGGCATTGTCCTACTTATGGAGAACACAGCTGAGTGTATGGCAGATATGGGCCCTGCTCTTTCCCAGCAAAATCCGGAGAGTTTATGTTGTGCATGCCAAGCACTTGCCATGCTTCATGCCATTTAATCCTCGCCTGTGCTCTAGGTAGGACTTAGATGGTATTGCCCCATTTTACAGACATGAAAATGAGGCTTGCAGCAATTATGTGACATCTCCACAGAAACTGAGCCAACAGGGTTAAATGACAGGTTGGTATTCAAACCCTAGGACCTCTGACAGCCGAGCTCAAACTCTTAAACATGAATATGTGTTCTTAGAACACTTGGGAGTTACTGCTCCAATTCAATGCTCCTCCCAGCCAAGGCCAAATCCCCACCCCACCCCAGCCCTAACCCAACCCCAACTCCAACCCCAACCCCAACCCCAACCTCAGCCCCCTAGCCCTGGCTTCGTCCTTAGTCCTGGAAAACTCCTAGTCATGCTTCACAACCCTGCTGAGGACCTCTAGGAGCCCCATTTGTTCCCTGGGGAACCTCAGCAAAAATACCAACCAAAACAAACGAACGAAAGAAGCCTCGTGAGTCCAAGTGATAGTTTTTACAATTCACATTTATTTTGGAAAAAAAAAAAAAGGTTCGGCTAAAAATACTCCTACAAAGGCATTGGAGCAACAGGGTCAGGGGCGCATGGACACAGCTGGTGAGGTTTCCTTGGTCACAGCAGTGGGGGTCCAGGTCTGACCCACGGCCATCAGAACCCCCGACCGCATCACTTCCCGACCCCCCAACATTATCAGGAGAATCATGTTTATGACCAGAAGAAACAGGGTTCTCTGAAACCCTGCCAGACCGCCCCAGTTGAGAGTTCTGGCCTGAAGGCCCAGGCTGGAACTAACACCTGGGGCGGTAGGGGCGGGGGTGGGGGGGTAGGGCGTGGGGAGTCCAGGACAGCGGCTCAGACAGTGGCTCTGGGAGGTTAGGATGTCCAAGTGCCCCCAAACAGAGTGCCCCCCGGAGATCTGGGATTTGACTGGCAAGGGCCTGACGGTGGAGTGGGGCTGAGTGGGGATCACTGGTAGCAGCATAGCATAGTGATTGGGAGGCAGATGCTGGGGTCAGAGACCACTGGTCGACTTTGTGACCTGGGAAAGCCCCATGCGGGTCTCTGAGTTCCCTGGTCTGTGGAGCAGGAATAATCGTACCTGCCTCGCGGAGCTGTGTGAGGATTAAGCGAGACACGGTGTATAAAAAGGTAAGCATGGCCTCTGGCACATTGTTGGCACTCAAGAAATAGCAGCTGTGATTAGGATTTGGGGCTGAGCCTGACCAACCAGTAATTGCTCTTCTCTGTACTCCAAAGAGGCTGGCTGTGAGTGAGGTTCCTGCCAGGCCTACCCTGGGCCTGCCTCAGTGGCGCCACCTCGTGACCCCTGCCCACCAGAGCCCCTGTCCATGGAAGGGAAAGCAGACAGACTGATTACTGAGCTACGAGCAGTCCAGAGGCACCTCCACGGTCTGGCCTCCCAGATCCCATAGGCCAGTGGTTGGCAAACTGCGGCTTGAGAGCCACATGCGGCTCTTTGGCCCCTTGAGCGTGGCTCTTCCACAAAATACCACGGCCTGGGCGAGTCTATTCTGAAGAAGTGGCATTAGAAGAAGTTTAAGTTTAAAAAATTTGGCTCTCCAAAGAAATTTCAATCGTTGTACTGCTGATATTTGGCTCTGCTGACTAATGAGTTTGCCGACCACTGCCATAGGCAATAGCCTCCACTAGAAAGGGTCACAGGGTCCTTGGAACGGGGCAGGGACTGTATGGCCATGACGCTGTAACCCGAGTGGCTCTGGGGTTTGCAGCACGACCCTGGGGTTTCCCAGCGCTAAAAAACAAACAACAAACAAACCAACAAACAAACTGGCTCTGCACAGGAAGGTGGTGTACCTGGGGAAGACGCTTCAGCAAATCCCTGGCCCTGCAGCCTCCTCTTTGGGGGAGGGGTGGGAGTTCCACCCCAGATGAGTCCCTCCCCAAACCTAACTAGTGGGGCCCCCACTTGGCCCCTGAGCTGAGCTGTCCAGCCCACCAGCCAGTGGGCACGGCGGTCTGCATGGGGCCTTGCTCAGCTGGGGCAGCCAGATGTGGGCAGGTCTGCTCCTCTCCCAGGGAGAGAAACCCAGCCTCACAGGAAGGGTCTTGGCCCCTGTCAAGGCGCACCTCAGATTCAGACTCAAAGGGGGAGCTGTTGTATTTGTTTTGACCTGCCCCCACCCTCCCTCACCATCTCTCTCTCTCTTCTCATTCTTGCTCTTTCTTTGTGCTTTGTCCCTGCCACGGTCCTCAGGTTTGGGGACCAGAGATGAACAAATGGGACTTGAAGTCTCAAGAATTAGCAGCATAGAACCATATGGTGATGGAATGTTAAAAACATGGAATCCTCCCACTGGGATCTTAGAATCGGGGGCTTTTGCCATCTTGGAATCTTTGACCCATGGAATGTTAGAACTGCACTCTCTGCAGGAACCCAGAGTGTATGTGGTCCTGGCTCTGACCTCCTCCCTCCCCTCTCCCTTTCCCCTCCTCCAACATGGCTGTTAGACCTGAGTAGAGACAAGGACCTTCTCTCCCTCACCCTCCTCCAGGGAAAGCCGTGTGTCTTAGTCTGGGAAGCAGGGGGTTGGTGGTGGTGGGAAGAGGGGCGCATGAAGCTCCGGGTCCAGCTGGCAGCCCCATTCTGCCTTTGCCTGGCCCACCTGGCCAGGTGTTGAGTGAACAGCTCTGGACTGTAGCCTTGGGGTTCGTGGGGTGCCCACAGGGTGGCCCTGGGGGAGCTGCCGGGCCCCTCTGCAGTATTAAGTTCTTGCTTTATCTTGCTATATCAGCTTTCCTGAGGCAGCCTCCACGCTGGGAAGCTAAACTCAGACAGACTCAGGGTCTCGGGGGGAGAGGGAGGTCTGTCTAATTTCCCTGAAAGCTTAGCACAGTCTGAACACATTCCTGAGGGTCAGTCCTACCCCCACGTCATGGGTCCTAATCCATGTCTGAGTTGGGGCATCTTATCTGACGATGTCCTGCTTTGTCCTAATCCCTGTCTACACCAGTCCCTCTCTCCGCAGACATCAGGGCACAGGGCGTCGAGGGGAAAGGGAAGAGAGGATTTTAGTCTGGAGGAGTCTCCCAGGAGAGCTTGTTAGAAACAGAGGCCCCTGGGCCTGACCTGGGGGATTCTGACTCGGGGGGTTGGGGAGGAGCCTGTGGGTCTGCAAGCTGAACAAGACCCCGGGTGATTCTGATACAGGTGGGCGATGGCAAACGTTTGGAGAAATCCTGGGAGGTGGGAAAGAGGAGCCCCGAAGGCAGAGGGCCTGGAGGGAATCCTCGGGCAGCACCTGTGGGCATCTGTTTCCTCACCGGGAGAGTGGGGATGGTAACGCCCATAAGGTCCCTGATGTGTGGTAAGTGTTCGGTGATTAATGCAATCCCTGTGGCCTCAACCTCCTGTGACCCGCCTCCAGTGGGGTGTCCCTGAGCTTGCCTGTGTCAGAACAAAGGCCAAGTCACTCTCTGGGACCAACACTCTGACCTTGGTTTCCCTGAAGGGACACTGGCAGCTTCGAGGCCGTTCTCCAAGATGTCTTATGGCAAGACCTATTTCCTGGGAAGCTGGGTCAAGGCCGGCAGGTGGTGTGTGCATGCACAGAGTGGCTCCCCAACTTCCCTCTGGGTTTCCCCAGCATAACACACTGTTGTAAAGGGCAGGACCCCAGCCCCTTCCTGGGTGATCCCACCGGGGCCAGGGCCACCAGGGCAGAGATGGGCATCCTAAGCAGTTGGTATGCCGCCATGCCACCTCCAGCGCACACCAGTGCTCCGCTCTGTCCCCTCAGGGCTCTGCCATGCCCGCCTTCCTGCCTGCCAAGGCCGTCACTGCCACCCACAAGTACTCAGCTCTGGTCAGGGCCTGGGAGCGCTCACAGAGGCCTGGAGGAAATGGGGCATGTATCCTCAAACGAAGCTGAATTAAGAATCCAACCCTGCTGCTCCCAGCAGCTGGAGTGACTCTGTGGATTAAATGCGTCAGTGAGGATGGCTAATGAAAACAGCAGGGCCTGGATTCTCCTGGAATAAGTGAGGGCTTCTCCAGGGGGCTCTTCTTCCCGGGGAGGGGGAAACTGTGGGGCACCCTGCCCCCACCTGATGGCTGACCTGACTCCTCCTGGAACCCGAGGCTCACTCTGCTACTCTTCTGCTCAAGAACCTGCTGTGGCTGGACTGGGTACCATGTGCAAACTGCCTCACCCTCCGAATACATCAACCCCCACTTCCCAGCACTCCCTCTGGCCCAGGCAGACACAACTCCTCATTGTTGGAGCTTTCCGGCCTGTGAATTGTTGGTTACACTCCACCGCCCACCTGGGATGATCTCTCTCTCAACCTCTGTCATGTTCAAGACAGCCTCCTCCATGAAGCCCTCCCTGACAACCCCAGCCCATTTGAGCTTTCCCTTCTCTTACCAGCCAGCATCAGACACCAAGTACTTGATGTCCTCTGATGGAGTGTGTGGAGTGGGCAATGGAAGCAGATAAACACAGCCTTGCTCTGCCCATTCCTGGTTGGGTAATGCTGAGCAAGCTACTTCCCCTCTCTGAGCCTCAGTTTCCCCCCTACCTAGGGGAGAAACTAGTGCCTCCTCCTCACCCGACTCACCCAGTCCAATCCTCTCATTTTACATGTGGAGACTGCGGCTCAGTGACGGGAAGTGACTTGCCCAGATCCACATCTTAAGTGACAAGAGCAAGGCTGCCAGGACGCATTTTCCCTAGCAACCTGCGGCCTCCTGTCCTTTGAATGCATTTGCACTACTTTCCCTTGGCAAGACTCTTCCATCCTTGGGTACCAGTCTTGGAAGTACAGGGGCCCAGGAGAGAGCCAGGAGTGGCCAAGGGCTCAGCACTGGGGGGAGGCGGGGACCAGAGGCCTGGGTCCTTCCTGTGCCTCAGCCAGGCGTGAGGAAGAGCTAGGCAGGGCCAGGGCCAGGGCCAGGGCCCCGGAGCTCCCAGCCTTCTGGAGATGAGCCCCTGATTGCAGAGGGGTGCAAGGCTAGTGACTGCACACAAGGGGGTGGCAGAGAGCTCCCTGAGCGGAGGCAGTGTGGGGACCAACTAGAAAAGATGGGGAAAGCCCAGCTGATGCCATATGGGCAGGAGGCACCACTGGTTAGTAAACAACCACTGCCCGGAGTCCCTTAAGGGTCTGCTGCACTTCCGTCATCTATGCTGATGGGTCCGCCCACGTCTTCCGGTTGATAGATATCCTCCCCCGAGAAGAAGCCTGCTGATGATCAACAACAGCTCATTCTGGGGGCTTCTGAAGCAGCAGGAGCGGAGGCGATGGCACCGCTAGTACCCAGTCTGGCCTGTGAAGATCGGCTTGTCACCCTCTCGGAGCAGCTGGTCCCATTTCCACGGTGCCCTGGCCCGTGTTCACAAGGCAGCTTTTCTCCCCTCAAGTACCAACTGCGCGCAGAGCGGCCGGAAACTCCTCTCACACTGCTGGGCAGGTGGGGCTGGCACTTGGGGCGATGGAGCCAGGAGAGGATTAGTAACCAGGCAGCGGGCAGGCGGCTCAGAGCCGTGTGCCCGGGCCAGCAGCTCGGCCGGCCCCTTCCTGCTGAGGAGCAAGAGGGGGTGGGGGAGCTGCTCCGGCAGCAAGAGGCAGGCACCCTGGATGGTCACAGCGACAGCTGTCTGTCATCCTGAAATGGAGACACCGAGGGTCCGGGGAGCACCCTTACTCTGGAGAAGCAGGCACGAGGTGGCCCAGGACCACTGAGGACGCAGGGCCCTGGAGGGTGGATGGGCAGACACGCTGGCGAGCAGACAGCAGCCTATCGGCTTAACGCAGGAAGCCATCTGACAGGAAGCACCGAGTGCCAGCCCCTGTGGTGGCCCCAGAGCAGTGGGAGTGGGGGGGTGGGCTGGGGAGACAGAGTTAATCTGAAGAGCATCAGGGCAGCTCTCTCCAGAAGGTGACCTTGTGTGCTGGGACAGCTGCCACCCGTGCTGGGCATCTTTGGGGCACAGGGGTGGCCGACTGGGCCAAGACTGGCCAGTTCTAGGGAAACCAGCCAAGACCTTCCCTGTGGCTTACTCTGCTGTTCCCCCCTCCGGGGGGGGGGGAGTGGGCATGCTCCCCTCTAATCCCTTCCTTCCCTTTGCATCTCAGGCTCTGGAGAACAGGTGAGTGACAGACGACAGGCTGGTCCATGCTGGATGCTCTGTCGGACCACTGAGAGGCCTTTAGCTGGCCACCTGTGACCTGGAACTTGCCCACTGGTCAGTCTCCCATGGACGAAGGGAAAGGTCCTGAGATGAGGCCTCCCTGGCCTCCCCGCTTTAGATTCCCTGCCTCCTCCTCCACAAAGAATTCTGAGTTTTTGTGAGTGGAAGCCCATTTGCGCACAGATAAGGTGATCATTCCTGTGGCTTTGACTGGGGGTCCATGAGGACCCCGGGACCCTCGCAGTCCCACTTCACAGCTCACCTAATACCTAGACCCGCTCCTCCTGGCCCGGGTGAGCTGAGTGCACCGCCAACTCCCCGCTCCCGACGCACCCTGCAGAGGCAGCAAGCGCTACTTCCAAGTCACTTCCTCCATCGCCTGTGCTTTTGACAAGCCTGAGCCAGAAAGGCCACAGGGACTTCGGCGTCCTCCCTGTGTTTTCTCAGCCCTGGGCCTTCTCTAACCCTGAGCGAGGAAGAGCATCACGAGTCACTAGACAAGTTCCAAGGGTGCCAGGGTCTCTCGCTCGGAACTTACAGAGAACAGAGGTCTTTTTGTAACTAAAGTGTTTATTTCCATTCAATTCACTAACCGGTTGGTCCGCTCAGGTGCCTGCATTTGCTCACAGGAGGGAGACTGGCCAGACCCCTTGGCTGATGGGTTTTCCCATGGCCAAGACCCTTCAGATCTGGGCCAAGGTCTGGAGGAGGGAAGGGGGTAGGAGAGCAAGACGCTTCCTCCCAGGGAGGGAAGGAGCATGCCTGCACACGTCTCTGAGGGCGATGCTCTGGAAGCTGGGATATCACAGTGAATGATCCGGGTCCGGGCCTGATGCAGCGTGGTTTAGGCTCCCAGAGGCGACACTGGGATCTGGCCATGGGAGGGCAACTCAGGAACCGCCAAGGGGCCTGTTTGCCTGGAAAGCACGGATTATATTGGGGCAGAAGGAGAGTGGACAAGTGGGCAGAGAATTCTGGCGCTGCAGCCTCGGAGCCTACTTCCTGCTCAATCGGTTGCTTTCAAAAACAGTCCCGGGGGAGGGGATGCTCCTTCACCTTGGCCCCCCCCCCCAGCTCTGCCCAAATCTCACTCAGTCTGTGAACGGCCCAGAGAGCCCCGTGGCAGTTGGCTTTGGTGAGGCCTGGCGGCAGGTGGGAACTCTGTTCAGGCGGAGGAGGGAAGGGTGTCAGTGAAAACCATATAAAAATCCACATGTGTGCATATAAAATCTCGCCCTTGGTGTATTGCCTAAGTCATTAAGCTGAAAGCACCTTCTTCCTAGAGAAGGATCAAGTCCTCAAAAGGTAGGAAATGTCAAAGTGTCACTTCATTGTCATTAAAAAAAAACAACAACCAACCAACAAACAAACCCCTAAACCAAATTCACCCCTGACCAAAATATCCCCCCCCCCCAGTCCACGAACCGCTGTAAACAAACCCAGACGCAGGCACAACCGTCCTCAGTGGCAGTTGTAGCTGATGGTAGTTGCGGCAGCACCAGTCCTCCACGTGGGGGCTGTCGGGAGTGGGCGCCCAGTGGGCCGGGCGGCCGGCTGTGCACGTGATAATGGACGTGGAGCTGCAGACCCGGGGGGAGGGGGGTGGCAGCCTCAGGAAGGCTGACCTTCCTGGGTGCCTGTGTTCTCCCTGACCCAGGAAGACAAGGGTCCCTTTTCAGCCCCACAAGCCAATAGGAGAAACACGTCTTTTTCATTGGAGTTCCTCAAATATTCTCCAAAGACAGAAAAATTCTTCTGTTTGCCCAGTGGCAGTAGGAATGGGTATTCCCAGAGTGGCTCCCAGGTGGCTGCCCATCTGTCCGCCTGGCACGTGGCTGTTGAGCGAGGCCTGGAAGAGCAGCCTGGGGGCAGGAGAGAAGAGTGACCGTGGTCTCTCCAGTTCACATTTGTTTTCCTGAAAGTGTTTCTTGCCTCCGGCCAGGTCGCCTTCCCAGAGGGAGTTGGAGAGAAACTGCTTCTGATCTCCAATTGGACAATCGCACGCATCTCCCAAGCCCTTTTTCTTTTCCCCCAAGAACAATGATCGCTTTCCTTAGGAGAATCCTCTTTAAAAAATATTCCTTGTATTTCCCGCCCCCTCCCGGGATCTATTTCCTTTTGTCCCCGTTCCCTTTTTCCCCATCATCTGAGTTGCACGTGTTCTTGGCGACGTCTCGTGGCTGGCGGGCTGCTTGGTTCTTCCTGTTGCCGTGGCCTCCTGGCAGGTGGCTGACCCTTCGGTAGACAGAGAACCAGGGAGACCGGCATGTGGGGTGGAGGGGGCGGGGCCTGGAGGAGGAGGTGAGCCGAGGCAGGTGAATGTCAAACCTCCACAGACTGGATCTGGTTCATCTGTGCCCGCATCACCTGGATACTGTTCAGGATTTTTTTCTGGTGGCCAGCCAAGGTGACCCCGACCCGGAGAATGTCCCTTTGGGAGAAAAGCACGTGTGTTAGGGAAGTGTGGGGGTGGAGGGGACTCTGGGTCAGGCAGAGAGCTGCCTGGGCTTCTCCAGGGTTTCCTGCTCAAGAGAGCAAGGGGCCCAGCCGGCGTGGCTCAGTGGTTGAGCCTCGACCTATGAGCCAGGAGGTCATGGTTCCATTCCCAGTCAGAGCACATGTCCGGGTTGCAGGCTTGATCCCCAGTGGGGGATGTACAGGAGGCAGCCGGTCAATGATTCTCTCTCATCATGAATGTGTTTATCTCTCTTTCCCTCTCCCTTCCTCTCTCTGAAGTCCATACAAATATTAAAAAAAGAGAGATAGAGAGAGAGCAAGGGAAGGGGGGAGGGGTGTGGGGGAGGGGTGGGCATCTGGAGCTGAAGTGAGTGACTACATGAGGTGGAAGGAGCATGTGGCTGGGAGTCAGGGGATCGAGGTGTGCCCTCTCCTCTGCTTCTGGGAAAGGAACCTGCATTCCCTAGGCACCCACTCTGTATCTCTGTTGCTCCTCCTACAAAGCCCCAGTTCACAGAAGGAAAAACGGAGGCTGAGGGAGCTTCTGTGATTTGCCCAAGGTCACTCAGCCAGTGGGTGGCAGGCGGACCTGGGTGTCGATCAGAATGTGACTCCCAAGTTGGCCATCTCACCCTTTGGTCCCCACACTCTTGCTGGGACACGGCCTATTTTCCACTGTCCTGAGGCCCCCGCTTGGGAGGGTGGGCGGAGGCAGCTGGGCACTTACTCCATCATCATCTGTGACACGACATCGAAGGAGGTGAAGCCGGCATTGGCGAAGCTCTCCTTGTACTGCCCCATCTTGATGGCCTCTAGCCACTCGTCCACTGTGTTAAAGCTGGTGTAGTCGGGGACCGTGCGGTCCAGCAGTGGCAGGTTGATTCTAGGGGTGGGGTGGGCAACAGAGACGGTCAGGGCACATGCTAGCAGAGGGGAGAGGGTACGGATGGGCTGCATGTGCGTATCCGTCAGCATGAACACAGGTGAGTGTGCGTGTATGTGCGTATCTCCCTGTGGGTAGTTGTGAGTTTGAACCCGCATACATGTGCACACATAAATGTGTGAATATGAGAAAGCAAGTGTGCAGGACTCAAAGCTGGGGCTACCCGGAAAGTCTGGGGAAGCCTCTGCAGGGACCGCTGAGAGGCTGGACCACGTGTGAGGCGGGACACACTTCCTATTTCAGCAGGAGGGAGTTCCGGGGGACTCACTGCTGATGACCCTCCTCCCCCAGAGCCATTCTCCATCCTTGTCCACCCTGGTTGTGCTGTAAGAAGCCGAATTGTGGACCGACTCTCCAAAGTCCAGACAAAGCTGGTGCGCTAATGGGAACGGCTTCCTGGCTGGCTCATTAGGCTAAAGCTCACAGTATTTGTATCGGAAAGTCAGGAGCTGCTGACTCAGGGTCAAGGTGAGAAGCGACAGGTAGAGGCCAACACGAAGATCTGTTGGCCACACGAACTAGGTGTGTGAGTCTCTGACACAGCTAGCCCTGGACCCCAAGGACACCTGACTGGACCCCTGCCCCTCAGAATCCCTGTGTGGTTGAGAGTCCCAGAGAGTGCAGGGTCATGAGTGGGGCCTGTGACAGCGCCCAGGCAAGGCTGTGGCGGCTACAGGTGTGATGAGCCCTCTGTGGGGGCACGTGTGTGTGGTGAGTCTGTACTGCTGAATGTGTGTGCTCAGGTGCCTGTGTATGTATGTAAGTGCGAGTGTGAGAACGGGTATATTCATGGGTGAGATTGTGTGTGTGAGAGGGAGAGCATAAGCATGAGCATTTGTGCCTATGTTCATATATATGTATAGGACTATGTTCTTGTGCATGCATGCACGTGTTTGTGTGTGTGTGTGTGGGGGGGGGCTGTGTCAAGGAGGATGCAAACACAGAGAGTACAGGTTTGAGTGTGAGGGTAGTTCGGGAGGAAACTTAGTGATGAGTATTTCCATTTACTAACCAAGATTCTGCTAACTTTTCTTAAACACAGTCCTATCTGACCATTCTTTAAAAGTGTTTCCTGGGTGCCCGGCTAGCTCAGTCGGTAGAGCATGAGACTCTTAAAAGTGTTTCCTCTCCCACCCAGCGTGCACTGTGTCCTGCACTCCTCTGCACCCCAAAGCAGTGCAGATACCCAACAAACTATCCTTCTCCATCCCAATTCAGGCAGAGTGTCTGCTTGAGGCAGGGTAGCCAGGGTGGGAGGGCAGTTGGAGAGCGTAAGGGCCAGCTGGGGCGGAGCCACAGCGAGGGGCAGGGCCATACCCAGAAGAGAGGGGCGCCATGGCTTTGAGGCTGTTGGGGTTGCGGATCATCTTGTCCAGCGTGTTGACGATCTGACCAAACTTGGGCCGGTGGTTGCGGTCCTTCTGCCAGCAGTCCAGCATGAGCTGGTGCAGGGCGCTTGGGCAGTCCATGGGCGGCGGCAGCCGATAGTCCTGCTCTATGGCATTGATTACCTGGGGACAACAGAGGGGCTGAGTGGGGTGGGTGGGTGGGTAAGAGCATCTGCCCTCTGGCCTGGCCTACCTTCCCCCCAGTGCATTTCACAACACACCTATGTGGTTGCCCTCACCTCTTCCAGGCCACCTTCCAGGTCCAACCCAGGGATGGGCCTCCAGGTATCGCCCCAGTCTCACCTGGCAGCTGGGTGCTTGCCTCCCCCGCCCAATCTTAGGGAATCCAGAACCCTGAGATAGCCTCTGCCTCAGGATCCACCCTCTCCCCCATCTCTGAGCCCCCTACTGGCTTTGATGGCCCGAGGACTCCTCCTCCTGGTTCCTGACCACACTCTTGACTTCAGTGCTGTTTACAGCTCCAGGTGAGAGATGCCTTCCTTGTCAGGCCTCACAGCACAGACCTGTACCCTTCCCATGGCTCCCGCCTGGCTCCTCTGTCAGGGAATGGAGCTCAAACACCTGCCTCCCATCTGTCCTGCCACTGGGCCAGACTCATCTTCCCCAGCTTGACGGGGTCACCCTCCCTGCTCAGGCAGCTCCTTCAAGTCCGCCCTGTCTGCATTGCTGCAAATAGGAAATTCCTTGAGTTGACTTTCAAACACTCCATTATTGAACCTCATCAACCTTTCCAACCAGCTTTCCTCTCCACGGCTCCCAACGCAACCCCTCACCACCCCACCTCTGGGCCTTCTTTCCACTGGAATCCCTCACGTCTGCAAGTCCCGCTGCTGTGTGAGGCCCTCTGTCCCATGAAGACTTCCTGGCTGATCCTAAAAGTTTAGCACCTGATCCGAAAAGTTCCCGATAACTGCATCTGGTTCCCGGAATAACTGTCCCCAAATTAAACACTTGAGGGGCAGACATAGTCTCATTCAGGGCTGGCCACAAGGTGACTACATCCTCAAGATTTGTAGATGCTGGACCTTCCTACTCCTGAGCCCCTGGAGGGTCCAGGGACTGTGTAGACATGTGACTCAGCCATTACAGGCTGGCAGCTGCCCTTGCCCAGGATCTCAGAGATGGTACGCCCACTCTCTGGGGGATCAGCAAAGGCCAGGAATGTGGGATCCCCCTTCCCGACCTGGCTGGCCAGAGACGCTCTCTCCTGGAGACTTACGTCCTGGTTGGTCATGTCCCAGTAGGGCCGCTCCCCGTACGACATCACCTCCCACATGACGATACCATAGCTCCACACGTCGCTGGCTGAGGTGAACTTCCGGTACTGGATGGCTTCTGGGGCTGTCCAGCGGATAGGGATCTTCCCACCCTGTGGAGCAGAATGAGGAGGGTGGACGGGTGGGAAGCGGACCGGTCTGGCCTCTGCTCTCAACATGCCCCGCCATATGCCCTGTGCTGTACCAGTCATACGAAGCATCTTACTGTTCCCAAACTCAGCACACTGCTTCAGATCTCGGCATTTGCACATGCTATTCCTCTGCAGGCAGTAGCTTTCCCCACTCTCCCATCTGGAAACCTCCTTCTCGTCCTTTAAGTCCCTCCGAAAGTCTTTCCTTTAAGACCCAATTGTTGCTCACTCTGTTGAATCCTACAACTGTGCCTGTATCTCCATCAAGGAGGCACTTCCCATACGGAGCAGCACTCCGATCATTTGCTACCTGCCTGGCTCCTACTGTACTATCTCCGAGCTCTCCGAGGGCAGGGACTGTGCCCTGTTCCTTTCTGTTAAAACCCTTCCCCAACCCAAACTGCTTTCAGGAGAGAGTCGTGAGCCTGGGCATTCAGGATCTCCAAGATCTGGCCCTGCCTAACTTCCCAAACTCTTGCCCACCACTTTTACCTCGCAGCTTGCATCCTGGTATCATCTTACCGTGAGAACATGGCATCTGACTAACTTTCACTGGCCCTTCAGCCTTCGGCTCAGATAGCACCCCGTCTAGCAAGCCTTCCTCTGCCTCCCCAAGCTTGTGTCCTGGCTCCGAGCCCTGTCACTCCATGTTGCTCTGTACATATGTGTCCCCCACCAGCCTGTGAGCTTCAAGAGGGCAGGGACCATGTTTATGTCTCTCCATCTCCAGGGCCCAGCATGGTGCTTGGCATGAGCAGGTGAAAACGTACTGCAGGGAGAGTTGGATGTGTATGCCCTCTCTCCTGGCACCATTGTTCCCTGCGCATCTTACCAGGGCGCTGGTGTAGGTGGGGTCTGAGGTATCATCCTCCAGAAAGCGTGAGAGGCCAAAGTCAGACACCTTGCAGACCAGGTTGCTGTTGACAAGGATGTTGCGGGCGGCGAGGTCACGGTGGACATAGTTCATGTCCGCCAGGTACTTCATGCCAGCTGCGATGCCCCGTAGCATTCCCACCAGCTGGATGACTGTGAACTGCCCATCGTTTTGCTTCAGGAGAAGTGGAGAAAACGCAAAGTCAGTGGAAGGGTCTGGATCAGACTCTGGATCGTGTTCACAATGGGAAGGCAGGAAGGCAGGGCCCCACCCCCTGGCCTAGGCTCCGTTTCAGGGGCTCGGGGACCATAGGCCCAGGGGAGGCCAGTTTCAGGGTGGTGGAGAGAACAGACTGCAGCAGACACGGTTGGTTTGAGTCTGGCTCTACCCCTTGCTGTCTGTGCAACCTTGGACAAATGACCTAGCGTCTCCGAGTCTCAGTTTCCTCGTGTGTGTATGCTAAGTGGGGATAAGTGACAGCCACCTTCCAGTGCTGTCTGAGTTAAACAAGAGGGTATATGGGAGGAGCCTGGCACATACGAGGTACTTGAAAAATATCTGCTAAAGGGCAGCTAGGCCAGTGGCAGACTTCCGACCCCTCGTCAGTGCTTTCCGGCTGTCTGGTTGACTGCGACCTCCTCGGGGGCTTGGAGTTTTCCTCGGTGCTCTGAACTCCTCCCCTGGCCTATGTGCTCTGGAGGAATCCAAGATTCAGTGAAAATTCTGGACTAGGCGTCTAAAGACCTGGTTCCAGTCCTGGCTTTCAGCTTGACCCTCTGGATGACCCTGGGCAAACTCTACCTCTTGAGCCTCAGTTTTCCCGTGTGCATAATGAGAAGGCTGGCTAAGAGCATGGATGGCAACCAATTTCAGGTTGTATGCTAACGCTGATCAACTGGTTGTGGTTTCCTGGATTGAGTCTGAGATTTGCTTTGGAGTGTGGTTGGAGAGATTTCTGGGATTGATTAGTGATGCCGGCCGTGGGCAAGGGAATGGAAAGTGGCAAATGTACAGGCCATTCCTGATCTAGATCATTTCCAAAACCCTTTGAGGCTCTGACTGTATATGAAGCTATGTCGGCCACTCCTTTTCCTGCCCCGCCCGTGGTCCCCTACCCGGAGGAAGGAGTCCAGGGAGCCATTCTCCATGAACTCAGTGATGATCATCACGGGCGTGCTCTTGGTGACAACACCCTCCAGGTGAATGACGTTGGGGTGGTCGAACTGGCCCATGATGGAGGCCTCGCTCAGGAAGTCCCGGCGCTGCTTCTCCGTATAGCCCGACTTGAGCGTCTTGATGGCTACAAAGATCTCTCTCTTGCCTGGCAGTTTCAGGTGGCCACTGCACACCTCACCAAATTCCCCTGGACAGACACACCAAGAGGGGCAAGATGTCACATGCCAGGTGGAAGTGTCACCTCCCCGCTCCCTGTAACCCCCACTCCGGGGGCCTCCTCAATGTTCAACTCATCCTCTTGGACACAGAATCCCTTTGTAGACTATGGGGCCCACCTTTGAGAGTCAGAGTAAACTCTTCATGGCTGTCCCGTGGTGTTTGGATGGCAGGGTGTGAGGATATAGGGGGGCCTGGGGAGATGGAGGGTGGGACATGGGATGAGTGGTGGGAAGGACAAAGCACTGGACTGAGTCCAGAGAACTGGGTTCCAGACTTAGCTCAATCTCTGATGTGATGTACACATTCCCTCCCAGCCCTGTGCCTCAGTGTCCTTATCTGTTGATGAGGTAGTTTTACTGGATGACCTTTGGGGGACTTTTCTTTTTCTTTCTTTTTTTTTTAAAAATATATTTTTTTATTGATTTCAGAGAGGAAGGGAGAGGGAGAGAGAGATGGAAACATCAATGATGAGAGAGAATCATTGATAGGCTGCCTCCTGCACGTGGCATATGCCCTTGACTGGAATCAAACCCGGGACCCTTCAGTCCACAGGCTGACGCTCTATCCACTAAGCCAAACCAGCTAGGGCTGGGGGACTTTTCCATTGGGCATTCTGAGCCTTCAAGCCTTGGATGGTCCTCTGAGGGTTCTGCCCCACATCCTACGTTGTCTCAGGAGTACACATGGGGGTGGATACACATGGTTGAAGTCGCAGTACCTGGGAGGGCACCAGCCACCTACCTGCTCCGATCACCTGCTCAATTTTGACACAGGAGATGTCAATTTCCTTGGCAAACTCCCGCACTGCCTCATTGGGGTCCTCGTAGGTGAATGGGTCGATGTAGATCTTCATTCCTGGGGTCACTGAGGGATAAGACGAGGCTTGGTCAAATGCACAGATTCAAGATGTGGACAAATGGAAAGGGGAGAGCCAATCCATCCATGGATGGACATATACCCCCATGTGGTCCCCCCCTAAGAACTTGGCCACCCCCTGTAGGTCACTTGACCTCTCTGGGCCTCGGTGAGCAGATGGGCACTGAGCAGAAGGGTGAGGGGAACAGATTGCTCAGCAGGCATAGCAAATAGGTTCTAGTTCTTGTTCCAACTCTAATGGACTTCCTGGAGCTGCTGAAAGACGGTCAGGATTGATTAGCAATGTCTGTTATGCGTGTGGGCATAAAAGGAAGAAAGGATAGATAGGGTTGTCACTCTTGTGATAGAGAATCAGGAGGAAGGAAGTCAAGAAGGAAAGGGGAGAATTGTAACAAAAATACAGAAAGAGCAGGCAATAGACTGTGTTCTTGGGCTTCTGCTAAGGAGGTCTCCCTATTTTTCAAGCCTTCTCTCCCCTCAGGAGACCCTGGCTGCCTCAGCCCTCCCAGGCAGTACCAGAGCCTGGAGGCTGCCTCACCATGGCTCCTGGGACCACCTCCGGGGTCCCCCACTAGCCAAGTCTTTAAACCTTTCTGGATCTCAAATTCCCTGTTGATCAGCATGAGGCAGGATATGGACATAATTCCTGATCTGATGTGAATTTTTATTTTTTTATGCAGCGGAAGGAAGGAGGTGACTTGGATGTCAAAGACCCAATTCTGACCCCAGCACTGAGTCCACAAAAGCTTTGAAAAAAAAGGGAAAGATGATCCATCCCACATTGCCCCTCCCAGATAACTGGTCTTCCGCTTCTCTGACCATCTGGCCCTCTCTCAGCCCAGGCTTCCCTCTAGCTTCCCCAGCTCCCTGCCCACACCCTCCCACTGCTCTGGGGGCTGTGACTTTCTGGTAGCAGCTGTAGGAGTTGGGAACTGGAGTCCCTGGGTCATAAGTAAGACTTGGTTGGTTGATGAGTGGGGCCATCAACCCTGCTCAGCTAGTGTGACCTTGGACATGTTAGTTGACCACTCTCAGCCTCTGTTTCAGACATTCCAGGAATCCAGGAGGTGGAACCTCTAAGTAGGGATTGGCAAACTGGCCCACTATCTGTTTTGTAATAAGGTTTTATAAATAAAGTTTTATTGGAACACAGCCACACACATTCCTTTTGCCTGTAGCTGCTTTCACGCCACAGTGGCTGAGTTGAGTAGCTAAATTAGAGACTATATGGCTCGAAAGCCTCAAGTATTTACTATCTGGCCCTTTACAGAAAAGTTGGATAACCGCTGCTCTAACACACGAGCTTTATTTTGGATTATTTGTCTAGCCCTTTAGGTCAGACTTTCTTAATCTGAGTCTGTGAACCACTTGGCAGTTCCAGGGTGGGTTTTGGGGCGGGACAGGGGGTGGAGTCTGGTAACCTCTTAAAATGGAATGCATTTATTATTATTGCCTTTTTGAATTAGAAAAGTAATGCATGTTCCTTATAGTCTGAAAATTCTGGGAGTAAATATTGTTGAAAGTAAAAGTTCTCCAAAACCTGTCCCTGAGTGTAGACTTTTCTGGGTTTCCCTATCTTGTAATTTTATATACACACATATGCAAACTTTTGTTTCTCTGGCCATAGGATCCAAAACTTTTAGCAGTCTCAGAGGAGCCTGGGACCCTCCCCACCAAAGGGGTTAAGACCCACCATGCTAGCCTGTGGGAGCCTGGGAGGAGGGGGTGGGAGTGTGATCTTCTCTCACGCTGCCCTTCCCTGGCACACGGCATAAAGCTCTGCACACAACAGACACTCAGTGTCAGAGCTGAGCAGAATCCAGGTGACTGAGATAGAAGAAGAGCAGCTGCTGTTTACTGAGGCCTTTGTCTGTGCCTCACCCTGTGCCAGGGTCTTGATATGCTTTCTCTCTCTCCTCTGCCCGACAACTCGAGGAAGGTATCATTATTCTCATCTCACACATGTGGGAACTGCAGCTCAGAGAGGCACGTCATCTGCCCAAGGCCACACAGCTAGCCAGTGGCACAGCCAGGATTTGAACCCAGGTCTGTCAGGCTTGAGCCAAGGGCCAGTCCTCTTAATTACCGTGCTCACTGCCTCCTGGATGAAGTCCAACCAGATCTGGTCCCTGCACCCTCCTCCTGGAGTATTCAGCCAGGACTCCTCCTTCCCCAAGTCAACCCCCCCTCAGAGCAGGGGCACAAGCTCCCTGGGGTTGCTCCTTCTTTTGTTCGGACTCTGATTGGCCTGTGGGTCTTGGGGGCTGACTTTTAGCCTCCCTCCTCATAGAACTGGGGAAAGCCCTTTCTGCTGGGTCAGCTGGGAGGGAGGACAGGAAGGGGTCAGTTCAGGGTGCTGAGGAGAAGCACAGAAGGAGCTCAAAGCCTAGCTGGGTGCTGCTAACCGATCAGATGCCATCCCCAAGTCTCGGCCAGAGTGATGATCAGGAGGACAGGGGCAAGTGCCTCCACTTGGCATTCCATGCCCTCAGTGATGGGCCCCACAGACAGCCCCCTGGTCCTCTACATGCCAGCAAAAAGGCGTGATTTACCCAGAGGTCCCAGAAACACCTCACAAGTTCCTGTCTCTGTGCTTCTATCCGTGTGGCTCCCTCCACCTGGATCACCCTTCTCTTCCTCTTTTGTCCAGATCAAATGCCACCTCCTCTGTGAAGCCTGCCTGGATCCCTCCCGTGGAGACCCATGCTTTCTCCTCCGGCTCCCACAGCCCTGTCTCCACACCCACTCCTCTGGCCCTGAGGTCTATATGGCTTTTTTACCTTATATCAGGGCTCCCAGACATGCATGGTACAAGCCACGCCCCCTCCTTTCTGGAACACTCTGCCGCCTGGGAGGGCTTGCTTTACACTTGCTCCTCCAGGGCACAGAGGCTGTGCCTGTTGTTCATGCCCCACCCCAGGAGCTGGCAAGGAGGGTGCTAACTAAATGCTTATTGATGGAAGAATTGCATCACTCATTGACGTGCCCTCTTTTTCCCTCGTTGGGGTCATGAATGCCTTTGAGAATTTGGCAAAAGCTATGGATCCGCTCCTTGGGAAAACATCCACATGTGTGTACACTCCCATATTCAGAATATCATTTTGGAATTATAGGACCTGAAGCTCTAGGGGTCTGTGAGCCCCAAGTAATGAGCCCTAGAATATTTTCTCTGGAGTACATATGTGAAGGTGGTACACAGGAGATGCTCAAGAAACACTTACTGAAGGCAGGACTCTGAGGGAAGCCATCCTGCTTCTGTGACCCTTCGGTTTCACCTCACCATTAAGAGCACCATTGGCTCGCAATTCAATGTGGATTCCCAGGCAGCAGACTCTGGTCTAGGCACTCGCAAGGTACTGACCCAATTAATCCTCCTAACAACCCTACCAGGTAAATGCTATTTATTATGCTGAGCCTTATGAAATTGTCACTATTTGACTGCTTTGGACCTATGAAAACGGCAATTTTATTTGGTCCAACCTAATGTTGTACCTCCTTTTTCTTGGGTGAAGAAAGGATGGCATAAGAAAGGTGAAATGACCTGCCCAAGGGGACATGGAACAGACAATACGTGGCAGGAGTGGGGTTTGAAGCCAGGTAGTCTGGCTGAGTCTATACAGCCAGCGTTTTCTGCTGCTTCCCAGCTCGTATCTTGGAATCGAAGGTGAGCTCGTGGCCACAGCCTTGCACAAGACCTGGCTCCCAGGAGGGGCATTTGCTGAACTGAGGTTGCATGAGGACCCCTGCAGGCAGGCTCTTCAGAAAACACTGGGCTGTTGTTTAGATGAGGTATGACTGTCAGGGCCATCACCTCTCATCCTGAACCTATTGGGGAAATTCAGGATGAGCGAGGAGAGACCAGGCATTCAGAGATCTGGGTTTGAATTCTGGATCTGCCAGAAATGATGTCACAAAGAAACAGGACCTACCTCACAAGGGGATTGCAGGGATTCAATGAGAATCTTTTTAAAGGGCTTAGTAGAGTAGTTGGCAAATAGAAGGCACTGACTAATTGTTAGCTGTTATAATGAAGAGTTGGCTATTGTTAAATATTATTATTACAAAGCACTTTAATATCCATTCATTTATTTAATTCTCACAATTTTGTGAAAGAAGTATCATTCCTGCTACTTCCCATATAAAGATGTCAGCCCGGCCGGCGTGGCTCAGTGATTGGGCATCGACCTATGAACCAGGAGGCCATGGTTCGATTCCCGGTCAGGGCACATGCCCGGGTTGCTGGCTCGATCCCCAGTGTGGGGCATGCAGGAGGCAGCCGATCAATGATTCTCTCTCATCATTGATGTTTCTATCTCGCTCTCTCTCTCCATTCCTCTCTGAAAAAAAAAAAGAAAAAAAAGAAAGAAATCAATAAAATAAATAAAGATGCCAAGACTCAGAGAGGTTCGATGACTTCCCCAAGGCAACCTAGCTGGCCAGTAGCGGAGTAAGAATGAGACATCAGGTCAGTCCCTCTGGCTCCACATCCAGGCACCATAGCAGGTGCTGAATGATGGAATACATGAGCCCGTAAAAGGGGACTTCAGCCAGTCACACATCTCTCAGCTTCCTCCCGTGCCCTGACCACACAGGGCTGCTGGTGGAGCTGGGACCTCAGGGCTGGCAGTGCTTTGAAACGAACAGACCTGCTCGGACACAGGGAGTGAGCCTGAGCTTTCGATTGCGTTGATCTATGAACCAATCCCGGGGTCTATTTTTTAAAATAGGTCCCTGCTGTCACCTGTCTCCTTGTTACTCATTCACGCTCTAAATAGTGATGCTCCCAAATGGCTGCAGGTGACAGCGTGTGTGAGCCTGTCTTCTTCTAGCTCGGCCAGGTGGAGACAGCACAGTGTGGCTGAGAGCCTGCACGCTGGAGCCAGGCACCCTCGGTTCCCACCCAGCCCCTGCCCGAGCAGCTGTTGACTCGTATTCACAGTGGGAAATCATAAGGATTAAATGAATGCGTACACGAAAAGCAAGAAAACAACTCTTGGCACATAGAATACAGTCAATATGTTTAGCTCCCTCTACGATCATGATTTTGTAACTTGGGGAATAGGAGGGCGTGATGTAATTTATGACCTTTACGTTGATGTGCAGGTGATTTTTATTTCTGTGTAGTTAAATTTGTCTGCCCTTTTCTTTGCTTTTACACTTTCGACAGTCCTTTTCTATTCACAGTACAATTAGATGGTTACCTAAATTGTCTTCTGGAAATTTGAATGGTTGAATCATTTTTACATTTATGTCCACAGTGATTGTTAAGCCCAGGAACGTTTACTTCAAACTGAGTTTTACCCAGAGGCTTAATCTGGAATTCCCAACTCTGCTCTCTTTGCCGACCCCACCTCCAGTCCTGCAACAAATTTAGTGGTTCTACCTTCAAAATATGTCAGAATCCAACCACTTCCCACCATCTCCATCACTGCCCCCTGGTCTAGCCACCATCATACCATCCCTGGATTATCCTAACAGCCCCCTCCAGGGTCTCCCTCCTTCTGTCCTTGCCTGGCCACACCTCACCCTTCCGTGCATTTTCTACATGGCAGCCAGGGAAGTCCTGTCAGAACTGGAACTCAGAGCCCGTCTGTCTTTTGCTCAGATCCTTCTAGAAGCTCCCCATTTCACTCAGAATAAAAACAAAGGCCCTGCTATGATTGACAAGGACCTGCATGTTGTGGCCCCTCATACGTCCCCCTCCTGCCCCCTCACCCTGCTCCAGTCACACTGGCCCTGTGGCTGTTCCTGAACCCTTCCAGACACAGTGCAAGCTCAGGGCCTTTGCACTGGCTGCTCCGTCGCCTCGGATGCTCTTCCCTGAGGCATCGCTGCACAGCTCACCCCCTCTCCAGCTCCGTAGTATCTTTCTTCAAATGAAACCCTCAGCAAGGCCAACCCCAACTCCCCTAGTTAAAAACACAACCCTGAACCCACCACTCTCCATCCATTACTCTGCTTCTTTCTTGCCTTTTCCCACAGCATTTCCATCTTTTAATATATCATATGCTTTACTCATTTATGACATGTTGGTTTTTTTTTAATTCTCTGTCCCTGACACTAGGATATACGTTCACGAGGGCAGGGATGTTTGGTTTGTTTACTTGTATGTCCCAGCACCTGTAACAGGGCCTGGCATGCATAGGAGGCTACAGCACATATGTGACAAGTGAATGGACAGGCTGATGGCCCCCTTTATCCAGGGGCCATCTGAGGAACCCTAGGGTACCCCACTGAGTACAGTTTGAGAACCTATGTTAGACCCACTTGGAATTCCTGTTCCCCGAGTGAGGTCTCCGACACACCTTCTCCCCACCCCCATGCTACCCCCACACAGGGAGTCCGTTCGGCCAGGGCCCAGGGGAGAGGAATCGATACCCGGCTTCTCTCTCTGCCGGACCCCTGGGGAGGGGACATCGCTCTGGGTGTGTGCGGCATATCTGCTCCCAGCACTGGCCTAAGGTGAGAGGGGACAGTGCGGGGGGGTGGGGGGGGGAGGATGGAGGCACTGGGTGGGAGTGAATGGTCACCAGAGGAGTCACCAGGAAGGAATGACAGGAGGCCACCCTCCTCCCTTCTCTTTCACCTCCCGGGCCGGAGCCTAGGGTCCTCATCACCTCACTCAGCTCGTGTGTTCATTCTATAAATACGTGTGTAGCGACTACTCTGCGTGGGAAGCGTGCTGGGGCTGGGGAGGCAGTGGGGAGCGTCAGACACGGTTCCGGGTCTCCACGCGCTCCCGCGATCATGTTGGGGAGAGAAGGGAACGGCCATCACAGTGCAGCCAGGTGAGGGGGGCTGTGCACACACGGACGGCAGCCCTAAACCCGCTGGGGTGGGGTCAGGGAAGGCTTCTCAGAGGGAGGCCTGAGGGAGAGGAAGAGATGCTCAGGTCAAGAGGACAGGAGAGTGATCAGGCAGAGGGAGCAACGTGTGCAGAGGCCGAGGTGACAGTGAGCATGGCACGTTCAGGGGTCGGCTTGTCATGCAGTCTGACTGCGGCAGAAAGAAGGCTGGGGAAGTTGCCGGGGAGCTGACAGTGCGGGGCCCAAGGGCGCCAGCCCCGCTGGGGTATACATACTGTGGCCACTGGTGTAGTGCTGCAGCTTGTCCGTGTACTCCGAGTCAGCACGCTCAAACCCCCGTCTTCTGGAACAAGAGCAAAGGGCTGGAGCCACCTGGAGGCGCCCGGGGAGCTGGGAGCCACGGTAGGTGATAGGGAGAGGGTGGGCAGGCCTTTGAAACCACATCCCTGTCCGAGGCCTCCCTGCCTGCCCCTCGCCTAGCAGCCTCACCCGTCCGGGCCCCACTCATCTCTTCCCACTCTCCCCCTTCAAGTCCAGGCTCGCTGTTTCCCGGCCAAGCCCCTTTTAAAGAGCAAAGTCATCTCCTCTGGTCACGGCCCCTGGCCCCAGAAACCCTGGGGGCTTCTGTCCATCTGACCTTATGACCCAGTGTCCTCTACAGTGGGGAACTCTTGCCCAGCCGGCGTGGCTCAGTGGTTGAGCTTCAGCCGATGAACCAGGAGGACACGGTTTGATTCCTGGTCAGGGCACGTGCCCAGCTTGTGGGCTTGATCCCCAGTGTGGGGCAGGCAGAAGGCCGCCAATCAATGATTCTCTCTCATCACTGACGTTTCTGTCTCTTTCTCCCTTTCCCTTCCTCTCTGAAATCATTACAAATATATTTAAAAAAAATAAAGCGGGGAGCTCTTTAAGGAAGAAGAGTTTCTCTTTGCCTTTCCCCAGCAGAAGTCAGGGAACCACACCCCCTTCCTGCACATGCCATCCCAGCCAGTTGGGGTGCTCTTCCCCACCTCCTCCTGCCTGTGTCCTCTCCATCTTTCCAGCCACCTCAGCCAGGAGGCCTTCCCTCAGCGCCACAACCTCCCATCTGACACTGCTTATGGCCCCAATCATGAAGGGGCCTCAACCAGTGCAAAGGCAGGGCGATCTGTGTTCCCTCCACCACCCCCTAGCTCCCAGCATCCTGTGGTCCTCCTGCCCACTGCTCTGAGATGTTCCTCGTGCTGAAGTATTAGCATCTCAGGGTGCCACCCTGAACAGTGGACTTGTCCAGGGCAATGGGGTGGGCTGCTAATGGTGGCCATTTAGGAGGAGGTGGGAGAGGCCACTTGGGGGTACCCAGGCTGACCCGAGCCTCTCTCCGTCCCTGGTACTGATGGAAACGCCTCCTCCATTCACAAACACTGCTCAGGAACGGCTGAATGGACGCACGCCAGGCCTGGAGGGGCTGGGGGACACCCACCCACCTGTTGCACACGATGGCGATGACAACCACGGCGATGAGGAAGACCAGAGCAGCGGCCGAGGAGCCGACGATGAGTGGCAGCTTCTCCTGGATGCTTGTCTGGTACTCGGCTGGGGAGAGAGCGCAGCGCAGTGTTCTCAGCCCGGCTCTGGGAGCCCTAACAGCCCAGCGCCCTGCGGGGTCTCCCGGGATCCCAGGCTCTGCTCCTGCTCCTCACAGAGTACCTGTCACATGCTCAGGGGGAGAACTGGCTATCACTGGCTCACAAGTAACCTTGGACAAGTCCATGAACTGCTCTGACTCTCAATTTCTCACCAATAACACGGGCATAATACCCACATCTCAATGTTGATATGAAAATCAATAATAAGCCGACCCATAAGGTGAGGCAGTTATAAGCACAGACTCGGAGGCCAGGCTCCCTGGGTTTGAGTCCCAGTGGTGCCACTTACTATCTGCGTGAACTCTCATAAAGTGACTTACCTCTCTGTGGCCCAGTTTCCTCCTCTGTAAAGTGGGGAGAATCATATTTCCCATTTCCTAGGACTGCTGTGGAAAGCACGTGGTAAACACTCAGTAAATATCAACTATTAATGTTACTGAGTGTTTTAAGGGTTGGTCACCGTACTAAGTATGCTACGTATCTTGTTTGATTCTCGGAACAGGGAGTGATGCACTGCCTATGTTAACCCATTTTACAGATGAGGAAACTGAGGCTTAGTGAGGTCATGACTTGTTTGAGGTCACACAGTTAGAAAGTGGCTAAAGCCAACACTTGAACCCAGGTCTGTTGGACCCAAGGCTGTGGGCTTAACTGTGATAATGCGTAAAATGCACTCAACATTGGCCTTGCTCTTGCCAACCACTCAGCACATTCTCAATGTCACCAACATCATCATCGTTTTAAATTCTATTATTATTCCCATTTGCTTTCATGGCCAGACGGGCTTGTCAAAGTCAGGGACAAGGTCAGTTCTGGGTCTTAGCGCCAGCACACATTTGTTGAATAATAAAGGAAGGATCTGGGACGGTTCCTCAGAACCCATGTCAGTAACGCTCATCCAGCATTCCGGAGGGCTGAGAAAAGTGAAAACGTTGGCTGTGAGGAAGGGGGATTGGAGAGAGGAACTAATGCTGGAAGAGATGGGGGCACTGTGAGGGAAAATGCTGCAGCCTCGTCATAAATAAAGCTGTCCCGGAGCTTGGCTGGCTGGTGGGAGGGCCCCAGGCTCACAGAAATGACAACTATAACCTTAAGCACTGTTTGGTGAGCGCTAACTATGTGAGACCTAGCACCAACCCTGTGCTAGGTCCTGCACATTTATCCCCATCCTTATACTATGATGATAATGAGACAGTTGTTATCATCCCCCTCTATAGAAGAGAAAAACTGAGGCTCAGAGGGTTAAGGTAAGTTGCTTAGGGCCATACATTTAGGGCTGAATCTCCATTGTAATTTCCATCTGTCAGGCACCAGAGTCCACGCTCTTTAACTATGCTGCCCTTCAAAGATTATTAGAGCGGGAAGGGTACTTAGAGACCATGTGGTCCCAGACTGGGAGACATGAAACATATGGGCTGCAACCTCCCATTCTCTTGCCCGGGGTAGACATTACTAATCCATCCCAGCGCTTCTCCCTGCTGAACTAGTGTAGGGATGAAGTAGTTTTGCGTTTTCAGATTGTATATGATGCTTTCATTTTACAGATGAGGAAAATCTGGACCACAGCATGGGTGTGATTTGCTCAGAGTGACTGCAAGTCAGGGCTGAGCTCCCGGGAGTCGTGGGAAAGGAAGTGGCCTGGCTGACATGCTGGTAACGGAACATCACAATCCTTTATATATGGTTGTGCTGTTTGTACAGTGCACAGAGGCTCCCAACCAGGAGGGAAGGAGGGCTGATTGACATCAAGGGGCAGGGGTGCCGTTTCTAATGTGCACAAAGGTGCTTTGTAGGAAGGTGGCTCTTGAGTTTGTTCTATTTGTGAAGTCAGCACTCCCCTCCTGCCCTCTGGAACCTCTTACCTTCTGTCATGGTCTGGAAGTACATCTTGCCACTGTAGCGCCCATAGCCCGCCACGGTGCGTGCCCGCACCTGGAAGACATAGATGGCGCCGGCTTTGAGGCCCTGCACAGTGACTGTGTTGGTGGGGCTTTTTATGGCCGTGGCGTTGTACTCACTGAGCTCCTGCCGAGGAACAGAGAAGACAGTTAGCGAGGTTGTTGCCCACAGTGGGCCCACAGCCCACTGACCACTCCTGCCACTTGCGGGGAATGGGGGTGGGGAGGGTTCTGGCCACCAGATAAACATCTGTGGTTATCAATTCTTCACTCCCTCCCAGTAACAGAATCACACTCCTGCAGCTTTTGCAAGTGATTTTGCAACACAAGAGAAGGCAGAGTGTATTTCTCCTCCTCATGGATGCTGAGTTTGTCTATATGACCTGCTTTGGCCACTGGAATATTCTAGAGGACATGATGCAAGCAGGGGCTTCACATATACTTGTTGATTTGGCTTGGCCTCTTGTGATTCTGCAATCTGCCATGACGAGGGCTTAGTCTGGGTAACAACTAGTTCCAGAAAGAGAAAAAAGGGGAAAAGATCTTGACCTAACTTCTAGAGTGAAACGGAGCCACCTCAGCTGACCGACAGATACAAACCTATGAGTAAGAAAAATAGCTACTTGTTGTAGGTCACTGGATTTGGGGTTGTTTGTTCTGCAGCACCATATCAACAACAGCTGACTAATACACATATACTGAGTGGTCACTGTGTGCAGACTCTGGGGTCTAGACTGTGAATTCTTATGGACAGCAGGGAGAAGGCCCACATTGCTCACTTCTGCATTTCTCTCTCTGCCTCATCCCTTGATGGATTAAGTGGAAGGACCCCTGTTCAGCCTTAGCACACTTGAGTCAGACAAGAATTAAAAAAGGAAAATTATGCTCAAGGTCACATGCATCAGTTGATGGCTGCTTTGGGACTCAAAACCATGCAGGAGCCACGTCTAATGTTCATGTCCTTGGGTACCTTTGAGAGATGCAGAACGCCAGTTCTCACCTCCTCAGTACTGCCCAGGGTGACCTGAGGAGCCTGGACAGGACAAAGAGCCAGCTGCTGCAATAGGGGTGGAGATGTGTTTGAATTGGATGCAAATGTTTACCTGCCTAGTTGATGCTCATTCAGGCATCTGTCAGCTGCCCAGATAACCTTCTCTTTGCATTAGGCGCCAGGCTGGGCACTGGGGACCCACAGAAGTTAAAGCACAGGCCCTGGTCTTGGAAAGCCCAGTTCAGAAAAGCAAACAGGGTGGAGAACTTAACCCTTTGAGGATCTGGAACCCTTTTGAGAAGCTGGTGAAAATCTATGACCCCTTACGCAGAGAAACACGCACATGCCAGTCATGCACATGTCAGGGATGCACAGAGCCCTTGAACACTCCCCTGAAACAGCTAAATGAGTGCGAGCAATGGTATTAGAGATAAAAACTGTAACTACAATGCTACTATTTAAAAAAATTCAAATGTAACCCTGATGTCCGATATCTTATTTGGCAGCCCTCCCTTCCCTGAGCCTTTGCAAGTCCTGCTGCCCCATCTGAAATACCCTTTCCTCATCTGCCTGCAGGTCCCTACTCCTTATTCAAGACCCAGCACCAGGACTGCCTCAGCGGGGGAGACTTCCCAGATACCCCAGCCAGATGGCGCAGGCCCATTGTCTCCCACCTATTGTTCTGATATACATGTCTTTCTTTTAAAAATATTTAAAAAATATATATTTTTTATTGATACATGTGTCTTCTCTAAGGAGAGTGTGGTCCCTTGAGGGCAGGGATCTTATCTGATTCATCTCTGGGAACCCCCAGGCTCCACACATGGTAGGTGCTCACTAATGACAGACAGGAATGAAGACACTGGTAGACTGTTCACAATCTATGAACCCAGGGTGCACCACCAGGCTCGGCCACTAGGGGCCGCCGTCTAACACGCGATCTGCTCGGGCTTGCCAAAGGGATCGATTGTGCAGACTGGGTGGGTGCCCACGTAGGCTGGAAGTTTATGTTCCTGAGCAGATGAGGGAGATGGGAGGTAACAGCCAGTGGCCTAGGTGCCTCGGGAGAATGGAGAGCAACCCGAGTGGATCCCTTCTCTAACGTGGGGCACAGGACCCCGCAGGGGATTGGAAGTCATCTCCAATGCCAGTTCTTCCGCTTGCTTGCCTTGTGACCTTGGGAAAGACTGTTTCCCTGTTTTCTATCCAGAAAATGGATCAATAAATTCCAACCGCTCAGGGTTGTTGTGAAGATAAAATTTGATCAGTTAGTCCCTGGCACAAAGTTGCTGATCTAGAGCCATCAATTTCCTCCATGCCCCCCCCCCCCCCCGAGTAACCTTATCTAAATAAGGATTATGTGGGTTTGGGGAATAAATTTAGTATGAAATCCACTAGTCCTTCGTTTGAGTCCTTATCCAGAGACTAAGGGCCAATGAGGCAGAGGGTGCCTTGCTTGAGTCCGATGAGCCTCAGTTTTCTCATCTTAAAAATGGGATAATACCACTATATGCCACACACAGTGGTTGTTGAGATTCAATAGGAAGCAATGGGTAAAGATTTTCGGAGAGTCTCTAACACACATAAGGACTTAAGTGTCCGCTATCACCATTGTTGTCATCATCACCAACATTCATTAAGTGGGTGAATGAATGTGCAAGTGAATGAATGCACAAACCTCCCCCTGTAGATACTGCTCCACATACACTAGGCAACATGTGGAATACAATCTGGACTTTCATTCACCCCCCTCCTCCCTCAACCTTTGCTCCCTCTGCCTGGAATGTCCTTTCCCTTCACTTCTGCCAAGTAGAAATTTGTGTTGAATAGATACATAAATCGATGTGGCCTACAAAGGCCCATCCGCCATAGCCGGCCTCACAAATGACTCTTCTGCTTGAGCTCTTGGGGAGCCAAAGGGAGCATGGACCTGTGTGCTTTGGGGCAGCTGTCACTGGAGGCCACCTCCCCCGGGATGCTGGAACCGATGGACAAGGCCGCCCTGGTCTGACTGACACTATTCATCAGCGGCCTCTAGAAGACTTCCAGCAAAGTGGTTGTCAGCTCTGGGCTCCGGGCAGAATGGGAAATCCCAGTGGAGTTGGGGAGAGGCCAAATGAAGAGCCTGCTCCACCAGAGCCCTTTCTACAGAAGGAAAGGAAAAGTAGGAAAGGAGATGGGGTGGGGCCCCCATGGGGCCGCAGGGCTCCGTACCTAACTTCCCTACCTGGGACGATCTAGAGCATTCATTAAAGAAATCAATTGCAGGCACCAGGAGGATCCTGACGTATGAGGTAAGCGCGGGCTGTGGACTTGTTAGAAATAAATCTCACTACTTGCAGCCTGGCTGGCCCTCCCCGTGGAGAGGAGGAAAGTGTCTCCGACATTTTCACTCACCGCATTTTCTTTCCGTCCTTAAATCTTGCCATGTTCCTCAATCGGTCCTTCCCCTCTTGTCTTCCTCTGCACACTCCTGTCTGTTCGTGGCTACACCTCCCCGCGCCCGGCAAGCTCCACACTTAACATCTGCAAATTCCAACCCACATCTACTGGGATTTGACCGTCACCCTTCCCTAGTCCCCTGAGTTTCAAACTATTGTCTGATCTGTCAGTTTCTCACCATCTCTGCTGCCAACTCGCCAACTCCATGCCACCGTCATTTCTCACGTGCTGTCCCATGAGATCCCTGTACACAGTCTATCTGTATTCTCCACATAGCAAGCTACAGGAATTGTTTAAAGTCATGAGCCAGATCACATCATTCTAAAACCTTCTGATGGCTTCCCACTATACTTTAAGTTGAATTCAGACTCCAACAGCCTGGAAGGCCCACCACAGTATGCCCTGCCTCCCTCTCCAAACACCACCCCTACACACCTCTCCTGCCACACTCACCTGCTCTATTCTGAGTGCAGCCAGCACATTCCTGCCCCAGGGCCTTTGCACATACCGTTCTTGCCTCCTGGAATGATCCTGCTCTCATCACTCGTCCTAGCATCTTTCAAGGTGCAGCTCAAATGTCATCTGCATGAAGACTTCCTCTCACATATACCAGGATTATGGGGTCCTCCTTAGTGACCCCATGGGACCTTTGCTGGCCCTT
The DNA here is from genome assembly GCF_951640355.1 of Cnephaeus nilssonii. Taxonomy (NCBI): domain Eukaryota; kingdom Metazoa; phylum Chordata; class Mammalia; order Chiroptera; family Vespertilionidae; genus Cnephaeus; species Cnephaeus nilssonii. Next base: position 89,856,156 of record NC_137078.1, read on the forward strand.
CTGTGGTTTGTATCTCATCTTGTCTAACGGCTATTTGTACCTGAACCCAACTTTTCCTCTGGACTGTACAGGGAAGGCCTCCAGGTATGTCTAGTTACTCTTGGAGTTCCCAGCACCCAGTCCAAAGTTGGTGACAATGAGTGTTGAATGCACCAGTGTCCCATCTCCCCTCTTCCCAAGCTGCCTCTCTCTGTACCCCAGGCCCTGGGAAGAGGGGCTGATAGAAGCAGGGCCACGTCTTATCACGGCCACACCTCAGGCTGTTCATCTCTCGCCATTTATGCTGAAAACCCTTCATCAGAGCCTGGTTCTGTCCACCTCTTACAGTTATCCCAGGAGCAGGCCTGGGAGAAAGTGGGAGACAGCAGAGGCAGGTGAAGGGTGAGAGCACAGGTCCAAACCCCTGCTCTGCCACTCAGCAGCTGGGTGCTCTTGGACACGTTACACAACTTCTCCGTGCCTCAGTTTCCCCTCCTGCCCAACAGGGTGAATAGCAGCGCCTCGAGAATGAATGAGACAATGGATGTGGTGGGCTTAGCACACAGTGAGCACTCATGAAACGTGAGCAGGCGATGACTGGGGCTGCTGCAAGGCCTGCTGGTCCGGCCACCTCTGGCATGGGCCCGGGGATGCCCAGGCAGCAGCAGAAAGTAGGGCAGAGCTGCCTCCTGGTTCACACCTCCACTGCCTCCCCGGCCCCTCCTGTCTGGGTAGGAAATGGGTCGTGGGCAGGACCTGTGCCGGGATTCCTCATTTCCGATCCAGTCTTTGGGGACAAACACTTTCGGTTTCATTTAATCATCAAGCTTCTTAATTAGCTTTTTTTCCTTTTTGAATTCCGAGTTGCTAAGCTGTCCCCACCAGAGGAAGTGGACATGATTGCTCCTGGCAGGGCCCTGGCTTCCTGAGCCTGGCAGCAGCTGGTCCCGCTACCTGGGGGGCCCCGGCTCCATCAGGCCCTCCCGGGCCAGCGAGGGGTGGAGCTGCGTCCCTCACATCATCCCCTGGGGACACAGCAGAGAAGAGGCCAGGTCTCCGCCCCTGAAGAACAGGCCATGGGAAGGGACTCATCACTCCTTCACCCAGCCACCATCTACCAAGTGTCCTTGGTGCCAGCTAGGCCCAGGCTGCGGGGTAGCACGTGGGGAGAGGGATAGATGTGGTCCCTGGCCTCTAGGAGCGAACTGTCAAGAGGAGGGATGAGCAAGGAAACCATCGTAACCCAGCTGGGTGAGGCTGCAGAGGTCTGAGGAACCCTGGGACCCACCAGGTTTGGGTGACCCCAGCAGCTGACAGAGTGAGAAGGCTGGGCCTCCGCAGGACTGGCGGGAACGGTCTCCCCCTCACTTCCTCTCAGCCCTTAGGGAAACCCGTCCCATCATTTCCGTTTCCAGTGGGCTCGGCCCCGACTAAAGCACGTCCCATCGTCATTCACGCCTCAGTCCGAACGGGAGTCCCGTGAAGCGTGTTCCGGGGGCCCCTGCGCCCTCTGTGGCTGTTGTGCCCCCGGGAGCAGGTAAGAGGAGTCACCAGTCCCAGCGCGTTCCCTGGGCCTCTGGTGCTCAGTGCCGTCCTGGCCCCTGCCCTGCGCAGGTCTCACACGCACACGTGCTCAGCTCCCCGGCCTTACACCGGGTGGCCTGGCCCACCGAGCGGCAGGCAGGGCAGGAGCGGGAGGCGGGGAAAGCACACCCCACTTTGCCGAGGGCCAGGCACCTGCTGGGCACTGCACCCGCACAGCCCCCCGGTGAGAGAGGCAGTCTCGTTCGCCCGTGACCCAGGAGGAAAGCAGGCTCCGAGAGAGAAAGACGGCTGCCCACGTTCACACAGCTGGCTGCTGGTGGAGCTGGGATTTGAACCTACGGCTTCTCACTCCTAGTCCAGTGCTCCTCCTACGACACAGTGGCTCCCAACCCTGGGTCCCTGGCTCCTTAGAGGTCCCCAAAGGGAGTGACAAGGGTCTGATTTAAAAGCTGAAACAGAAAGCGCTCTCTCCCCAGACGAAGGGCACACAGGCAAATGAAAAGCAGTGTTTTAGCTGGAATCTGAGCAGCTCAGGAGAAAGCTCCACGCTGGGCGGAAACGCTCTCGAGCAGCCTCTCGGCTTCGGAACGGGTGGATGACCAATGCTTGCTTAATTAAGGCAGCTTTTTGGAAACCCAGCTCTTCAGAGCTTCGGGACAGCTGGTCACGATGAAGGGATCTTGGTGGGGAAAGGCCTGTGACCACTGCATGTCCCTGAGGCTGCCGGCCAGGTCCCCAGACCAGAAAAGTAAGACTCAGAGAGGTCAAGGCACCCCCCCGGAGGTCTCACAGCCAGGGAGGAGTGAAGCCAAATTCGAGCCTGAGGCCAGTGCTCTTTCTGCTTCAAGGTGGGGTCTCGTCTTGCAGGACAGCAGGACCCCAGGCCCAGCCTGAGAGGGGCCCTCAGGGCGGTGGGGGTGGGGAGCGCGCCAGGGACCTAGGTACCTTCTCATAGTACTGCAGCTCGTAGTCCAGGATGACGCCGTTGGGCTGGTCCGGCTGGGACCACGACAGGGTGATGCTGTCCACGGTGCGGCTCACCTGGTGCATGATGGACACGGCCGATGGAGCTGGAAGAGAGGTCAGAGGTCAGGGTGGGCATGAGAGGGTGCAGCGTCTGGCCCAACCTCAGAGGTGCCCGGAGAGGGGAAGCGTCTAGCCGAGGCCACACCCTGGGGAGCCGACAGGGTGCAGAGGGACTCACGCAGGGTCACAGGTGCCCCCACTCGGCCGAGGTGATCCAGCCCCGAGGAGGGACCCTGCTCCTCCCTTCAGCTCCTTCCCTGTGGTTCACCTCCTAGCAATGAGGAAAAGTGGCAGAATGTGTCCCTATAAAATGACTGCACTTTTCAGACTCGAGGGGCATCAGGAGGTTGGTGCAAACTCGCATTGCTGGGCACCACCGCCCAGATTCTGATGCCACCGGTCTGGGCGGGGCCGGAGAACCTGCAGTTCTAAGAGGCTCAGGTGCTGCTGACCACTGGGAAGGGAGGTAACTTCTCCAAGGTCACCTAGCAGGCAGAGGTGGGGCCAGGACTAGAGCCCAGACCAGGTGGTCTAGTATCTTTTCTACCCACCACGCTGCTTCCCACAGCCTGGCTTCTGCCCACGGTTGCCCCTCTCGCTGCCCAGCCTAACCTGTTCCTGGGGCCTTTGGGTCCAGGTAGTCTCGAAGCAGAGGTACAAGTGGTTCCAAGAGGCGCAGGCCGAGGCTGCCAGCTGCCAAGCAGCTGGGGGCCAGACCTCCAGGCCCAGGGGCTTGTCCTGTCCTGAGGCCCTGGGGAGCCACGGAGGACTGCAGTGGGATGGGAACCCGCTCCTCCACTAAAACACAAGCTGCCATCGAGCTTGTCATCTTGACAACCCCTGTCTGTCCAATGATGACCAGAGAAGAAAAAAGGTCCCCACAGCGAACACCTCACACTTCCTGGTTCCCGCTACGCCTGGCACTTTCCCAAATGCTTTATGTGGGTAAACTCATTTAACTGTTCTATCAATCCCATGAGGCTGTTGTTATGAATCAGTGTACCCATTTTATGGATGAGAAAATGGAGGCACTGCGGTATGAAGTAACTTATCCCAAACCTCCCAGTTAGCAGGTAGTGGAGCTGATATTTGAATCCAGGCCCACCTCGCTCCCACATATCCTTCCCCCTCCCGTGGCCGTGACTGATGCCGGCTGACTAGGGAGGTCTGGAGAGCAGTGACCCTCAGAGCACCCTGGTCCAGACCCCACGCTGTTGCTGCGGAGCGAGCTTTACTCGGCTTCTGTTGACTCACCTCCCTACCACCCACCCGGCCCGCCCCAGCTCCGGGAGCTCAGCTGCTGGTGGAGGCAGGTCCCCCACGGCCGTGGGGGTCTGGGCCTGGCAGGCTTAGCTGGCAGATTTGGGTTACAGGCAGCTAACCGGGCTCTGATCCTGTAAGCCCCGTATCCCTGGGTGTGGCAAGGAGGCGGCATTGCTGGGAAGATGATCAAGGCAGGCCCAGGGGGGCCAAGCAGGGCTGGCCTTTCTGCCGGAATCCAGGGGGATTAGCAGCAGAGAACAGGGAACAGCTGGATGTCCTCTCATCCCTCCTGCCGCCCGCTGCCCACCCTGGGGTGTCAGGTTTCCCTGTAAGCTGGCCTTCAGGGGATTCTGGTATTTTCAATTACCAGCCGGGCACACTGGCAGGGGATGGGGTCAGCGATGTCCTGTGACCCCTGCAAGGAGATGGAGCCCCAGGGAGCAAGCACAAAAGAGGCTTGTGACCGAGAGGGGAAGGGGGGAGGCCCGCCCGGCGGGGCCTGCTTGGCTGGAGCAGGTGGTCAGGGGGCCTGCTGCCTCCGGCGAGCCCTGGGGGAGGATCAGTCCCTTCATTAGCTGAGACCTGGGGGAGCGGCTTCTGTGTGTGCCCCCGTGTCCCCCGCAGGGCATGAAGGGGTGGACCGGGGTGGTCTCCGGGGGCGTTCTGGGACTAGGACCCTTTGATAGGAAGGAAGTCTGGAGGCCTAGGACCTGCCTGCTCAGCTTTGCCTCCATAGCCCTGAGCTCTGAGGAATGAAGGTGACCCTACACTCGGCCTTTACTCTGCACCAGTCAGAAGACCCCATGAGCTTAGAGGGCATGGGGGTCGCTGGGCACTGGGCAGCCCGAGACGCCAGCCCGCCTCTCAGATCCCGCGGCCTCTCTGACATCTTCACTCCCGCTGACAGCCCTCAGTGGCTCCCACTGCACCTGGACTAGAACACAGATGCTCCACATGCCTGCAAGGCCCACCTGCCTGGTGCCTGCCACCTCCTGCCACTCACCGCCCCGCCCCCAAGGGCCAGCCTCACCGGCTGCCTTTCTGTTCCCAGACATACCAAGGCCGTTCCTTTCTCAGGGTCTTGGCCTCACGTGCTTGCCCGCTAGCCTCTTCCCCCACATCTTCCATGGCCGGCTCCTCCTCTTCATCCGGTCTCAGCTAAACAGCTGCCTCCTCAGAGAGGCCCTCCTTGACTTCCCCTCCACCTGCCTACCCCAGTCCCTCACCATCTCACACACGCTTTCCTGGATAGAGAGAATGTTATCTGAGGGCAGGGACCTTGTCTCTTTTATGCAATCCTTTATGCCTAGTGCCTGGAACAGTGTGTGGCTCAGAGTAGGTGCTTGGTTGATATTTACTGGAGGAAGGAAGGAAGGAAGGAAGGAAGGAAGGAAGGAAGGAAGGAAGGAAGGAAGGAAGGAAGGGAGGAAGGAAGGAAAAGCCGGCTCTCGCCTTTTCTAGCCCCGTGAGGAACCGGGCTGAGTCCACTGACCCTGGGGCCGGAGCTAGGGCTCCAGGGGGAGACAGTGTGGCTTGTCTAACAGTCGCTAACAATTCTCTCTCCCTCCGACATCGGTGCCCCCTGCGATTTCACCTGCTGACATCACATGGGGCTTCTTGCTGACAGGCCAGCCTGCAATACCACATCGATTGTTTTATTCCTGGGCTCGCGTTTGCCAGGGTCCGAAGCGGGAATACCTTACCCGAGACAGGACCCCTAGAATTTCTGGTTGATAATAGTGGAGCTGTTTTGGGTGTTTGTCTCTTAAACCTGTAGCAATGCAGTTAACTCCCAATGACCCGACGAATTCTGGGTGACCTGGTCATAATTCACACAACAGGACAAAACTCTTCCAGAGAATGGGCCTTTGTTTCTTTCCTACGGGGCCGAAGCTCTTCCGTTGTGTGGGACAGAACGAAGGAGAAGCTGAGAGCTGGGCTAGGGGGGCGCTTTTCTATGAAGGAAAGGTGTTCCACGGCCGAGAGAGTTTGAGATGTACACAGTTCTAGACCCCTGCCGGTGAGACTCACACGGCACACTCCTTCATTCAAGGCTCTGAGAAGTCCTGCGGGGGAGAAACTGGGTGAACCTGGTTTAACCTGGCCGTCTAAGTCTCATTTGGCTTCAGAACCTTTTTTCACATAACAGTTATTAATGTCTTTTGGAAGCAGTGATCTGTGGAACATATCTATAATAATAAAAGCGTAATACGCTAATTAGACCGGATGTCCTTCCGGACGACCTTCCGGTCAAAGCCGGGGCTGCGAGGGAAGCCCGGGTCCTGGGTACCTGCTGGCGGCCGGAGGGAGAGAGGAAAGGAGAGGGAGAGAGACAGAAACATCAATGACAAGAGAGAATAATTGATTGGCTGCCTCCTGCACGCCCCACACTGGGGATCGAGCCCGCATGTGCCCTTGACCGGGAATCAAACTGTGACTTCCTGGTTCGTAGGTCGACACTCAACCACTGAGCCATGTCGGCTGGGCTGTGGAACATATTTTAGACAAAAAAACAAAACACAGAAAGTGGGTGCAGGAAATGCTCTATTTTTTCCCTTAAACCTGAGAAAAGGGTTGCGATTGGCTGTCCATCTGATCATTCATTCTTCTCTTGGCTCAGCATGGATTTAGCAGCACCTACCGGCTGCCACACAAGCAGATGGAGTAGGAGTTAAACACCTCACTTTACAGATGCGGAAAGTGAGTCAGATAAGTCTCTTGCCCTGAGTGCCTCGGCTCACAGGCGGCAGGGCTGGGATCAGGCCCAGGTTGGGACCAGACTTTTCCCCCAAACTCTGGCAGCTAGAAGTGACCGCATTACAAGGTGCTTGCCTGTGATATAAGCGAAATGTGGGACTTGGAGGAGGTCTCTTTCAAAGGGAGGAGTCCCACCCTTATCACTCTCCTTCTTCCACGCTGCCTGGGACACGGAAGTGACAGCGGGAGCTCTTGCAGCCATTTTGGCCCACAAGGACCAGAAGCTGTGTGCTGAGAAGCCTGGCTGCCCTAACTCCCGTCCGTGACATCCTTTGTCCATAAGAAAAAAACAAACCGCCCTAGCTGGTTTGGCTCAGTGGATAGAGCGTCGGCCTGCAGACTGAAAGGTCCCAGGTTCGATTCCGGTCAAGGGCATGTACCTTGGTTGCGGGCACATCCCCAGTAGGAGGTGTGCAAGAGGCAGCTGATCGATGTTTCTCTCTCATCGATGTTTCTAACTTTCTTTCCCTCTCCCTTCCTCTCTGTAAAAAATCAATAAAATATATTAAAAAAAGAAAAAGAAAAAAAGAAAAGAAAAAAACAAACCTTCATTCTGTCCAAGCCACTAGGATAGACAGGTTGTGTTCATTGCCTTCCTATATCTACACCCTTTGCCCTGTAACTTGTTAGTCCCCACGCTCTCTGACTCTGGGCTTGGCCATGGACTTGCGCCGGCCAGTGGGAGATGAGCAAACATGATAGAAGCCGAGGCTTGGGAGAGCCCTTTGCTTGTATCTGACGCTGTCTTGGTTCCTTGTGATTGCCCAAGGAAGAGCATGCCCAGGCTGACCTGCCGGGGGCTGAGACCGGGAGCAGAGCTGTTGTCCAGTTGTCTCAGCCAGGGCCACTCCTAACCAGCTGACAGCAGTCACCCCCGAACGTGCAGTAAAGCCCTACAAAACCCAAAGAGCTGCCGAGTGAGTCCGAGAAGACAGAATGCAAACATGTGAGTGCTCCCCGCCAAGACCCATCCAGCCCACCCGGAGACTCTTGAGCTAAAATAAGTGCTGCTTGTTTTTACGCCACTGGTTTTATGGTGGATTGTTAAACAGCGTTACTGTGGCAGCGGCGATCCGTTATTTTTCTTCCTGTTACATGGAGCCAAACCCGATCTTAACGGAGACCCGAGGCCGGCAATGCCTTCCCTGCAGAAAGCTTGGGAGGATCAAAGAGGACGATGCACTCAGAGGGCTCGGCCCAGGGAGGGAAGCGCCCTCTCCCTCTCTCTTCCTTTCCCCAGGCACGGGCCTCGCCAGGGGCTCTCTTGGCCTGGTTCTCTCTGATCCTCTCCACCCCCAGGGAGAGAAGTCAGTGAGTACATGCTCATGCCAGTTCTAGAGACTGAGCCACTGTGTGCCCACCCCCCAGGAGGGCAGGAGGATCAGAGGAGAACACGGTGGCGGAAAGGGCCTGGGCAAGTTGAGAGTCTTCTCACGAGAAAGCCACGGGGAGTGGTGTTACCGGGCCGGGCTAACCTGGAGACGGGCTCTGCCAAGGAGCTGCTGACTTATCTTGGGCCACCGCTTAGGACCCTCTCTGGGCGTCAGTTTTCTCTTCTTTAAAAGGAGGAGTTGGCACTGGCTGAACGCCAAGGCCCCTGCCAATGCTGATGGGCTTGCATTTGACTTGTGTCCCCTTTCGGGATAGGCAGAATCATGGCCCCCAAAGATGTCCTTGTCCTGATCCTGGAATCTGTGGGTACGTTCCCTGACATGGCAAAAGGGACTTTGCAGCCCTGACGGGTTTGGCTCAGTGGATGGAGCGTCAGCTTGCGGACTGGGTTCGATTCTGGTCGAGGGCATGTACCTTGGTTGCGGGCACATCCCCAGTAGGGAGTGTGCAGGAGGCAGCTGGTCGATGTTTCTCTCTCATCAATGTTTCTGACTCTCTATCCCTCTCCCTTCCTCTCTGTGAAAAATCAATAAAATATATTTTTTTAAAAAAGGGACTTTGCAGATGTGATTAAGGTTACAGATCCTGAGACGGGGAGATTATCCTGGATTACCCAGGTGGACCCAATCTAATCACTTGAGTCCTGAAAAAAAGGGAACCTTTCTCAGCGGAGGGTCAGAGACCAGAGAGCTGGAGTGGCACTCGATGCCCGGTCGCTGGTTCTGAGGCGGGGGGCGGGGGGGGGGGGGCACGTGCAAGGACCGGAGAGAGGTCAGCTCCCAGCCGACAGTCAGCAGGGAAACGGAGACCTCCCTCCTACAACCACACGGCACTGAATTCTGCTGCCACCCAAGTGAGCCAGGGAACGGGTCATGCCTTAGAGCCTCGGGAAGGAACACAGCCTGCCGACACCTTGATTTTAGTCCCACGAGATCCGGACCGGACTCGGCCCTCGGAACTGTCAGCTAAGAAATGGGTGGCAGTCTAAGTTGCTAAGCTTGCAGCATTTTGTTTACAGCAGCAATAGGAAATGAGCACGCCTTCTGATTTCATGCGACGCCTTACTGTCATGTATTGTTCACCTACTAAGTCCTACGTGCGTTGTCCGCATTACTGTGAACCTGGCAACTGTCTGGCAAAGCTGAGAGGAGAGACAAGTGCCCGTTTTGAAGGTGCGGACACCGAGGCGCGGAGATGGGAGGTCTCCGATTAGAGTCTGGCCGCACAGCTTGGGAAGGGTCATGCTGGATGAGGGCCGAAGCTGCCAAGGCCAGAACTGGTGCCTCTTCTCCCATAAGACCCAGTAGCACATGATGACAAGGGAGCTTCCTCACTGGTCAACCTATTGTTCAGCACGAGAATGACCCAAAGGCTGCATTCACCCCGCCAGGCCCATCCGCACAGCCCGCCTGACCTCTGCAGAGGGCGTGGGTCCCGCCAATCCTGAGCCAAGAGTGCAGCGACGTAATTATTTAGGTTCTGCCAACTGACTGCCCGGGGACCACGGGCAAGCCCCTTAGCTCCCCATGCCTTGCTCTCCTTACCTAAACGACAGGATAATGACAGGACGTGCCTCCTAGCGCTGTTGTGAAGTCATCATGAAGGACTGGGGGATGGTGATGTCTGGTGCACAGTAAGCGCGTGGTAGACGTGAGCTATTATGATGATGAGAGCGACTGCAGAATGACCTCTGCTTTTTGAGAGCCTGCCCGTACCCAGAAGCCTGCGAGGCACCTTGAGAACATGAGCTCCAAGCCTCACGGCCGTCCCGCAAGGAGAGGTGACGAAACCCACGAGGAAGACGCGGGCTAAGTGACTTGTCCACGGCTACGTGCTGGTGAGCAGCCAGGCTTGATTCAAAGCCAGATTGGTTGGCTGGATGCCAAAGCCCAGACTCTGCCCACCCCTTCCCACCGGCCCTGGAGCCGGGCAGAGGTACGGCTGCTCGGGGCTGGCGAGGGTGAGACCGTGTCCCGTGCGCCCCTGGCGGGCGGCCAAGGGCGGGATGCGGCCCTGAGGACGAGCCCCACGTGACTGGCGTGCTGTCCACACCCAGGTCTGCAAGGCTGCCTCTGGTTCCCAGTCAGCTCAGCTTAAATGCCACCTCCTTAGCGCTGTCTTCCGACATCTGTCCTGAGGCCCGTCCTCCCTCCTGTCCTTTCTGGCTTTATTTGTTTGTGTCAAAGGCCACACACCCTGGACAGCCAGAACCCTGGGTCTGCCTCTTCCCAGCTGAGTGATCCGCTTAGCCTCTCCCAAGCCCTGTTCCCTCATCCTTCGGGTGGGGTCTCCCAGCCCAGCCTCCTTCCTCAGGGGGTCCCTGCGAAGACGCACGCTCGGGGGGGGGGGGGGCAGGAAGGCTTGTTGGAATGGCGGGGCGTGGTTCACAGATGGCACGACGGCTTCATGAAGTCAGAAGACAGCTCTGGCTCCGGCGAATGCCAGGGGATCGCGAGCAAGGCCCAGTCCCTTGCCCCAAAGACATACTTCTTCCTTTTAAGGCAGGGAGCTAGATATTTACATATCAAATTTTAGGGCCTGATTAAAACCGGCCACTGAAGGCGTTTGTCTGGGAATCGAGTCCCCAGCCTTGCTCTCCAGGCTTATCAGACTTCTCCACACCCCACCTCGCTCCATGCTTCTCTGAGCCCTGCTGCGAATGCTCACTGAGCATTCCTGTGGCGCACCCCTGTCTAGGTGCCGGGAGAACCACCGTGAGGAAAAGCAGACCCAGTGGTGATGGTGTGTGTGTGTGTGTGGGGGGGGGGGGGGGGGCGGGAGGGGGGCGGGGGGAACAGGAAGGAAATGATTGAAGACATAAAGCAAAAACTCGGCCGCAGGCACTTGAGGGCCATGGGGCTGGGGCATGTGATCAAGTCAGGAAGGTCAATGAAGATGGATTAAGGTCTGAAGGAAGGTGGGAGGGGAGAAGCATTCCAGGCGGAGGGAACAGCATGTGCAAAGACCCTGTGGCAGAGGAGTCTGATGCTTAGGAGAAACAGGAGAACCCTTCCTCCCGCCTGCCTCCTGTACTTCCCTCCCCTGGGGCACCTCCTTCCCTGCATGGCTCCACAGAGATGTGAGAAGCCTCTCCGTTCTTCAAAATCAAGCTCAAATGCCTCCTCTTCCCAGAAGCCTTCCCTGGTGTGCCTTTCTTCCACTCCCCAGGAAGAAATTGTCTCTCCTGCCTATGATCTCCCTCGCCTCCCTGACCCCTCCGCGGGCCCTCACTCATGCCATCTTGTATATAGACTCTGCCCAGGTCTCATCTTCCCAACCAGGACATAAATCCATAAGGGCAGGAACTGACTTCCCCAATGTAGACTCAGAGTCACCTGCTCCCAGGTTTAAATCCTAGTTTAGGCTATTTAGGAGTGGGACTTAGCATAAAGGATTCTGCTTCTCTGGACTTCCATTTCCTCACCTGGCAAAGGGGGATACTGTGGGGAGGGCATGGCGTGGCTGCACAGTCCCCGGCTCGGCTCTGGGCATCCGTGAGAGTGGGGTGTGCCAAGGGGCTTAGAGCAGAGGAGGGGGAGGGGGAGTTAGGATCTAGAAAGCCTCAGGGATGGAGGGCGTACAGGGGCTTGGACTCCCTTAGATCCGAGTTTCCCAAATTTGATAGCAAGGAACATTTGAGCCGCTTGATAGAAATGCAGATTCTCGCTCACTCCTGGGGTTCTGACTCAGCAGGTCTGGGGCGGAGTCCAGAACCTGCATTCTGAAAAACTCTCCTTTAGTTCTGATGCATGGTTTGGTGGGGAGAATGAGGCCCGGAGGGGGGCGTGACCTTCACGAGTGTGATAGGTTGGATCAGTTATCTCCGTTCTTCCTCTCTGTAACAGGATTATGCACCCACACGCTTGGCCAAGTAACTCTGCAGGACTCATTTATGTGGGCGACGGCACCACAAGCAGAGACATGTGTTTGTGTGGCATGGCTTGGCCCGCCACGTGTGCTCCCACCATTCACCAGGAGAGAAATAAGCCTGGGTGGCTGCTGGTCCAACGAGAATGAGGAGACATATGGAATAGACTGAATGCAGCCCACGTTCTGGAGTCTTGCCCGGCACAGCCTGTGCAGATTAGCTAAACCCTAGCTGACCCACAGACTAGTGAGTGAGAAAACAAACGTTTATTGTGGTAAACAACTGAGGTGTGGGGCGTTTTTGTTATGCAGCATTACGGCAGCAACAACTGACTAATACACTAAGGTCACCAGCGAATGAATGGCAAAGCTGGGATTCAGACTCAGGTTCCCTGCTCCTAATCCAGTGCTAGTGTCTTACTGCTTCTGTCCCTCAGTCCTGAGGGCTCCTTGGGCACCCTCCTCTCTGAAAGCCCCTCACGTCTACTCTGCCCCGCCTCTGTACTCTGGAAACTTGCAGCTCCAGACAAGAGGGCTCCATCCCAGTACCCAGACTCCATCCTTGCTAATATGCCGAGGCTTCTTGAGTAGGCAGTCCCACCCTCAGGGATTCCCAAATGGATTCAGGGAAAGCCCCCCTCCCTCCCCCCCCCCCCCCCCCCAACGAGGGAAAGAAATCCAGGGGCTCTGGGGAATTCTAGCTTCTCCCAGTTGAAAAGAGTTCCCTCCCCTCCACTCCCACTGGGAGCCTGGCTTCCCTACCTCGGGGCTTTGTCAAGCGGGAGACACTCGCAGCGGAGGCTTCACACTCTGTGAGGTGTCTCTGCCAACAGCGCTGGCTTTTGAGGTTCTCTCAGATTGCCCACCTCGAGTCAGCTCCATCCGGACCCCAGTCTGAGCGGGACTTCAATGCACCCATGGCCCTCCAAGAACTGCAGGCACACGCTCAAAAACATGCCCGCTCAGCCACAGCGATACCACAAACATTCACAGACAAAACCACACTCCTCCTTCTCAGACACACACACACAGACAGGCAAACCACCATCAGACATACAAACTCATGTTCAAACCCCCCCCCCCCCCCCCCGCCATGCCCCTCAGATCAGACACACCCATGCTCAGGAATGCGTGTATCAGTAAGAAGTCGCACACCAAGGTCACATGCAGTCATACACACACAATAGGACATACCCACACCTTCTCCAAATACACTCCCTCACACTCACAATCAGACCCACAGTCACACTCAAGGCTCCTTGGACATACCCTGGATTAAGCCCAAGCACTGGAGTCTGTTAGACCTAGTTATTTCCTATCTCGTATCTTCCTGCTTTGTGACTCTACTTTTCTGAGCATCATCTGTAAAATGGGGACACAGATGCCTCCTACTCAAGGAGACCAGGGGGACGCAGTGAGGTCAAGCTTGGAAAGCACCCCTCAACCAGGTGGAGCTGGTTTCCCTCTTTCCTTCCATGTCCTAGGCATGCCCTCCCCAACCCCTGAATTCCATTTCTTTCGATGGCTCCCTTCAAATTTCTACTGGACCTTTAAACTACAGGTCAAATCCTGCCTCCTCGGGCAAGCCTCCCCATGCCTCCACCTCTGGATCCCCCTGAACGAGAAGCTGGAGAGCCCACTCATCTTCTTTCCTGGAGCCTGACCACCCCTGGTTCCTCCTGGGACAGGACCCAGATTACACCCACAGCAGGGGCTTGGCAAGGATTGTTGAATGAATAACTGAGGGACACAGTCACAGTGCCAACCACAGAGTTTTCAACCCACAGGTACCGTAAGGTCCTTGAAAGTCTCACGTGGCCCTTGGTTGGGGGATGAGGCTGCAAGTGTCTCCTGGACCTGGCCACATGGAGGTCGCCGGTGACCCTGAGGACAGTGGTCTTGGTGGAGAGAAGGGACCGGACACCTACGTGGAATGGACTGAAGGGGAAGAAGGGGCTGGGGGCGAGAGTGCATTGTTTGGCAACGTATTTTGCTGTGCAGGAAGGCGGGGTGGAAGACGGAGGGCGACATGGGGTCGCAGGGAGGATTATTAAAGGTGGGCGCAGGGAGAAGAGTCTGGGTGGAGTTAGATTGGAATGGGCTGCAGGTTCAAAGAAAGCACCCGTGGGAACTGCTAGAGGTCCACCTTCTGCTGTGACGGAGACTGACGTCAGGCTGCAGAGAATATGCCTCCTCTGTGGCTCGGTGACCCCACAGGACCAAGTTCCTTCCCGTGGACGGTGCACAGAAGTGATGGTGCACCTCTGCCCTCCTTGCTTAAAGCACTGTCGCTGCCTGGGTCTCCTCCCTCCCGCCCTTCCTGCAGGCCGGAGCCCAGACATGCTGACTCAGTGTTGCCCACGGAGCAGCAGGTGAGACAACAAGACGGGAGGGGCCCGTGTCCCTGGATCTCCAGGGATCAGAGCGTGCCCTGCGAACCTGACTGCTCACTCCTGGACTCCTACGTGAGAGAGGAATGCATTGCTGTCCCCACAGCCACCCAGCGTCGGGCCCTTTTGTTATAGCAGCTGCACTTTCACTTTCACTAACACATGTTCAACAAGTGACAGCAATGACTATAAACACCACCACAATGGTCACGCTCTCCCAGGTGGCAGGCTCCCACTCACAGCCTTTGAAGAGAGGAAACCGCAGGTGCGAGGGCGTCTTGAACGCAGGCTGGCAGGACACCCAGCTGGCACGGCGTGGCGCCCGGCACTGCCCCCGGAGCCTGCCTTGGAAGCGCTTACCTGCTTGGTTGGTGGTGATGTTCACGGAGGCGAACTGAGGTGAAAAGGGGCTCTGGTCGGTGACGCCGTTCACGGCCTGGATCTCGAAGGTGTACTGGGTGTGGGCCAGCAGGTCGCTGATGTAGATGCGGGGCTCCGTCAGGCCCAGCTGGCGGGGTGCGTACTGCACGTTGTCCCCACAGCGGGTGCAGGCGCCCCGGCCGGAGCCACAGCTCTTGCAGATGATGTTATAGACGAGATCCTCTCGGCCTCCCGAGTCGCGGGGCGGGGTCCATTCTAGCATCAGTGAGGTCTCGTTGACGCTGGAGATCACGGCCTGGGGTGCAGAGGGGATGGCTGGGGAGGGGGAGGGGTGCCGGTCAATGGGGGCTCTGGGGGGTACGTTTCTGCCCTGGCTCCAGCCCACGCCTCCCAAAAGGCATCCTCCAAGTACTTTCTCCTCTTCACCCACCAGAGAGATGTTTCTAGAATATAACGCTCATCCCGTTGCACATCTGCTTAAACCCTTCTCCCTAGACGCCAGCCTCCTTGGTGTGTGTTACCAGGGACAGTCTTTTTGTGCTGGGGGTTATGCCCACCCAATATCTACTTCCCTTTTCCCCTTATAACAGAATCCGTTTTTATCCAGGTGGCAATACGTCCAGCTGAGAGACTGTATTTCCCAGCCTTCTCTGATGGAGTGCTGGCTACGGATTGTAGCGGAAGTTGTGGGTTAGGACTTTTTCTTAAAAGGAGACAGCTGCAGAATATCCCTTTATCCCTTTCCTCCTCTCTGCGGCCTAGGACGTGTGTGATGGCTGGCGCTTCGGCAGCAGTGTTGGACTATGAAGTGACCCGAAGGACAGAAACCGCACGCTAGGAATGGCAGAGCAGAAGGGGAGCCAGGTTCCAGAGAACCCCCTGGATTTACCATGCTCTCCCGGCACTGCCTAAGCCCGGGCTTCTGTTACGTAGAGAATAAACCCTCATGGTTTCGGCCACGGGGGCAGCTCTGTTACTAGCGGCTGAGTGCCATTCCTGTGTGATGCAGGGGTTGTAACACTGCCCTCGCACTCACCCGGCCTTAGAGAACCTTGGCCTGCGACTCGGACAGCCACTGCCGGGTTAGAACACCGGGCAGCCTTTTCTGCCACAGACACCACTTGTGTTGGTTCTTTCTCTGCCATTGTCTGTCCTTTTGTAAATCCAGGCCTTGACTTTATCCTCCATGTGACTTCACAGAAGGGGGCAAGGAGCCAGATGCCAGCTCTGTGGCATCTGCACATTGGCAGCGTGACCACCCCAGGGACTGCCCCTGATGGTCCTTTTCAACCAGTTTTCCACCCCTCCCACCCCCCCAGGTCCTCCTCACTCAGGAAAGGCTGGCTGTAGCCGGCCAGCCGCCCAGCCTTCGCTCTGGGCTTTTCTGCAGGAGACTGTGGGCTCGGGCATCGCCCTCAAGGGGCCCCCGACGTACTTGTGCAGGGCATGTCCAGCGGGTCCAGGTCTGCTCGGTAGTAGCCGTTGCGGCAGACACAGTTGGTGGCCCCTTCTGAAGTGGTCCGGCTGTTGATGGGACAGTGGGTGCAGGCCTCGTCCCCTTGGTTGGCCTTGAAGGTTCCAGATGGGCAACCTGAGAGAGAAGACAGAGAGAGTCGCGGGGTAAACCAGTGGACTCAGAGAGGGCCCCGCAGTCTCACGGAGGGGCACGCAGCATCACGAGGGGCCAGGGGGCCGGTGGAAGGGGCCACGCAGTGTCATTGCTGAGAAACACCATCTCCTGAAGTTCGTGGGGGGTCTCCACTCCCCCACGAGCCAGTCCTAGCTGGGCCCAGGAGGTTCCAGGTGCCTGCTTTCTTGTCTCTAAAGCTGTCTACGTGTTCAGCTGGGCCCCTGGCAAGCCTTCCTTACCTACTCCAGGTCGGCTGCGCCACAGCTCCGAGGACCAACCCTGACTTAGCCTGAAGACTCTGAGGAGGCCTGTGGCAGTGCCCGAGGCCCAGTCTCACTTACCAGGGGCTGGTCCTGGGTTCTAGATGACTGAGATTGCATTCCAGTAGGCAAGCCCTGGCACAGTGCAGCGCATGGAGAGAGGCGATGTGGTCGAGCAGGCAAGACCACTGGCTTTGGATGCAGACAGACCTGGGTTTGAGTTCCCGTTTGGCCTTGTACTAGCTGTGTGGCCCTGGACAAGTGGCTTAACCATTCTGAGACTCAGCTTCCTTCCTTGCAAAATTATGATTGTAAGGCCCATTTCTGCGGGCCATTGTGGGCCTTCGGTGTAAGCGTGTAAAGCACATGACATGAGGCTTTGCACAGTATAGGTGCCCGATGAAGAGTAGTGGTTCTAACAGGTCAATTTACTAAATAAAGGGCTCCGAAGTACCAGGGACAGCCTGAGGAGGGCAGTGTTTGCACTTGGTGGGCACTGAGCCATCGGGGCTCTCACAGGGTCTTTGGCCTTCTTCCCTGCTCTGGGGGGTGCTCAGGATTTGGGCTCAGGCCCGACAGCTCAGGCTTCGGTCCTACAAGAGGTCATCCCTCCTGTGTGGGCCAGTGGGCCCTTCCTTCTGGCCCTGGCTTGGGAATCAGGAGGCCTGGGCTCTAGGCCCCGCCCCTTTCCTGGCCTGCTCCTTCCTCCACCGCCTGGGGTTCATCATCCCAGCTCTGCTGTGGTGCCGTCGGGGGGGGGGGGGGGGGGGGGGGAGGGGGGGTTCGTGCAAGGTGTAGGTGAGAAGGTGGACAGGGAAGAGCTGTGCAAGGGGCAAGTTCCTCCGTGGGACGAAATGCAGCTAAGCTGTCCACCGGCCTGGGCTCTCACCTGATCACATTCCATGCTGGAGTCCTGTGTGAGCTCTGGCCAGCAACCCCGCCTCTCTGAGCGTCCCTTTCCTCCCATATGAAAGGCTAACATACATCTCCCAAATCGTTTTTCCAGCCGCAGACTCCGAACGTATCTTTCAAGTCCAAGGCTTAGCAAATCACTCATCAAGGGGTCTCCTGGCCCTGCTCTCAGCTCCCCCAGGATCGGAGCCATGTCTGGTTCGCAGCCCCTCCCCCTGTGCCTAGCACAGAACCTGACACTCAGAAGCTCCATCTAAATGCTTCTAGAAACTGCCTGCTTACGAGGAAAGAGCTTGGGCTTTGGAGGCCATGCACGTAGCAAGGCAGTGAAGGGCGGTGGTCAGCATGCAGGCTGCCTACAAATCCCAGCTCCACCCGTGCCAGCAGTGTGACCTTGGGCAAGTCACCTAAGCTGTTTCCTCACCTGTAAAACGGGGACAAT